>NW_008337205.1:1726023-1841518 GCF_000622305.1 Nannospalax galili
GAGAAGAAAGAACCTGAGTTCAGTCCCCAGGACCCGCATGGTGGAAGGAGAGAAGTGACAATGGCAAGTTGTCCTCTGACCTCCATATGGGCACCATGGCAGGCACATATGCACACTCACCACACACACACATACACACACACACACAAATAAATAAATAAATTCAATTCTTAAAAATATCTTACTATTTTTATTTTATGTGTATGAGTGTATTGCCTACATGTAGGTAAGTGCACCTGTGTCGTGCCATGCAATGCCCATGGAGGACAGAAGAGACTGCCGGATCCCCTGGAACTGGAGTTACGGACAGTTGTTAGCTGTCATGCGGGTGCTGGGATTTGAACCCAAGTCCTCTACAAGAACAGTCAGTGTTCTTAACCGCTGAACTATCTCTCCAGCCCCATAAATTCAATTTTTAAAAAGACAGGAGAGGCTAGAGAGATGGCTCAGTGGTTAAGAACACCACTTTTGCAGAAGACTTGGGTTCAATTCCCAGCACCCACATGGTGGCTACAAACTGTCCTTAACTCCAGTTCCAGGGGAATCCAATACCCTCTTCTGACCTCCACAGCATTGCACAACACAGGTGCACTCACATACATGCAAACAATACACTCATACACATAAAATAAAAATAATAAATAAAAATATTTTTAAAGAACAGATAAGAAAGTAGGAGGGTGAATTTGGGGAAGAAAGAAGTTGGAGGAAGAAATGAAATAAGAGAGGATAATGGGAGAAATATGGCCAAAGTACATTGAAAATTATATGTTATACCTGTGAAATTGTAAAAGAAGAAACACACTTTTCAAAATCTAAAAATGATTGAAAAAGAAGTCAATTTGATGGCATTTGAATTCAAATTTTTTGTGTGTGCTAGTGGGGATCAAACCAGCAAGCACTCTACCTACTGAGCTTCATCTCCAGTCTGTTAAAATTTTGAATGAATGTCCTGGGAATGGACAATTCCCTACCTGCAAAACTCGCTCCCCCGTCCCCTTTCTGGCTTCTCTGTGTTCAGGAAGTATGCCCGAGGATGTTTATTGCCCTCCAGTTAATTACAATGCCAGTGGAAATTGGAAGCAGCCCAGATTAGGTTATTGCTATCCAGAAATACCATGAAGGCAGGATGCAGTTCAGTGGTTGCCTAACAGGCTTGAGGCCCTTCTCCAGTCCTCAGGGAGAAGGAGCAGGAAGATATGAATAGTCACACTGTGGAATGCTATGATCAAACAGGAAGAACTGATGAACAAACGTGATGGACATGTCATTCAGCACTCGGGAAGTGAAGGCAGAGGGATTGTGAGTTCCAGGCAAGTTTAGGGAACATAGTGAGACAGTCTCAAAAACAGAGAGAGAGAGAGAGAGAGAGAGAGAGAGAGAGAGAGAGAGGCTGTGTATGGTGGCACATGCCTTTAACCCCAGTACCTAGGAGACAGAGGCAGGTGGATCTCTGTGAGATCAAGGCCAGCCTGGTCTATGTAGGGTGGAGAGAGGAGAGGTGAGGAGGGAGAAGGGAAGAGAAGGAATAGAAGAGAAGAGAAGGAATGGAAGGGAATAGGAAATAGAGAAGGGAAGGAAGAGGGAAGGGAGGGGAGAGGACAGAAGAAGAGGAAAGAAAAGGAAAGGACCTAGTTGGAGGATGTAGGTCCTTGGGGAGTATCTTGCCACAAGCCCCTTTCTGTCTGTCTCTCTCTCTCTGTTTCCTGCCCACCATGATGTTGTAGAACCCTGAGACCCTCTTCATTCACCGCTACCCCCCAATCCCTTCAGACCCCCACTAATTGCTCTTTTAGCTGCTGTAAAATGCTTGGCTGCTGCTTTAGACATGCCTAGACATACCCTGGCATGCCCTGACTCCTGCCTGCTATTCCCCACCCCCCTTCCAGGAAACTATAAGCAAGCCCGAGCACAAAAACTGCCTTATAAGGTAAAAACAGAGACTCCTGGCCCCACAGGTAACAGCACATTCCACAGCCCTGAGAATAGCACCTACCAATAAGAAACTTCCAGGGCTGCATCTTATACATCCAATCGGTTTAAAATTATGTTGGCACACACGGGCTCCTTGAACCAACCAAAATGTATCTTCGGTATCTCCCCCCACCTTTGTCTAAAACCTATAAAAGGCTCCACTCTCCCTTACTCTGGGCTCTCAGCACAGATCCGTTGAGTTGGTGAGGTCTGAGAGCCCGAGCTTAAGCCCGAATAAACCATAAACCTTTGCTTTTGCATTTTGGTGTGTTGGGTCCTCGGTGGTCTTTTTGGGGTCCAGTGGATGGGGTACAACAATGTGAACTGTTCTGGCCCACCACACCTTCCCACCACAATGCACTGAGCCCTCTGAAACAGTGAGCTCAAATAAGTAATTTTTCCCTTCAGTTTCTGTCAGGTATTCTATCCCAGTGATACATAAGTAACCAATGCCTAAGGTGAGGCTTAGCAGAGGTTGTGATGACTCGGTTGGTTGTCAACTTATCACACCTGGAAACAGCAAACCTCCATTCAAGAATTGTTCTAGCAGATTGGCCTGTGGCTATGGCTGTGTCTGTGACATTTTCTTGGTTGACAATTGATACAGGAGAGACCAGCCCTGTGTAAGCAGTGCCATCCCTGGGCAGGGGGCCTGGGCTGTATATGAAAGGTGTTACACAAAAATCAGAGACCAACAGCCAAAGTCAGGTGAGGAGAGGAAATTTAATTTGATTCTGGGGAGACAGACCCCACAAATAAAGGAGTCAGACCCCTTGTTCAAGTTTTGGAGGGTTTTTATACTCATGTGAGGAATGTAAGCAAAAGGTACAGAGCATATACATGGTAATTAAGTAAATAACATAGGGCTGCAAAGATAATAGAAATGCAAAGGTTACAAGAATGCAAAAGCCTTAGGCAACAAAGATTTCTATATAGGAATGTGATAGCTTTGGAAAACAAAGACTTCTATCCTGGATAACCACAGGGGGCAGGGGAAGATTCCAGCTCACTTACCCATTTATATCTCTAGGCTTTCCCTGCTCCAGAGTTCTTAATACCATCATATTGCAAAAGCTTTTAGCATCTAATATGCACCTCTATTTCTATAATAAAGGTAGCTGAGAAAGCCAAGGGAGCAAGCCAGTAAGCAGCGCTCCTCCATGGTCTCTGCTTCAGATCCTGCCTCCAGGTTCCTGCCTTGAGTTCCTGTCTTGGCTTCCCTAAGTGATGGAGTGTGACCTGTAAACTGAAACAAATCCTTTCCTCCCCGTTGCTTTTGGTCAGTGTTTTATCACAGCAACAGAAAGCAAACTAGGACAGAGGACTTCGTTGCATCGGGGGACAAGCCCCCAAAGAAGACTCCAGCCCCTTCCCCTTCATCTTTTTCCCACCTTGCCACCAGGTAAGCAGCAACTTCCTCTACTGTGTTCCTGCCATGAAGTGCCACCTCACCTCAGTTCCAGAAATCAGTGCAGCCAACCAGTCACTGAAAAGCTTCTGAAAGAGTGAGTCAAGATAAATCTTTTTTCTAAGTTGTGTATGTCAGTAACAGAAAACTAAAGCACCTTTTAAAATTGCATTTATTGTGTGTGTGTGTGTGTGTGTGTGTGTGTGTGTGTGTGTGAACTACAGTATGCTGGTGAAGGTCAGAGCACAACTTGAGAGAGTCTACTCTCTCCTTCTACCATGTGGCTCTTAGGGATTAAACTCAAATTGTCAGGGTTGGGGGCAAGCACCTCTCTACCTGTTGAACCACTTTGTTGACCCCTAACAGACCTTTAAAGACTGTTTATTTCTAATAGGGTCACATCCCTAGGATGACCCTAGCTTTTCTTCAGGCACCTGCCTGAGAAGAGGTCAAGTACAATGTAAGAACTTCCAGCTTGTTCTAGGCATCACATGAGGATAAAGTTCCTGTTTTCTAGTCTCTATGGAAAGGGAGGAGCCTAACTTCAGTAAGTGCCTTTAAAGCACCCAATTTCCTGTGCACAGGTAGAACATACTGGACACTTCTTCTCTACTGCAATAATTAGGAGTAGTTAAAATCTGTCCTGTTGGGACTGGAGAGATGGTTCAGTGGCTAAGAGCACTTGCTGCTCTTGTAGAGGACCTGAGTTTGATTCCCAGCATCTAGGTAAGGCAGCTAACAACTGCCTGTAACTCCAGCTCCAGGGGACCCAATGCCCCCTTCTGGCCTCTTTGGGCACTGCACTTACATGTACATACACGTGCACACACAAATAAACATTTTAAGAAATAAATAGGGCTGGAGAGATGGTTCAGCAGTTAAGAACACTGACTGTTCTTGCAGAAGACCTGGGTTCAAATCTCAGCACCCACATGGCAGCTAATAACTGTCCATAACTCCAGTTCCAGGGGATCCAGCAGCCTCTTCTGTCCTCTGCAGACATTGTGTGACATGGGTGCACTTACATGCAAGCATAACACTCATACACATAAAATAAAAATAATAAATAAAATATTTTAAAAAGAAAGAAAGAAAGCTTGATGGGCGTGGTGCCACACACCTTTAGTCCCAGCACTCAGGAGGCAGAGGTAGGCAGGGCTCTATGAGATCGAGGCTAGCCTGGTCTACATAGCAAATTCCAGGTCAGTTGGGGCTACAAGGAGACCCTGTCTCAAAAAGACCAAAACAAACAGACCTGAAAATGAGAAAAAAATTCAAGACAACATTTAGGATTTAAATATTCATTTATCTCTATTTTGTGTACGAGTATTCTGCGTGCATTGTGTGTTCTTTAAAATCTGTCCTGACCACTGTACTGCACATCCATCTTTGTTTGCCTTTGAAAATTTGGAAGTAAGATGTCCTATTTTGTTTCTCCATTGCTGTGACAAAATACTCTGACCAATACCAACTTGGGGAGGAAAGAATTTATTTAGCTTACATCTCCCAGGTCGCAGTTCATCAGGGAGCCCAAGGTCAGAACTCAGGGCAGCAACCTGGATTCAGGAGCTGGAGCACAGGCCACAGAGGAATGTTGCTTACTGGCTTGCTCCCCTGGCCCCTGCTCAGCCTGCTTTCTTATGCAACATAGGCCCGCCTGCCCAGGGGTGGCATCACCCACAGTGGGCTGGACCCTCAACATCACTCAACAATCAAGAAAATGCTCCACAGACATGGCCACAAGCCAGCCCTATGGAAGCAATTCTCCAATTGAGACTCCCTCAACCCAGGTGTGTCAAGTTGACATTAAAACTAAATTATCCAGCACATAAGGTAAGTAGAAAATACATATTTTATGACTGGAAATATAACTTAGGTAGAGCTCTTACCTACCCTGCACAAGGCCCTGAGGGACTCAATCCCCAGTAATGTAAGAAAAATTTTTTGTCCATTTTCATATGTATATATGTTTTTGCAAGTGTGTGGGCCGTGTGTGTGCGTGTGTGTGTGTGTGTGTGTGTGTGTGTGTGTGTATGTGTGTGTGTGTGTGCATGTGGAATACTGAGGATGGTACTGGTACTCATCCTCTATCCATCTTCCACCTTGTTCATCGAGACAGGGTCTCTCAATCAATTCCAGAGCTCACTGATAAGGCCTGTCTTACTAGCCAGCTGGTCTGGGATCCCTTGTCTCTGACTTCCAAGGCTGGGATACAGGTGAGCTGCCACACTCACCAGACATCTGTCAGTTCTGGGATCCAAACTCAGTTCCTCATGCTTATGTGACAAGTGTTTTAACTACTGAGCCTTAGAAAAAATAATTTATTTAGCTCTAGAAAAAATTTCTTGTCTTTTTATGGTTGTTTTGTTTTGGGGGCTTTTTGAGACAGGGTTCCTCTATGTAACTCAGGTTGATCTAAAACTCACAGTTCTCCTCCCTCAGCCTCTCAAGTGCTGGGATTATAGAGGATTTCTACAAGTTTGAGGCCATCCTGGTCTACATAATAAGTTCCAGACCAGCCTAGGCTACATATTGAGAGACTGTCAAAATAAATAACTAAATAAACCAGGACTATGAGATTGCTCCATGGATAAAAGCACTTTACTCCACGCCTCATGACCTGAGTTCAGTCTCTGGGACCCACAGGATAGAAGGAGATCCAATTCCAGTAAGTTGTCCTCTGACCTCCGTGTGTTTGTCATGATATGTGTGCCCCCTCCCCCATTTTTTTTGAGACAGGGTTTCCCTGTAGCCCCAGGCTGGTTTCCATCTCACAGAGATCCACCTGCTTCTGCCTCCAGAGTGCTGGGATTAAAAGTGTGTGGCACCATGCTGGTCTTTAAAATAAAATTTTTAAAATAACTTAAATATTTTATTTATTATTTTATGTGTATGAATGTATTGTCTGCATGTCTATAAGTTATGTAAGTGCACCCATGTCCTGCAATGCTCATGGAAGTCAGAGGAGTGCATCAGATTCCCCTGGAACTGGAGTTACAGACAGTTGTTAGCCACCATGTGGGTACTAAGAATCAAACCCAGGTCCTTTGCAAGACCAGTCAATGATCTTAACTTCTGAGCCATCGCTTCAGCCCATTTTAAAATAACTTAAATAAAATTTTGCCAAGCTCAGTTGGTAAAGTGCTTGTCTTGCTTTGAGACAAGCAAAAGCTAGTGAGAGTTTGTGTAGCAGTCTGGAAATGTCAGGTTATGTTGCAGTAACAAACAGCCCTCATAGCCTCAATATTTTACAACCACAAAGGTTTACCCATCACTCATGCTACTTGTCCATCCCAGTATCTGCCTTCTTCACCACACCACCTTCATTCTGGGAGCTCATAGAGAAACACCTGTCAGAAACAGTCAATCTTGCAACAGTGGGAAATGATGGCAAAACCACTATCCTAGTTTTATTTCTGTTGTTAGGACAAAATACCATGACAAAAAGCAACTGAGGGAAGAAGGTAGTTCAACTCACAGATCCAGGTCACAGCCCATCGTTGTGGGGTCATCAAGACAGGAACTCCAGGCAGGTGGCCACATCACATCCATAGTCAAGTCAGAGAGAAATGAATGAATGCATATGCATGCTCACTCGCTCGGGCTCAACTCACTTTTTCTTCTTTTGCACAGTTCAGGACCCCCAGCCTAGGGAATGGTGCTACCCACAGTGGGGTTGGTCTTCCACATCAAATAACTTAATTAAGACAATCCCCCACAGACATGCCCACAGGCCAACCCAGTGTAGACATTCCCTCTTTGGGTCTCACTTTCCAGATGATTCTAACCAGCTTCAAGTTGACAATCAGCGCTAACTAGCACAGCACACCTGGCTCTAAAGGGTTATTCCTAGAGATGTTGTGTGTCACACCCCACGTTCTGCTGGCTAAAAATGTTGCTTTCTTTTCCTGGAATATACAGGACAAAGATATTAAGATATCAGGGAAGGGCACTGGAAACCAGATAACAAGCCCGGTATCAATGGGACAGGGAGGTGTAATTGACTCAGAGACAGAAAGCAAATATTTCAATTCATAATGCAATGTACCACTGCTGGGATTACTGAAGTGGTTATGGTTCACGCTAATCAAAGTTCCAATAGTGAGTGACCCAAGTTCAATTCCCAGAGCACATTTTTCAAAAGGGGGGGTGGGGTGCAATGGTGCACAATTATAATTCCAGGGCTGGAGAGGTGGAGGCAGGAGGATCCCTGGGACTCACCCACCAGCCAGCCTTGCCTACTTGATGACTTCTGGGTTCAAGAGAACCCTGTCTCAAAAAATGTGGGAGCTAGGGAGATGGCTCAATGGTGAAAGCACTTGCCCTGTACGGGTTTGAAGACAGGAGTTTGAATTTCTAGAAATTCATGTAAATTACAGGCAAGAGCTGACCCATAATTCCAGCCCTGGAAGGCAGAAACAAGGCAGAAACAAGGGAATCCCAGAACAAGCCAGCTGGCAAGATTATTCATATCAGTCAGCTCTGGGTTTGATTGAGAAACCCTGCCTCATTGAATAAGGTAGAAGATCAATGTAGATTCCCAACATCACCCTATGGACTCCACAGGCAGGTGACACAAGTGCATGCACACCCACATACATACACCTGTACACATGCAAAATGTGTATACACACATGCACACTGCACACACAAAAAAATGGAGAAAAGGGGCTGGAGAGATGGCTTAGCGGTTAAGAGCACTGGCTGTACTTGCAGAGGACCTAAGTTCAGGTCCCAGCACCAACATGGTGGCTAACAACCCTCTATAACTCCAGTTCCAGGAGGTCTGATGCCCTCTTCTGCATTGCAGGGTACACACACATGCAGGCAAAACACTCATACACATAAAAATAATTTAAAACAAAAACAAGGTGGACAGCACCCAAGGGAGAACAGCCAAAGTTGTCCTCTGGATTCTGCACCTATGTTGCAGGTTCTCTCATGGGTCCAGCCCATGAGGGACTGCAGGGAACGAGGTTCTGACCAAGGTGGGGGTGAGCAGCATGGAGTCAACACACAGACACCGGGAGTCAGGTGGAAGCAGGCACTAGGTGAGGTGCTGCAGACTTTATTGCTGGGAAGGGCAGGCCTTACATATCTCTCCCCCTGCCCCCCATATCTCATGAGCTGGTGTGTCACTCCCTGATAGATCCCCTCATCCAGGCCACTCACGTCATCAGTCTCTAGGTCCGGGGAAAGATTATAGGTTGGCTCTTTTGCGGAAGTACGAGCTGTGCTCTCGAGGTGGAAACTGTGCTCTCTAGTGCAGCCTGTGCTTAGGTCTGGCACTTCACCTTCTACATATCCATCCCTTTTTATTATAGAAATGTCAGTGGGAGCTGAGGTTCTTTGCCTTGACATAGTTGACCCCACCTCAGAGGGCACCCAGCTTGATGGACTGTGCCTGTCTTAGGTCATCCTGACTATCAGGATTTTACCCATCATTGACTACCAGCCCTCGAAGGGTGTGACCTCTGGCATGACCATGTGAGGGAGGAGGAGGGCAAGAAGTTATACAACTGCTTCTTGGATATCAACAAGCCAGACCTGCCAGACCTCGGGGTGGCGGGGAGGTCGAAGTCTGGATCCTCAAGCATCTTGAGAACCTGATACACTGAGTAATTTACTTGGTTTTGTCTTGGAAGTGTAGAACAAAGCATTTTATGAGCAAGAAAAGAACTAAGACTATGACATCCAAGAATAAATAAGTAATGATCCATGAAGGGTCAAACAAAGCTTTTAAGTTTGACCAAAGTTTGTCGAGGAACCCAGAGTTTATATCTAATACCTGAGCCCGCATATAATTTAGGGAGATGATCCGGTCAGTAAGCAAGGTGGAGTAGTTGAGAAACTTTTGGCTCCAGTGGCCATGGATGTACTGTGAGAGTTCCATCCTGGCTCTAGTGAGGTTATCTGCTTTGTAAGGTGTGAGACACAGGGCTTTGAACCGTGGGTCACAGGCCATTAGCATCATTTGTTTGACGATCACCATCTCCTCCCCGAAGAGGTCTACCTGTTGTTGGATGACAGAAACGGCCTGGAAGAGGTGTTGATTAATAAGAGATTGAGTGTGTAAGGCCACAGAGGTTTTGGATACACCCTCATTGAGTGTTTCCATAGTTGTGGAAGACTGAGTGACAGCAACAGCAGCAGTGGTGGCAGCCCCCAAGGAAAGGATAATGGTGGTGACAATTGCCACGGTAATATCAAAATCTCTCTTGATCCGGGGGAAGGGTTGGAGAGCCGTCTGTTCCATGAGGGTGATAACATGGAAGTGAGAAGCACTGGGAATGGGAACCCAGATTGCTGCAGGTTCATGCACAAAGAGAACAAGAGAGGCAGGGAAAATCCAGCATGGCAAGAGGGGCAGTTAACGAGGGGGCAGTTAAGGGTATCCCCAGGGTTGTCCAAGAAATAAGCAAGGAGCAGAGCAAACGGTGGTCAAACACAAACAGGCGAGGAGATCGACTGGGAGATGTTAACAGAGACTTCATTGGGTGTCCAAGTTGGGTCTGCGATACCCGAGGAATCCGACTCTGAGTTATCACCCATATATGTACCATTAAAGATGGCTCCACCTAATAGAAAGAAGAGAGGACACAAATCCAGGCAAGCCGCCAGCCCGCAGAGCTCCCAGGCCCTCCTGACAGTGTCTTCACGCCTGGGGTCAGGGTAAACATAGGAGTAAGGTTTTGTAGAGACAAGGTGTCTCCAGGCTGCCAGGGAGGAAGCCTGTGGACATCCATCATAATCTGTAAAGAGGAGCGTACCTCCAGGAGTGAGCAAGAGGCAGTGTTCCCATGGAATAGGAAAGCGCAATGTGGTGGGAAGTTTATGGGTGGGAGGGCACCGGGTCCACAGAGGACGCCTGACCCTTGGGGGGGTGGCCCCAGGGGACATGAAGGACACTGTAGTCTCAGAAGTGTCTTTTACTAAGGGACCAGATTTTGAGGCCCCATAAGGAGCCCTGGTTCCGGTTTCCATGAAAGTCACCTGTTGTGATGTTAAAGAGGGAGTGACAGTGAGAGGCATTAGGGGAGGAGGGGTTAAGGGCTGGGCTGAAGCAGAGCGATCCTGGGAGGGACCATATGCCATTTATGGGAACGGAAGCATGAATCAATTCCATGGTGGGGTGACTGAGGGATTCATTTGTAGTAAAGAGAACTGGGAAAGTGGGTGACAGTTCATCTGCAGGGAGGATCAGAGGTGGTAAGGGGACCAGTGCCCAGAGATCTGAAGCCTGGGGAGAAGCACAGCCAAAGGACAAAAGGGTGCCAAGGATGATGAAGCCGCAAAAGGATGTCACGGCTTATCAAACTCGCAGTCGGACCCGGTCTCCAAATGGGTTTCCATTGCTGGTCGGATGTCTCTCTATGGAATCCAGATGGGGGCCATAGCATCCTGTGTAAAAATACAAGCGTATCCTCATCCTCATGTCAGGACGGGGGCTGGTTTCTGCCATAGGGATGAAATAGGATCCCTCCATCTAACTAGTGGCAGAGGTGGAGCCTGAGGCAAGGAGGACCAATGTTTGTATGCTGAACTGAGACCCCGGTCAAATCAAACATGAGGAAATTAAGGTGGAACAGAGCCTCAGTAAGAGCCGGGTGAGGGTCACGTTTGGCCTCAGCCGAGGGGCTTTTAGCCAGGAGGGACTTAAGTGTCCTGTTGGTCCTTTCGACAAAGGCTTGTCCTTGCGGGCTATAGGGAATACTAAAGGTATGTTTGATTCCCCAGGAGGAAACAAATTTATGAATTCTTGAGAGAAATAAGCAGGCCCATTATCAGTCTTAAGCACCCAGGGTATGCCCATGATTAACATGGAGGACTTTATAGTTTTAATGGCATGTGTAGTCTTCTCCCCTGAGAGAGCTAAAGTGTAAGTAAGGGAAGAGCATGTGTCAACTACAACATGAACAAATCTCAGTTTCCCAAAAGGGGGGTAGTGAGTCACATCCATCTGCCAAATGGCATTGGGTATCAAACCACGGGGGTTCACTCCTCCCCTGTTAAGGGGCCTGAGAGGCATGAGCCGGGCACAGGTAACACATGAGCAGACAAGGTGCTTGCATTGGGACATGGGGATTTCTGGGAGGAATTTATGAATACTCTGAGGGAACAGGTGGAATTGTTGATGTAAAGCTCTCACTTGTTCTAACAGGTCAGACTGGACTGTCATGATCATGGCATCTGTGGCAGCATTTCCCTGAGCTAGGATTCTGGAAAGGGCAGAATGTGAGTAGATATGTGAGAGGTACTGTGGGTGACTTCTATTTTCTAGGCATTCCTGTAGCTTGACCATAGTGAGGTGGAGTGGGGTGGAGTTTTTAACATGAGAAAAGGCAATGACCTTAGTGATCTGAACAGCATAGGTGCTATCAGAAAAGAGATTTAGGGGTTCATCCTGGCACTCTGCTAAAGCTTCAAGTATAGCAAGAAGTTCTCCCAACTGGACAGAGCCAGGATTAGGGATGATGTGGGTGATGTCCTTTTTTCCAGGACCCCAAAGTTCTTGTTATTAGCATCCAAAAAGGCAATGATCGCTTGGGGAATTGGGGAAGAGGAAGGGGTGCTGTACAGCTTAACCTCAAACAGTAATGTGAGAAGGGCCTGAATTCTTTTATCTTGGGGCAGGTGATTATCAATGGTGCCAGGGAAGCCTGACAGCATAGTCTGAAAACTTATGGAATTGGCCCATAGGGCCTGTAGGTTATGGAGGGGAAAGGGGAACACAATAGCATCAGGTTCTCTATTGAAGGTTTTTCAAGCTTGAGTGCACAGATTGACTGCCAAGTTAAAGGCCAGATCAAACTTGGAGGAAACCTGCTGGAGCTCCGAGTATAAGAGATGGACCCAGATAAGTGGCCCAGTCTGCCGTAGGGCACTGAGGAAGCCAGAAGAAGTCAATAGCACTAAAGCCTGTAGGGATTGTAAGGGCTCATATCTGTCGAGGGTTGTTGATGAGAGTAACTCAATGATCTTTTGTAATAAGGCAGTGGCTGGGGGAGTTAAGTTAATCTTTGCTGAAGGGCAGGTGGGGCCGTCCAAGAGAGGAAACAGTGCCCTCAGTTCCTCCGAAGGAATTGGCAAGAACGGTTTAAGCCAATTTATGGTGCCACAGAGTTGTTGAAAATCGGCTAGTGCATAGACCAGCTTTGAATTAAAGGCAGGGGCATAGGGCCTATGCTGACTGAAATGGTATGCCCCAAAAAGGCATAAGGAGGCACCTCCTGTAACTTATCTAAGGTGATAGACAAGCCAAGGGCTGATGGGCAGGAGAGTAAGTCTCTGGTTACCTTGTGGAGAAATTGTGGGTTAGGGTGGGACAACAGAATGTCATCCATGTAGTGAATAAATTGTACACTATGAGGGATGGCTGAAGTGGCTCATGAGACAAAAAGCTGACAGATAGTAGGACAGTTCTTCTTTCCCTGGGAAAGGACTTTTCATTGATATCCGAGGGCCAGCTTGTGGAAGTTCAGTTCCCAAACTGTAAAGGCAAAGTGATCACGCTCTTGGGGGGCCAGCGGGATTGAGAAGAAGCAATCTTTAATATCAAGTGTTATGCTATAATAAGAAGGAGGAATAGCACCAGGGTGGGGCAAGCCAGCCTGTGTCGAGCCCATGTTTCCCATTTTGTCATTAATGGTGTGTAAGTCTTGAAGCAATCTAAAATGGCCATTTTTCTTTTTAATAATGAATATTGGGGTATTATATTTACTAGTGGATGGTTCCAAATGCCCAAGGTCCAGCTGTTCCTGGACCAAATTTTTGAGGATAGATAACTTAGGCTCTATAATAGGCCACTGCTCCACCCAGATCTCATCTGTCGAGAGCCAGGTAAGAGCGATCAGTGTGGGAGACTCCTTAAGGGATATCCCAGGGAGGGCAGTGGCCCTTAGAATTGGGGGTGCTGGTCAGGGCTCTGATTTCTCCCAGAGAGGTCAAGGTTATCATGGGCTATGACATCATCATAAAAGGCCTGATCATCTTTGGTAAGGACCACACCCATGTCCTCCAAGACATCTCAATCCTACAAGTTGCAGCAGACATCGGCCACTATGGGAGTGAATGTGCCCTTACTCCCGTCTAAGTCCTTCCAGTGTACTGGGCAGACAATCAACTTTGTGTCCTGGTTGCCACCCACTCCCTTAATGGGTGGACCAGGCTGATATTTCCAATGGGGGAACCGAAGAGACTTGTTCTCAGTGATGATGGTAACATTGGCTCCCATGTCCACTAGGCCCCTCACAGTGATCCCATCCAGGAGTAAGGTCATTAGGGGGGAGTGATTAAGAATCAGAAGGGTCCATAAAACCTGTCTCATTCCCCCTCTTACTCGTGGGGCTGAGGGGTGCCCCAGGTGGAGTTTAAAGGAGCTGAGTCCAATTGGGACCATGACCTACAATCTTTTGCCCAATGAAATCCCTTTTCGCATTTGGGGCAGCAGGTCTTGGGATGAGCTCTGTTGTTCGGGCAGTCCCTGTGGAGGTGTCCTGTCCTCCCGCAGTTCCAGCATCCATCTTTTGAATCAGAGGGGGTGGGCCTTCCTTGTAATAAGAGCGCCTCTAAGGAGGTGGTCAGGGCCTCGATGGGCCCTGTCCTGGGGTCTAGGTCTCTAGTGGTGAGTACCCATTTATGAATATCATCATTGCAGACAGGCGCTATAGCATTGTGGGTAGGAGTATTTAGGCCTTCCCATGCCAGCTGTTTGATGAGTATGTCTCGAGTGGTCCCAGACTCCACTCTCCATTCCACCACTCCAGTAACTTGGGTGAGGAAGTCTGTGAAGGACTCCCTTGGCTGCTGAATCAGATTGTGGAAGAATACCTGTGGGTCATGAAGGGAGCAACATTTAAAGGCCTTGAAGGCCAGGTAACTAACTTGTTGGTAGTAAGCATGAAGGCCAATAGGGGACTGGGAAATGGGGTCAGTATATTGTCCCCATCCTGTGAGCATATCCAGAGTAATATTAAGGCCATGTTGAAGGTTGAGACTTGCCTAATTTTCAGCCTGATCATTGTAGGCCAAACGCCAGCTCAGGAAGACTGAGGGCTCCAATACCGCCTTTAATAAGTTATACCAATCATAATGGGTCTATAACTGCATGGCCCATTGGCGGAGAACTTGCTCAAAATATGGGGAATCGGAGCCTGATTCGTTGGCAGCTTTGCGGATGAGTGCAAGGTCTGTGAGAGGGGTGGGCACCCATGGCTGTTGTGCAGTGTTTGGGCCGACATTAACCGGAAAGGCAGACACGGGCCGGCAAGGGGCAGTAAGGGGTGGATGGGCCATGGTGGGGTATAATGAGCGGGAAGTGTGTCGGAGCAGGCGAACATACTTCCTTCCAGGGGGTTGGTGGTGTCTCTGATTGTTGTGGCTTTGAAAGCAGGGTCTGAGGTAGGGGTGAGGGGGCCCCTTCCTCATCTGGATCAACCTCAAGGCTTGTTCCCATATCAAGGTCAGCGGGGGTTGAAGTAATGGCAAGGTCTACACTGGCCTGATCCTGACAATGCTTATTGTGGGCTGAAATGATTTCTTCAGAGGAGGAAGATTTAAGGCTGGCAATGATGGCTAAAAGGATCGGGACAAATGAGGCAGGGGGAACTACTTCCAACTCTACTTCCCTTTTTCGGGCCAAAAAAAGGACCCACATCCAGAGGTCAGGATCCCACATATTTTCCGGAAAGACCCAAGAGGCCAAATTAGTGGCCTCATCCCAGAAATTTTCAATATTTTTTGGTTTCACTTTCAGTCCCCGAGTTCTAAGGAGCGATTTGAGTGCTGCCGTGTGTGACTCCTTGCACTGTGATGGTAGGTTACCCATCGTGGGAAGGTCCCATGAAGGGAAACTCGCCACAAAAGTAAAAGGCAAGGGTGACTACCAAGAGGGCACAAATGAAGCAAGCAAGGACTGCGAGCCACTCAGATGCAAACCGCCCCGACATGAAGAGGTGTATCAGATCCAAATGTCTTGTGCTTAGTGAGGGACTTCCAAGGGTCATGATACCTTCGGCCGTATGCTCACATGATGTCTCTGGGACAGGCAACAGGATCACCCAAAGCCTGGCCTCTGAGTTCAGGGTGGATCAGCCCTTATGTGAATTCACCAGGACGAGCCAAGGAATAAAAGATATAGACATGGGCTTTGGGACCACGCAGCAGAGTCTGCCTTCCTGATTTAACAACAAATATGATAAACAGGGTAGAGGGGACAGAGAAGGGGGTCACTCTCTCACCCTCGAGCAGCTGAAGTTGGGAGTGTTGCCAATGCTGGGGGGAGGGGGGAGGAGGAGCCAAGAACTCTGTTCGGGTGCCAGCTGTTGCAGGTTCTCTTGCAGGTCCAGCCCACAAGGGACTACAGGGAACGAGGGTTCTGACTGAGGTGGGAGTGAGTGACACAGAGTCAACACACAGACACTGGGAGTTGGGTGGAAGCAAGCACTAGGTGAGGTGCTGCAGACCCGTTTATTGCTGGGAAGGGCAGGCCTATATATCTCTCCCCCTGCCCCCAGTGTCCCATAAGCTGGTGTGTTGCTCCCTGATAGATCCCCTCATCCAGGCCACTTGTGTCATCAGTCTCTAGGTCCAGGGGCAAATTATGGGTTGGCTCTTTTGTGGAAGTGTGGGCTGTGCTCTCAAGCTGTGCTCTCTAGTGTGGCCTGTGCTTAGGTCTGGCACTTCACCTCCTACACACCTACTCACACATATATGTGCATGCATACACACACACACACCATCACACACACACAAATATGCACACACAGATGCATACACATGAATAAATTAATTAAACTTAAAATGTTTTTTCAACTTTTTGAGACAGGCTCTCCCTATAGCCTCAGCTGGCCTAGCACTCAGTATGTAGACCAGGCTGGCCTCATCTCATAGAGATCTACCTACCTCTGCATCCCTAGTGCTGAGATTAAAGGCATGTACCACCACGCCTGGCTTAAACTTAAATTTTTTAAGAAAAAAAATATTCAAGTTATATTCCCAGAAACCACATGAGTGGCTCACAATGACCTGTAACTCCAGCTCCTGGGGATCCAACACCTCTGGCATCCACAGGCACTTGCTCTCATGGGCACAAATACACACTCATACACATAATTAAAAAGAAAAAGAAAAATATTCCAGGGACCAGCAAGATGGCTCAGCAGGTATAGGTGCTTGCCACCAAGCCTGATGGCCTGAGTTCAATTCCTGGTACCCATATAGCAGAGCAATAATTTCTGCAGGCTGTCCTCTGACTTTCACATGCACACTGGCAGTATGGGATCCCCAGAGAGTCTTTGCCAGAGTTGTATAAATGGGGGACAATCCCTATTGTAAGAAATTCCATTTGGGAGTTGGGAAGAAAGGGCATCACTCCAGTAATTAAGGAAGTTGGCCAACTTCCCGAGCTGAAGGAGTATTCCTTCATTGCACTGGAGTGGAAGAGGGAGAGTGGACAGGTTTGGCATGGTGTTTCTTCTAGTTTCCTGACAAAAAGAAATTTAGGGGAGAAAAGGGTTTATTTTATCTCACAGTTCTAGGTTGCAGTCCATCACTGCGGGGAAGCCAAGGCCCAGACTCAAGGCAACTGGTCACATCGCATTCATGGTCAAGAGCAGAGAGAGATGAGCACATGTGTACTCACTGGCTTGCTTGTGTCCAGTTCAATTTCTCTGCTCTTACACTTCATACCCCCTGTCTAGGGAATGGTGCCTCCCACAGTGGGCTGGGTCTTCCCACATCCATTAACATAAATAAGGCAATACCCCACAATATGCCCACAGGACAACTCAAGGTAGACAATGCCTTATTGAGACTCTTCCCAAATGATTCTAGGTTGTGTCACGTTGACAGTTAAAGCTGTCAGAGTACTCATGGGCATAGCATAGGAGGTTTTTATCAATGAGAAGGAGGCAACTTCAAATATTCAATATTTGAGGTAATGTGAAAAACAGGGATACTTGCAACATGTCATTTCTGGTCACTTTGTAGAAGAGATGAGACTGTAGTGTAAAGTATTTGGTAGAATAAGTAGTGTAAAAGGTAGAATAAGATGATCAACATGCTTCTGCTTTCTTATTGTTTAATTTTTTATTACAATGTGTTTGCGTGTGTGTGTCCACACGTGTGTGCAGGTGCACATGAGCCACAACTTCTGTGTGAAGCTCAACTTGCAATAGTTATCTCTCTCCTCCACTTTTGTGGGTTCCAGGGTTCAAACTCAAGGCATCAAGCTTGGTGGCAAGTGCCTCTACCCACAAAGCCATCTAGCCAGCCCTCAACATCTTTAAAATGAAGGATTAGAATAATATTGAGGGCAAGGACAGGCTAAAGAGGACTATAAGCAGTTCAACTCCATTTATATGATTTGTTTGCTTTTTTCACTTTTTGTTTGTTTGTTTTGTTTTTTGAGTCCGGGTTTCCCTGTAGCCCCAGCTGGCCTGGAACTTGCTATGTAGATGAGGCTGGTCTCAATGTCACAGAGACCCTCCTGCCCCTGCCTCCTGAGTCCTGGGATTAAAGGTGAGTGCCACCATACCCAGCTTTGTTTGCTTTTTTATTCATTTTCATTTTATTTACTTTTTCAGTTTTTTAATAGCAGAGTGAATATAGATTTATTAAGGTAAAGTGAGAAAGAACAGAGAATAGGAGGGTTTCCAAAAGAGGAGTACTGTGTGAGTGTGTATGGGGTGGGGGAGAGAAAGAGGGAGAGAGAGAGGGAGAGAGATCACCTAAAAATTTAATAATAAAAAAAAAAACAGCTAGCCAGGTGTGAAGACACATGCCTTTAATTTTTAATCCCAGCACTAGAGAGGCAGAGACAGGTGGATCTATGTGAAATCGAGGCCAGCCTGGTCTACATAGTGAGTTCCAGGCCAGCTGGGGCTACAGGGAGACCCTGTCTCAAAAATAAAACAAAAATAAAACAATAAAATAAAATATACCCAACCAGACTTGTTTCACACATGGGTCCTGATACTCAGAGTAAAATCAATTGTCTAGTACCCAAACCTTCAGGAGCCCAAGACCAGCTTCTGTTTGCCAAATGTTAGGCACTATCAGTCCTGGCTCTGGTAAAGATTAATAACCTCATAAAGTTAAGTGTGGCGCTTATCATCCCTGGAAGAATGCTCTTGGTAAATTAGAACAGCGTGGCATTGTTTATGGATTTATGAGGCTCAAAGAAACTCCAAGAAGGCTTAGGCAAACATGTCTCAGATGGTTAATTGTTTTCCAGGGACCATGTGAAAGGCAGGCTGGGAGAGCCTGAGTTTTCTTAAGGTTCAGCAGAAGTTGAAACCGAAGGTAGGTCTCAGTTTTCTCTGGTGTTACTTTCCTCTAGTCTTCCTCCTAGAGTGTGGGGCAGTGGAGTTCAGTTGACACCAGCCCCCCCTAAACTACAGCAGCAGTCAACCCCTGCTCTCCTGGAGAACCTCCTGCTAGTATAAATGGAAGCTGCTCAGCACTCTCTTCAGACAAGCTGAAGCCACCTCACAAAGCGGCTCCATAATCCAAGTGCTTGGAAGGATGAAGCAGGAGGGTGGGGAGTTCAAAGGCGTCCCGGGCTACACAGGGAAACCGGTCTCCAAACAAAACAAAAGGCAACGTAGTGAGTTCCATACTTGTCTGGTCTATACAGTGAGATTGTGTCGCGGGAGAGGAGGGAATAGAAAGGGGACAGGAGGGGGGAGGGAGAGGAAAGAAGAGGGAAAGGAAGGAGAAAGGCAAGGAAGGGTAAAGGGGAAGAGCAGAGAGGAAGGAAAAGGGAAGAGAATGGAGTCAAAGGAAGGGAAGGGAGCAAAGGGAGGAAGAAAATTTCAAATCAATAGCCAAATAAAAATTTGATTCTGGGGGCTGGAGAGATGGCTTAGCGGTTAAGAGCACTGACTGCTCTTGCAGAGGACCCGGGTTCAGTTCCTAGTATCCACTTGGCGGCTACAAACCATCCTTAACTCCAGTTCCAGGAGAATCCGATGCCCCCTTCTGACCTCCCACAGCATTGCACGACATGGGTGCACTCACATGCCGGCAATACACTCATACACATAAAATAAAAACAGTTTTAAAAATTTGATTCTGTTTTGATTGATGATTGATTGGTTGGTTGGTTGATTGGTTGACTCTTTTTAATTTTATGTGTATGTTTTGCCTGCCTGTATGTAAGTGCACCCATGTCAAGCAATGCCCACAGAGGCCAGAAAAGGGCATTGGATCTCCTGGAACTGGAGTTATGGACAGTTGTTAGTCACTATGTGGGTGCTGGGAACTGAACCTGGGTCCTCTGCAAGAGCAGCCAGTGTTCTTAACCCATGAGCCAGCCATCTCTTTAACCCCTGATTGTCTGTTTTTGAGACAGGGTCTCATGTATTCCAGCTTGGCCTCCAACGCCATATACATAGTGGAAGATAACGTTGACCTCCTGATCCTCCTGCCTCCACCTCCCATGTGCTGTGATTACAGGTGTGAGTGCCCTAGTTAGTTCTTATTGTCAACTTGACACAGCCTAGAGTCATCTGAGAGGAGAGCCTCAATTGAAGGATTGCCTAGCACAGATTGGTCTGTGGGCTTGTCTGTGGGGATTGTCTTGATAGATGATTAATATGGGAGGGCCCAGTCCAATGTGGGCTGCACCATCCCTAGACCAGTGGGCCTGGGCTGTATAAGAAAGCTAGTTGAGTATGAGCCTGGGAGAGAGCCAGCAAGCAGCATCCTCCATGGTTCTTGCTTCCAGGGTCATCCCTAGAGTTCCAGCCCTGACTTCCCTCAATGATGGGCTGTGACCTGGAAATGTAGGGCAAATAAACCTTTCCTTCTGTTGACACAAAAGCATAACTCTCACCTCAAAGGGGATAAGAGATAGTTTATTCTGGAGCCAAATATGAGTGACCATGGCCTGGGAACACAGATTCTGGTTACCCCAAATTCCATGTTCCAGCATTGGAACAGTTGCCTTACATTTTTATAGTAACAGAACACAGAAAAGTCATAAATCAAGACACTTTTCAAATACATTAGAGGACACATTCAGTAGGCTGGTAGCAGCAAAGCGAGGGTTTTTTTTACTATAGGTTTCAGATGCTATCTGATGACATTCTGAGCCTTTTGATTGGTGAGACTGGGTAGTCTGCTAGGATAATACATTCTAAAAGGTTTTTTATCTGTTAGTCACAGGATGTTAGATCAGAAACAGAGGTGGGTAAGGAGTGGCTGCTTAGGGGGCTAAAGATGGCCAGAGATAAGTGGTAATTAGACTCTCTACAGGTAATTAGACCTGAAACATTCCAAACTCTCCATAGTCTCTTGAGTGAGTGATAATCAGTTGGTCAGCCTTGCAGGAAGTTCAGTCCAATGTGCAGGAGTTCTTTTTGGAAACTTTTCTTTCACACTTCCCAAGGCACTTTTGGTCAGAATGTATTATCACAGCAACAGAAGTCAAACTAGACCAGTGGGACATTACACCCAGCTCAAAATTTGGTTCTTTGAGGGTCAGGTGCAGTGGCACACATGTTTAATCCCAGGACTGGGAACGTAAAGACCGGTGGACCCCTCTGAGTTTGACACCAGCCTGGTCTACATAGAGAGTTCCAGGTCAGCCAGTACTACATAGTAAGACTGTCTCAAAAACAAAAACAAGAAAAATTATATTTTGATTCTTTAAAAACAAAATTGACAAAACTTTATTAAGATGAGCTAAGGTGGGGGCCAGGGGAGAAGACTCAAGTTACTGAAATGTGGAATGAAACGAGGGACCTCACTAGCAATTCTATGAAACTAGACGATTGTAAGAGTTTCAGGAAAAACACGTCAAACACACTGAATAATAAAAATGAAGTGACCAAAATCTTAGAATAACAAACTCTAGAGCCAACTGTCTTTTTTTTTTTCAAAGACAAAGTCTCCCTGTAGCCCCAGATGCATAGAAATCACAATGTAGACCAGGCTGTCCTTCTGTCCTTGATCTCACAGAGATCTACCTGTTTCTGCCTCCTGAGTACTGGGTTTAAAGGCATGTACTATCACACCCAGCTACTCACTATCTTCTAAATATATATATATATGTGTGTGTGTGTGTGTGTGTGTGTATGTATATGTGCATATATATATTACATTTTTATTTATTTTGTGTGAGTGGGGAGTGGAGACACAATGTGCATCATGGTGCACAAGTGCAGGTCAAAGGATAACTTACAAGAGCCATTTCTCTCCTACAATGTGAGTCCCATGGATTTGCACTCATGCCGTCAGGTTTGAAGGCAAGCACCTTTGCTCACTGAGTCATCTCACCAGCCCATAAATTTTAAATCTGGAGGAAAAGTTTGGGACATTTATAGGGTCAAATGTACACATTTTCCTGATAAATATGAAGCACAGAGCAATTCCAAACTGTATTGACAGCTAAGTGGAGAAAACAAGGGGCTGGAATCCCACTTCTCAAGAGTTCTGACAATAAACTTCTCTAAACAACTTCTTGTTGATGTGTGTTTAGAAAGGAAAAATGTATTCTTTTATAATCCCAAGAGGGAGGTGGAGACCTAGGAGAAGCAGAAATTCAAAGCAATCCTTGCTACATAGCAAGTTCTAGGCCATCCTGGGATACATGAAAGTCAAAAAATAAAAGCTAAGGGCTGGAGAGATGGCTCAGCAGTTAGTAGCGCTTGACTGCTCTTGCAGAGGACAAGAGTTCAGTTACCAGCAGCCAACACCTGCTTTTAACACCAGTTGCAAGGCAACTACCACCCTCTCCTGGCCTCCACAGGCATTACATGCATATGGTGCACTTACATGGATGTAGTCAAAACACTCATACACATAAAATACAAATTAAAAATTACAAATTTTTATATACAAGCACCAAAAAAGCCAGCTGGGTATGGTGATACATACCTGTAATCCCAACAGCTCAGAAGGCAGAGGCAGGAAGATCACTGTGAGCAAGGCCAGACTGGTCTTTATAGTGAGACCCAGGCCAGTCAGGTTTCCACTGTGAAACCCTCTCTTAAAAAAATAAAACAGAAGCGCAAAAAGGTAATGAAGGGCTTAGGGGCGTGCCTGAGTGGCAGTGTCCTTGCCTCGCATGTGTAAAGTTTTGGGCTCTATCCCCAGCCCTGAGATAGAAAAAAAAAAAAAAAAAAAAAAAGGTAAAATGTATATGTATACGTCATAAAACTTCACAACAGGACCAGCAAGATGGCCACCAAGACTAAGGACTTCAATCCCTGGAACTCACATGGCGGGAGAAAAGAACTCACTCCCCACAAAGTTAGCCTCTGATTTCCACATATATGCTATGAGACATGTGCCCAAATAAATAAATAAATAAATAATAAATTTTAAAAATGTAAAAATTTTAAATTAAAAACACTTGACACATAAAAATAATACATAATTGTTTTGAAAAGAGTGATATTTAAGCTAAAACTTTACAACCATGGAGCTCATTAAAAACTGGCTTATCAAGTAATAAATGTATTAAAACATTTAAGAGTACAAAGTTAAATACTTAGAGGAGGCTGGAGAGATGGCTCAGCGGTTAAGAACACTGGTTGTTCTCGCAGAAGACCAGGTTCGAATCCCAGCACCCACATGGCAGCTAACAACTGTCCGTAACTCCATTCCCAGGGGATCCTGTAGCCTCTTCTGACCTCTGTGGGCATTGCACGACACAGGTGTACTTACCTTAAATATTTAGATAATAAAATCCAGTGATAGAGGAGGAAAGGGAAGAAGATAAGTATATTGATCAAATTATTATTCAAATTTTAAAAAAAATCAACAGATGTTGCTGAAGAAATAAAATCACCAGCCATAAGATGGCTCAGCAGATGAAGGTGCTTGTTGCCAAGGCTGATGACCTGAGTTCAATCCCTAAGACCCACACGCTGGAATCCCAAAAGTTGTCCTCTGATCTCCATACTTTCTGAGGAGCATGTAAGTGCCCACACACACTTAATTATCTATTGATAATTAAATAATTAAATTAAAATGCATTTAAAATAAAAAAAGAGAAGGGGCTAGAGAGATGGCTCAGTGATTAAGAGCACTTCTTGATCTTCTAGAAAACCCAAGTTCAATTGCCAGCACCCATGTTGAGAGTCATACGTGCCTGTGACTCTAGTTCCAGGGGATCTGACACCCTCTTCTGGACTCTGCAGGCACCTACACTCACATGTGCACAAACCTACATACAGACATGCATAAACACGCATAATTCAAAAAAAAATCTTAAAAAGAAAGAAATAGGGACTGGGCGTGGTGGCACACGTCTTTAATCCCAGCACTTAGGAGGCAGAGGCAGGCAGATCACTGTGGGTTTGAAGCCAGCCTGGTCTATAGTGCGTTCCAGGACAGCTGGGGGCTACAGAGAGACCCTGTCTCGAAAAGACAAAGAAGGAGGAGGAAGGAGGAGGAGGAGGAGGAGGAGGAAGAGGAGAAGAAGGAGGAGAACTACTCACTGGTAGGACTCTAATCACTGCCCAACCCTTGTAGTGTCCTAAATAAACCCAATTTTACCACCAAAGAACCATTGAAACATGGTTTTCTTCAAGCAGTCTTAAAAATAACAGTAACCGGCACTGTGGCAGAGGCAGAGACAGGAGGATCGCTGTGAGATGAGGCCAGTCTGGTCTACACAGCAAATTCTAAGCCAGCTGGGGCTACAGGGAGACTCCATCTCAAAGAAAAAAAAAACAAGCAAAAAATACAACAGTAACAAGTTAACAACTAATCAAGTAAGAATATGTAACTTAGTGGCAGAGCACTTGCCTAGCATGTGTGAGGTCCTAGGTTTAATCTCCAGCATTGCAATAAGCAAACAAAAACAAATACAATACCCACGTACCTCAAATTAGCTAGTCAAGAATGGCCTTGAACTCCTGATCCTCCTTCATCCACCTTCCAAGTGCTGAGATTGCAGGTGTGTGCCACCACACCTCGCTCAGGACCTGTAACAGCTCTAAAGGTCTTAAAATACAGAGTTGGCTGAACTCTGCTCTCAGTGTCTGTTCTTTATGACACAATTCTCCAGAAAGCCAGGCTTGATGTTCATTCCTGTTATCTCCGCACTTATTTGGCTGAGGCTGGAGGGCTGTGAATTCTAGGCCAGTCTGGGTGATATGGTGAAACTCTCTCAAAGAAACAAACAAACAAACAACAACAACAACAAAAAGAAAAAGAAAAACCACAGAATTCTGAGGAATAGGATGCTGCTCTGTTGGTAGAGTGCTCACCGAGCATTCTTGAAGCCTTATGCTCCAACCCTAGCACTGCATTAACTGGGTCTGGCCATACACACTTAAAATCCAGGAATTCTGGGAGCAGACACAGATCAGAAACTCGAGGTCATCCTTGGCTAAATACAGAATTTGAGGACAGCCTGGGCTACATAAGACCTTATCTCAAAAACAAAGAAGGTCTCAGCAGTTAAGAGCACTGCCTGCTCTTGTAGAGGACCTGAGTTCAGTTCCGAGCATCCACAGGGAGGCTCACAACCACCTATAACCCCAGTTCCAGAGGATCCAGTGCACTCCTCTCGTCTCTGCAGGCATTGCACATTTGGTTAAAAAATAAACTCCTTGGGGGCTGGAGAGATGGCTCAGCAGTTAAGAACACTGTTCTTGCAGAAGAGCCGGGTTCGAATCCCAGAACCCACATGGCAGCTAACAACTGTCCATAACTCCAGTTCCAGGGGATCCAACAGCCTCTTCTGTTCTCCGTGGGCATTGCACAACACAGGTGCAATTACCTACATGCAGGCATAATACTCATACACATAAAAAAATAAGATAATAAATAAAATATTTAAAAATAATAATAATAAACTCCTTAAAAAACACTCAAAGAAACCAGGGCTAGAAAGATGACTTAGCCATTAAAGGCTCAGTCTCACAGCATAAACATCAAGCAAAGAAACTAAACATACATAACCCCGAATGTATGGGAGAATGGGACTCACAGCCTGCTATTATGTCCCTGGCCTGCGGGCCTGCTGCCTGGTCCCATCTTGGTTCCCAGAGGCCCTGGCCAGCCCCAACACAGCTTCTGTTTACATGTTTGAGAACAGCTGGTGAGGTCACATGAGGTGCTGTCTGACAGCCAAGGAGCTCTTGAAAATGTTCCTGGCCACTTCTGGCCTGCTGCACAGGTATAAGCTGGCCAGCCGAAAGGCACATCAGAGCCTAGGTTGCTTAGATGACTTTGACTGTGGCTCCAGGGACCTTGAGGACACCACACAGTGGTAGCTCAGAAAGGGGAGGACCTGAAGTTGGAGAGATGGTTCACTGGCTGCTCTTGCAGAGGACCTGGGTTCAGTTCCCAGCACCCATCCCCTCTTCTGGTCTCCTCTTCTGCCATGCACACTTCATGCATGTGGTACACTTACATAGGTACAGACAAAACACTCATATGTATAAAACAAAAATACTGAGTAAAATAGTTTTAAAAAGGGGAGGACCTGCCTTGGATTTCCCTGCCTTGACCCAAGGACAATGCAAAGCTGGTCATGTGGCCAGCTGTCCTGGGGCCAGCTGGACCCTCTAGCTTTGTTTCCATGATGTTGGGGAAACCAGGGTAGGGATAACAATTAGTACAGACCCAGTATCACTTTCATATTAGGACTCAAGAATGGGAGCCCTTTTGCCAACCAACTCCCCAACAAGCACTCTACTATCATCAAATTTAATGCTTGCTCAGACCCTTGCAGTAGGCAGGCCCTGATATGGGGCCATTGTATGGGACAGCTTCAGCTGTCAGCTTGACATACCTGGGAAAAGAGAACCTTAACTAGGGAATTCACTCTATTGAGTTGCCCTCTAGGCATATATGTAGGGCATTTTCTTATTGAATGATGTGAGAGGGCTCATCCTACTGCACACAGTGCCACCCCTAGGCAGGTGGTCCTGGGTTGTATAAGAAAGCAAGCTGGAAAAAAAAATAAAGAAAGGAGGCTGATCACAGGCCAGAGGAGCAAACCAGTAAGCTCTCTGTTTCAATTCCTGTGCCCAGGTTCCTACTTCAGGTTTCTGCCTTGGCTTCCCTCAAAGATGGACTGTGATCTGGAAGTATAAACCAATTAAACCTTTTCTTCCCAAGTGGTTTTGGTCAGTGTTTTATTACAGCAATAGAGAAGTGAACTAGAACAGCCATGATAGGCAGAAAGTGAAAACAGGCACAAAAGCATTATCCACATATTATGACTGTGAATTTCATCAGCTGACATGCCAAGAGGCTCTGGACTTTAGATGAGAACTTTGACCTTGAACCAGGGTGCTTTTTTTTTTTTTTTTCAGACAGGGTCTCCCTGTAGCCCCAGCTGACCTGGATTCACTATGGAGACCAGGCTGGCTTCAAACTCAGAGGTCGCTTAAAAAAAAGTTATCTATTATTTTTGTTTTATGTGTATAAGTGTATTGCCTGCATGTAAGTAAATGCACCCGTGTCGTGCAATGCCCGCGGAAGACAGAAGAGGCTGTTGGATCCCTCGGAGGTCAGAAGAGACTGTCGGATCCCCTGGAACTGGAGTCGCAGACCGTTGTTAGCTGCCATGTGGGTGCTGGGATTCAAACCTGGGTCGTCTGCAAGAACAGTCAGTGTTCTTAAATGCTGAGCCATCTCTGCAGCCCCATATTTATTATCTTTTTATTTTATGTATATGAGCATATTTCCTGACATCAACCAGAGTCCCTCAGGCCCTCCTGATGACTCTCAAAAAGCTTGTGGGGTTCTCTGCACAAATCTCCTGGTAGGCTTCCTTGGTCTTGACTCCTGCACTCTGCCTGCCTGTCTATATCCACTCTCTGCCTCTCTGGAGCTTCAGTGGGGGTCCAGACTATCTGGCTTCTGGGTGACAAGTACCCACAGCACTTTAAGGAAGAATTGTGGGTACAGGATACCCAGTTCTGGAGGTGAGTTCAAACCCACAGGGTGGAAAGAGAGAATTGACTCCTGCAAGTTGTCCCCTAACCTCTACACATGTGCTGTGGTACATGTGCAGACACACACAGAGACATATGAAGAAGTAAATAAACGTCAACTTTTTAATTTCTTGTTTTGTTTTTAAATATTTTATTTATTATTACTAATTTTTTATCTTTTTGAAACAGGGTCTCCCTGTAACTTCAGCTGGCCTGGAACTCACTATGTAGACCAGGCTGGCCTTGAACAGAGATCCACCTGCCTTTGATTCCTGAGTGCTGGGACTAAAGGCATGTGCCACCATGCCCATCTTTATTTATTATTTTTATTTTATTTAATATGTATGAGTATATTGCCTGCAGGTATGTAAGTGCACCCATGTTGTGCAATGCCCACATAGGCCAGAAGAGGGCGTTGGAACTCCAGTCATTAGCTGCCATGTGAGTGCTGGGACCAAACCCAGATCCTCTGCAAGAACAGCCAGTGCTGAGCCATCTCTCCAGCCCCTAAATTTTTAATAATTTTTTAAAAATAAAATAAAAAGGCCCGGCATAGTGGTGCACACCTTTAGTCCCAGCACTTGGGAAGCAGAGGTAGGCAGATCTCTGTGAGTTCAAGGCCAGCCTGGTCTACACAGTGAGTTTCAGGCCAGCTAGGGCTACAGGGAGACCCTGTCTCAAAAAGACCAAAAATAAAATAAAATAAAAGTGATATTTCCACCATAATATGAAAAATGATCCTCCTCAGTCACTCAAGCTTCAAAAGTGTGATCAAGATTAAGGCTTGTCCTGAAGTAATATAACATAATCACCATCACCCACACCAGGCAGGGATGGAACCCAGGGTTTTGCACATGCTAGGCCAGCACCCTCTACCATGGAGGCATGCCCAAGGCCCCTCATTGAGAGATTCTAGATAGGACCCCAGACCCTCACTGGTGGAGTCTAGATAGCTGCTCTACCACAGAGCCACACTCCCAGCCCCTCCCTGAGGAATTCTAGACAAGCACTATACCATTGAGCTACACCCTCAGCCTTGAATTTTATTTTATTTTAAAAAATCTATTTTTTAAATTTTATGTGTATGAGTGTATTGCCTGCATGTATATAACTGCACCCATGTTGTGCAATGCCTACAGAGGTCAGAAGAGGGCATCAGATCCACTGGAACTGGAGTTGGGATGATTTTTGTTAACTACCATGTGGGTGCTGTGAATCAAACACACACACACACACACACACACACACACACACACGTCTTACAGGTGGTTCTCTTAATCACTGAGTCATCTCTCCATCCCCCCAGCCTTGAATTTTTAGGACAACCTGAAGTAAGGGACATAGGAAATGTAAGGGCAATGTCCCTAGCACTCAGCAGAGCAAAAAACATGGCTTTGTTGGAGTCAGGCAATGGCTGCGTCAGGCACCCCCAGCCGTGGGCAGGAAAGCTTAGAATGGCTTTGCCAGAGCCAGACCTTCTTGTCCTGCCCTGGAAGGAACTAAGTCAAGGCCTAGTGTCCTTGGAACAGAACTGCCTTGTCCAGGACCCCTTGTGCTAAATGCCTCTCCCACCTTCCACAACACTTTCAAAGACCTTCACTCTGGGAGCCTCAAAAGTCCCAAACACACCAATGGACAATAGGGATGTTCCTCCTATAGAATAGCAGGTCTCAAACAGCGTCCTCCAGCGGAGGACCCAGGCATGGCATGGAACAAGTATACCTCCCAGAGAACCAACTAGAGGGTGGGGCACAAGTAACAAATAGGGAATGGGAGTTGGGGATACAGCTCAATGGTAGAGCTCTTGCCTAACACATACAAGGCCTCAGATTTGATCCCCAGAACCCCAAAACCAAATGAAATAAAACAAATAGAGGGTGAGCATTTCATGAGCAAAATGAGGGCTTCTCCCAAACTCAAAGATTTTGGAATATGTTTCAGCACTGTAGTGGCAGAGGCAAAGGACGGCATCATCCATTTAGATGATAGCTGTCCCCAGTATCTATTTTCTCTTCTTCCTATTACTCAGACAGCCAAGGGGCGGTGGGATGGCTCAGTGGGGAAAGGTGCTTGCCAACAGGCCTAATAACCTGAGTTCAATCCCTGGGGCCCACATGATGAAGGAGAAAACTGACTCCAGCAAGTTGTTCTCTGACCTCCACATGCACATACACACATACACACATATGCACACAAAATAAAGAAATAAGAAGCTAAGAGCACTGGCTGCTCTTGCAGAGGACCCCAGTTCAGTTCCCACCTATAACTCCAGTTCCAGGGGATCTAGCACCCACTTCTGGCCTTCTCTGGGATTGTACACTTACATACAGGCAAAACAATCATACACCATAAAATAAAAATAATTAATTAAACTAAAGACAGTCAATTTTGGGGCCCGGCGTGGTAGTGCAACCCTTTAATCCCAGCACTTGTGAAGCAGAGGCAGGCAGATCTCTGTGAGTTCAAAGCCAACCTGGTCTACATAGAGAGTTCCAGGCCAACTGGGGCTACTGAGAGACTCTGTCTCAAAAAGACAGACAAAAGAAGGAAAGAAAGAAAGAAAGGAAGAAAGAAAGAAAGAAAGAAAGAGAGAGAGAAAGAAAGAGGGAGGGAGGGTAGAAGCAAGCCAATTTTTATATGTCCAGGTAGAGTCAACATCATACACTTCCTTCATAGCAATCATGACATCAGAATTACATTCTGACCAGTGGGATGGAAATTCAAGCATTGTCTGTAAATTTCCAGATAATGGCCTTAAAGGGTGTGGGCATGTCAGTCAACCTTTCCCGCCTGCCTTCCTATTGGCTGAAATACAGATTATAGTCACATGCTGAAGATGGTAAAGCAAGATACTATGTGAGAGTTAACAAGATTCTGTGTAAAAGAAACTGGTCCCTGATACCAAGTACAATGTGTCACCCTTGCATGGCTGACTTCTGAGTTTCTTTTTAAAAAGCATTATTTATTTTATTTATGTGGAAGGAGCAAATGTATGTGCCATAGGACATATGTAGAACCAACTTTCAGGAGTTGGTTCTCTCCTTCCACTATGTGGGTCCTGGAGATGGAATTCAGACGGTAGTATCTGCAGCACCTTTACCCACTGAGCCATTTTCCCCACCCTTGCCCTTTTACTCACTAGTTGTGTACAAGCCGTCCTGATTTAACCATAACTAACCCCTACCCCCAAGCCCATAGATAAATCTTTTTCCCTGTCCCCGGCTTCACCCGGAAAAACTCATAATTACAAAGGTCAAGAGATAACCTGCCTAGTACCACCTGTTTTGGAACAATGTGACAAGAGCCCATCAATAGCAGAGTCCTTCTGGGTCAAAAGTTGCAAAGCCCCGAGACTAGACAGAACTCTTCAGTCGTTCCCCGTTTCCTTCTATCATATTAACAATCTATGACTGTTTGGCTCAGAAGCAGCCTCCAGCCCTTTTCTCCTTCAGGAACACCTGCTATCCATCTTTCTGTCCCTCACTCCCACCTACAGCTGACGTGCTGGGAGCTGAAGGGAGGAATGTGGTCTGGCCGCTGGAGAGAACGCAAAGGGCGGAATGCCAGAAACCTTGGTGCTCACATAGGGAATTTAGGGATGCTTGAAGGGTGGGGAGCAGAGAGCCAGAGAGATTTGGGAAGACCTAGAGAGGGGATGATCTACCATTCCCGTGACCCTAGCCCAGTCTCCAAGGCCGGAGGAGCCGACTTTGGCGCCACCTGGTGGTGAGGCCACCGAGTCTGCACAGACTCCGGGCGCTCGAGCTGGCCTGCAGGTGCGTGGCCCTGCCTGCAATGGCCTGCTTCTCCCAGGACCAGAGGACCGGGGATGTCGCAGCTTGGAGAGCCCAAACCCCGCGCGGCTGGACTGGATTCGACTCTGCACTGGGACAGATCCCGCAGACCTTCTGCAAGACAGCGCGCCCGAGCTCTCAGCCGGTGACAGACCGGTCCCCCCCGACACAGTGGGCGGGGGGGTGGGGTGGGGTGGGCGTGGCGGCTACTGAGAGCGTGCGTGCGCGTGTCCCCCTCACTCCACGCACTGCCCGCACCGCGCGTGCGCACGCACGTCCCCACGCTCGTGGGTGAAGGCCAGTCACCCACGCAGTGGCCTGCAGTCTCTCAAGCCAGATGCCCTCCCGTCTCCCCCGGGGGGAGCCAGCTGTCCTTCCTGCGAGGTCATCTCACGTGGGCACAAAACTGCCCGGTTTCCACCGTCACCTCGGCTGTGGTGACAGCACCGATCCGTGGGTGATTCCCTAGAAAGTCGGGTACGAGTGGGAGGGGGGGTCTGTGGGACCCTGAGCAGGCTGGGGGGCTCCAAGGTCAGGCCTGTGCCACCTGCTGGCCACAGCGACCAATGAAAGCTTGGTCTGGTGATGTCATGCCCCGGCTGGACCCTTGTGATGACAGCATCCGAGGTCACCCGTCAGGGGAATCAGCTCAAGCCCACCCACGAGAGTTCCGGAAGTTTCCATTTGCTGCAACCAAGTGCAGCCTCGCCCCGCAACCTTCTGCTCTACATTGGCTTTCCTTGTTGGTTGACCTCGTGTCACTTCTCCCCCACTCCGGGGGTCTCCTTCTCCTAGGAGGAATGTCCTGTGTTCCATTATGGGTTTCCACAGGTGTCCCTTCATCCATGTCACATGTCGTCTTTTCTCCACCAGTGTCACCCTAAGGGGGCCCTCAGCCACGCTCCCCCCTTCTTGGCTCCTCCTCTACCACCCCCACCCCCGGCTGTGTCAGGTTACAGATGAGCACAGATTAGGCCCCCACTCTCTGGAATGACTTCCCCACCCTCTGAATTAGAGCTGTCAGTGTGTCTTTCAGTCTATGAAAGTCGGTTTGTCCCCGGCGCATCACCCCACAGGACACGGCCGCCGGCGTGTGCAGTGTCTGGTGTCTCAGCAGGCTGCTGTCCATCTATCTGTCACGTGGGTGTCTGCCCGGTCGCTGCGGGTCTCCGGGTCGTGTCTGTCTGCGTTGTCTGTGAGTCTGTCTGAGCCTGCCGGTGGAGTGTGTCTGTCTCCCCCTCCCGCGCCCCCGCCGCCTCCCCGGGGTCTCCGAGCTTGGAGGGAGGGACGGGGAGGGGAGGTGACAGCCCTGGGGGGAACAGGGAGGGGCGGGGGCGGAGACAGTGGGCGGGCGGGGGCGCAGTGCGGCCCGGAGGGGTGTGTGCTGGGGGCCGGAGGCGGTGGCTGTCACAGTCGGCTCAGCCTGCGCCAGGGAACATTGACCGCCTGCAGCTCCCAGGTGAGTCTCCCAACCCACCCCGACCCTCCACCCACTGGGGCCCACTCGCATCTTGGGGGAACCCTGTGATCCTGGAACGATCAAAGCACCCCCCCACTAAGAAACAGAGTCCCTCTCGGGGCCTGCCCAGAGACGCCCCCCATGCCCGGCACTCCTGGGTAACTCTTCCCTCGCCGCTCCCTGCATACTTAACTGATGCTCCCTGGGCGAGCCGCTGCCTCTCACTCCATTCCTGCAGGGACCCACCCCGACCCCGAGCGCCCCTTCCCCACTCTCCCCCAAGTCCGGAGATATTGGAAGACGCCCCCTGTTTGGGGCGGAGCCCAAACTACGCGAGTTAGTAGCATCCCGGCTACACCACCCTCCAGTCCCGGAGGCCGCGACCCCAGCGTCCCTGCGCAGCCTCTGCGCAGCCCCTGCGCAACTGAGCCCTCATGCCAGGCCCAGGACCCCCCTACTGTGGAGACTTCGTCTTTCTTTCAAAAAAAAAGCGGAAGCCCCGAGTTATAATTAGCCCCACTCGGGTTTCCTAGCTAATCTCCAGCAACGCCACCATCCCCGCCCTGGTCCAGGCCACTACGGCTGGGTGATGGGTGACCGCGGGGAGAGGGGGGAGTTCCGACCCAGGGAATTTTGATCTCTTGGCTAGCGGCGCCGGAACTACAACAGCTGTGGCCTCCAAAATAGCGCCCCTGCCTTTGCAGCCGGGATCTCCCGAGCTCCGGGAACACAAACGTCCTGGCTGGCCCTTCAGTCCCCTCTGTGATGTTCAGTCCCCCACACCCTCCACCCCCTACCCCAAGCTCCTGGCGGCGGGGAGCGCTGGCCTCTTCTCGGTCTTTACTGACCCCCGCTGGCGGCGACGTGCGCTGCAACATGGGGGCTCATGGTAGGCGGAGCTCAGATTCTTGGGGAGCCCCTCAAAGAACTGGCAAGACAGTTGGCTGGAGTCAGGCGAGAGGGGTGCGGCTGAAGAGAAGCAAACCGGTACCAAAGCGCTGTACCAGGAAGAAGATGAGGCGGGACAGGGTGGGACCGGGTGTGGACTAGGTAGGATTTGGGGTGCCTCAGGACCTGGGGCTCTCAATACTTTGAATGCCCAACCCACTCCCCGAGGGCCTTGGCTTTTGCCAACCCAGGAGAGACTTGGGCTGCTCTTTCTTGCCACTTGCAAGCACCCGGATCAACCCCGCCCGTCTATAAGGGCTCCGCCCCTGTCCTGTGGCCTGTTCGTGGACTGCGGCCTTTCCAACACTACACTGTATGCAGTGGGTCCCAATCCAGGGCACAGAGGCAGGGGAAGGAGGTGAGAGGTGTTTGGAGCCTGTTGGTCAGGGGAAGGTATGCATTAGCAGGCCTTATCTGTATTCTCTGCACTTGGTCTGCTATGGCTGTACGTGTCTGATCTGGCTTCCCTTGGGTCTGTCTGCCTGTGTCTTCTAACTTGCCTCCATTTCTCCCCTCCCTTTGCCAGCCTGCCCCACCTCTTCTGCAGTTCCTTGATAACCCTTGAGCAAGACTTTTACTTAATCTAAGCACTGCCTCCCATCTTCTTCACGCTCTATGTTTCTTTCTCCCAGCAGACACTCGCCTGTCCTGGCAGTCATGAGGCCCCCCTGGTATCCCCTGCACACACCCTCCCTGGCTTCTCCACTCCTCCTCCTCCTCCTCTCCCTCCTAGGAGGAGGGGCAGGGGCTGAGGGCCGGGAAGACCCAGAGCTGCTGGTGAGGGTTCGAGGGGGCCAGCTGAGGGGCATCCGCCTGATGGCCCCTGGGGGCCCAGTCTCGGCTTTTCTGGGTATCCCCTTCGCAGAGCCACCTGTGGGCCCTCGTCGATTTATGCCACCGGAGCCCAAGAGGCCTTGGTCAGGAGTGCTAGATGCTACCACCTTCCAGAATGTCTGCTACCAATACGTGGACACCCTGTACCCTGGGTTTGAGGGTAGTGAGATGTGGAACCCCAACCGGGAGTTAAGTGAGGACTGCCTGTATCTTAATGTGTGGACACCGTACCCTCGGCCAGCATCCCCCACCCCTGTCCTCATCTGGATTTATGGGGGTGGTTTCTACAGTGGAGCATCCTCTTTGGACGTGTATGATGGCCGTTTCCTGGCCCAGGCTGAGGGGACTGTGTTGGTATCCATGAACTATCGAGTGGGAACCTTTGGTTTCTTAGCCCTGCCCGGCAGCCGAGAAGCCCCTGGCAACGTGGGTCTGCTGGATCAACGGCTTGCCTTGCAGTGGGTGCAAGAGAATATTGCAGCCTTTGGGGGGGACCCCATGTCGGTGACTTTGTTTGGGGAGAGCGCAGGGGCTGCCTCCGTGGGCATGCACCTGCTGTCCCCACCCAGCCGGAGCCTATTCCACAGGGCTGTCCTGCAGAGCGGGACACCCAATGGACCCTGGGCCACCGTGGGTGTGGGAGAGGCCCGGCGCAGGGCCACACTGCTGGCCCGGCTCGTGGGCTGTCCCCCAGGTGGCGCTGGTGGCAATGACACAGAGCTGGTAGCCTGCCTGCGAACACGGCCAGCTCAGGATCTGGTGGACCACGAGTGGCATGTACTGCCTCAAGAAAGTATCTTCCGTTTTTCCTTTGTGCCTGTGGTGGACGGAGACTTCCTCAGTGACACGCCTGAGGCCCTCATCAATGCTGGAGATTTCCAAGGCCTGCAGGTGACTGGTGGCTGACAGGGGCAGAACTAGTTCTGGGTCTCACCCACCCCTCCCCTTCCCCAGGAACCCAGGCATAAGGGCTTACTGCAGACCCACTGTCAGAGGTCTGAGTTTATGGGTCCCAAGGCCACCACTCCCTCCCCACTGAGGGTTCAGATACCAGGGTGATTACAGGGTAAGAAATGAACTATGTTTTTTTTTTTTCCTTCCAACCCTTGTCCCTTCCTCAATCTCTCATGACTCTGGCTCTGTAATGTCCATTTCTCTATTTGTCCATCTGTTTCTGTCTATTACCCTTCGATCCTATCCCCCATCCCTCTACCGGCAGGTACTGGTGGGTGTCGTGAAGGATGAGGGCTCCTATTTCCTGGTTTATGGGGCCCCAGGCTTCAGCAAAGACAATGAATCTCTCATCAACCGGGCCCAGTTCCTGGCTGGAGTGCGAGTTGGGGTCCCCCAAGCCAGTGACCTAGCAGCAGAGGCTGTGGTCCTGCATTACACAGACTGGCTGCACCCTGAGGACCCGGCCCGCCTGAGGGATGCCATGAGTGCTGTGGTAGGCGATCACAATGTCGTGTGTCCGGTGGCCCAGCTGGCTGGGCGACTGGCTGCCCAAGGAGCCCGGGTCTATGCTTATGTCTTTGAGCACCGTGCCTCCACACTGTCCTGGCCCCGCTGGATGGGGGTGCCCCATGGCTACGAGATTGAGTTCATCTTTGGGCTCCCCCTGGACCCCTCACTGAACTATACCATGGAGGAGAGACTCTTTGCTCAGCGACTGATGAGATACTGGACCAATTTCGCTCGCACAGGGTCGGTGCTGGGGTGGAGAGGGCCTCTGAGGGTCCAGAGGAAACCTATGGATGGGGGTGGAAAAAGAGAGAAAATACTCACAAACGAAGTGAGTTCAAGGGGATGAGGAGGAAGGCAAAGGAGACTCAGAGTCTAAGACTGGAAGAGTGGAGGAGAGTCCTTAAGAGACAAAGACAGGGCTGGAGGCGTGGCTCAGTGGTAGGTTTTCCGGGCACATATGCAGGAGCCTATCTCCAACACTGCAAGAAAGACAGCTAGGGGGCTGGCAAGATGGCTCAATGGGTAAAGGAGCTTACTTTGCAAGCCTGATGACCTGAGTTGAATTCCCAGAACCCACATAAAGGTGGAAGGAGAGAACCAATTCCAGAAAGTTGCCCTCTGACTTCCACATGCACACACACACACACACACACACACACACACACACATGCACACACGCAAATAAATAAATACAGGACAGAGAAAGGCAACAGAAGACCAGTGAGATTGCTCAGTTGGTAGAGTGCTTGTCTAGCACACACACACAAAGCCGTTAGTGCAATAAAAACGGAATTGGATTTTGTGTTATCCAAGGTGAGGGTGATGTTTTGCAGAGAGAGTACTACACCTGCCCACACAGTTAAGAGCACAATCCCAGAAATTATTTTCAAATTTTTTATTATTTGTGTGTGCATGATGGGGGAGGGAAAGACCCACATGCCATAGACAAGTAGAGGTCAGAGGACAATTTCATGAAGTCAGTTCTCTCTTTCTACCTCTATGTGGGTTCTGGGAATTGAACTCAGGTTTTCAGATCTATGCAGCAAATGCTTTTACCCACTGAACCATCTCCACAGCCCTAGAAATTACTTTTTGTTTTTAGATATTTAATTTTTTTAAATTTTATGTATGTAGGTAAGTGCACCCGTGTCATGCAATGCTCATGGAGGACAGAAAAGGCAGTCAGATCCCCTGGAACTGGAGTTACAGACGGTTGTTAGCTGCCATGTGGGTGCTGGGATTCGAACCCAGGTCTTATGCAAGAACAGTCAGTGTTCTTAACCATTGAGCCATCTCTCCAGCCCCCGATATTTAAATTTATGCGAATGTGTGTGTGCCTGAGTGTGTGTATGTGCACCACATGCATACAGAGTCTTTAGAGGTCAGAAGAGGGTGTCAGAGTCCCTGGAACTGGAGTTACAGTTGTTAGCCACCATGTGGGTGCCGGGAACCAAACCCAGGTCCTCTGCAAGAGCAGCCAGTGCCATCTCTCCAGCCCCTAGAACTTATTTTTTAATGGGGGTGTGTGTGAGATGAAAATGGAACAGGAAAACAAAGGGAATGGTGGGGAACACTACAGATGATAGTGGCCCATGTTAGTAATCCCAGCATTCAGGGAGGCTGAGGCAGGGGCACTGCAAATTTGAGGCCGGACTGGGTTACATAGTGAGAGCCTGTAAAAAAGAAAAAAGGAGGAGAGGAAGAAAGAGGATGGGAGTCTCTGTGGAGTTGAAGAGGGTCCCCGCATCTTCAGTCCTCCAGGCAGCCAAGTCTCCAAAGGACTGAGATTTCCTTTTCCTTCCTCAAGGGACCCCAATGACCTTCGCGATTCCAGGTCCCCACAGTGGCCACCATACACCACCGGAGCCCAGCAATATGTGAGCCTGAACCTGCAGCCGCTGGAGGTGCAGCAGGGACTACGTGCCCAGACCTGCGCCTTCTGGAACCGCTTTCTCCCCAAATTGCTTAGCGCCACCGGTAGGCTGAGGGACCAGTTGGCAAGGGCTGGAAGGAGGGGAGGAAAATGGGGTGCAAAGACAGGGTGTAATCCCTCTGTTCTCCACCTTCCCCGCCCCCCTCCCCCCCCCCGCCAGCCTCTGAGGCTTACAGCACCTGCCCAAGACCCACCCATGGGGAGGCTACCCCCAGGCCCAGGCCCAACCTCTCCTTGTCTCTTCCCCTCTTCCTTTTCCTCCTCCTTTCCCAGCTTCTGTGGCTGTAACCACAGCCTCTTCCTCCTCTGGCCTCAGGGGACCCTTCCTCTAATGCATGGTTGGAAGGTGGGAAAGGACCCTAGCAGGGACACATTGTCCCCGCCATTCTCAAGCTAAAACACACCAACTGACAAGTCTCAGGGACCCACATCTTTGTTTAAATGAAAATGCAAGAGCCAGTATTTTTTTTTTTTAATATAAAATGATCCTTTGGAGCATGAACCTGATGGTGGGGGTGGGAGGGATGGAGAACGAGGTACCAGGGAGCATCAGCTAACAGGGCTTATAACCAGTTGCCAACCATTTCTGTATCTTCTCTTTTCCCACCAACCCATGGACCCTCCTCCCCGTTCTGGCCGGGTTCCTCCTCCTCCGACTTCCGGTCACTTTTCTCTTCTGTCCTGCCCCGCCCTACCCTCTCTCCCGATCACCCGCTGTTCTCCTACCACCCCCACGTGCCTCTTACCTCGTGTGCCCTGCGCTCACGCCTCACTTCCATGTCCATCTCCCTCCCGCCCTCCCTCATGTCCTCTTCCCACTACCCGGGCACCCTGGCCGCAGACACGCTGGACGAGGCGGAGCGCCAATGGAAGGCCGAGTTCCACCGCTGGAGCTCCTACATGGTGCACTGGAAGAACCAGTTCGACCACTACAGCAAGCAGGATCGCTGCTCAGACCTGTGACCCCGGGGGACCTCAAGCACCCCTCCCCAACCCCGTCCGGCCCCCTACCTGTATATACTATTTATTTGTGGGCTGGGATATAACACCGTTGAGCCCCAGACCCTGTCCATCCCACCCCAACTGGTCCCCCGCTCGGGGTTCCCTGCCCTCTGCATGTCTCAGGCCGAACTCCCTTCCCCGCGGTGCCTTCGCCCCTCTGGGCTGCCAATAAACTGTTACAGCCACCAGAGTCTGCGATTGGCCGGGAGGGGGCTGGGGGGCGGCCGTAGCCTGCGGGATCCGAGCGCGAGATGCGGTACACCACGCATGCGCAAGCGGCATTTTTTTCACTCTCCCCCCCCCCCGCATTGGTGCTGTCCCTCTTATGGGGCGGAGCTCGCGCCTGCGCACTGATCATCCCGAAGAGCCAAGGGCGCCCGCGCAAGTGCAGTAAGGCGGTGCCTTGTAGACAATCCGGAAGTGGCAGTCTGCTGGTGGCACCATCTCCCGCTGCAAACCTTTCTGGTAAGAACTCCGGATCCGCCGCGCCCGTCCTTCCTGTCGCCCATCCAGGTGACCGCAGTGTCGCCGCCCTGGAGCCGCTTAAGGATGTGCATGTTGGCCTGGCTCCGCCGTGCCAGGACCCTGGCCGGCTGGCCCTCCTGTCGGGTCACTATCTCTACTATCACTACGGCTGCGATGGGCTGGATGACCGGGGCTGGGGCTGCGGCTACCGCACCCTGCAGACGTTGTGCTCCTGGCCGCAGGGCCAGTCCTCGGGCGTGCCCGGGCTGGCTGCAGTACAGGCGGCCCTGGAGGACATGGGCGACAAGACCTCCGGGTTCCGGGACTCCCGGAGCTGGATCGGCTGTGTGGAGGCCAGCCTCTGCCTCCAGCACTTTGGAGGGCCCCAAGGGCGCCTACGTCACGTGCCCCGCGGAACCGGGCTCTGGGATGAGCTAAAGCATCTTTACTCCCATTTTGCCGGGGGCGGGGGACCGGTTATGGTGGGAGGGGATGCAGATGCCCAGTCCAAGGCCCTGCTGGGAGTCTGCACAGGTCCAGAAGCCTATGTCCTGGTACTGGACCCACACTACTGGGGGACTCCGAAAAACCCCAGTGAACTGCAGGATGCTGGATGGGTGAGCTGGAGAAAGGTCAGCACAGTCTTTGACTCCAACTCCTTCTACAACCTGTGCTTGACCAGCCGCACCTAAATTCACACACCCCGGACTGAGACTGTGTGGACAGATTTTCCTCAAAGGTGTCCAGCAGAGCATCCATAATAAAGTGGCACAACCCAGTTCACCGTGGCCCCAGTCTGTGTTTGGGAAGAGACACAGCATACTGAATTAAGAGACACTACTACCCAAGTGCTTTTACTGGCAGGAATGCTAACATACAGAAAAATTCTCAGCTAATGGGACAAAGCGGTCACAGGTATAGGTGGTCGTCAGTCACAGGTATAGGTGGTCGGGAGGGAGGGAGAGCAAGTGCACAGTTCAAAAGAAATCAACATCATCTGGGGCATCCAGGTCCCGATACTCCACAATAGCTCTGGGGTCTCCACGAACCATCCTGTGAGAAGAGAAGCTGAATGAGAACTGGGGTCCCCAAGTCCTAGAGGGAAGGAAGCTCCAGCATCCCCATACATGCTCACCTGTTCCGAGGCTTCCCAGGATAACCTCCCTGGCCTCGAAAGGCATCGTAGTTCCCGCGGCCAGCACCATATGGAGCATGGGGGTATGGAGGCCCTCCTGTTGGGACTGCAGGGCGGACAGCACCAGCTATGAGAAAGAGCCGGGTTGAACTGAAAACTGACCAACCACAGCCCAGCTAAGCTGCTCCCCAGCCCCACACAAACATAAGGTCCATGCATCTCCCTCCAGACTCACCTCCATAGCCCAAGATGGGAGGCCGGGGCTGACCATAGGGCATCAGGCCTTGGGGTGTCTGGTGTGGGTAGGGGAGTCCTGGGGTCAGGCCTGGGGGGAGTACAGCAGAGACAGGAACATGAATTACTGCGGGGGTGGGGGGATAGCACACACATGACTAGGTGAGGTATAAAAATTCCCAGGGAAGGACAGGGAATGATAGGACAGTCAAGGGAAAGGTGTGGCAGGCCCCCATGGACCGTATCTTACTCTGGGCAGGGCCAGGTGGCTGAGCTGGCTTAATCTCAGGCAGAGCTGGGCGCTTGGCATCAGTGAGGAAGTTGTTAAAAAATGCTACCTCCTTCTTGACCTCTTCAATCTTCTCTGCATGCTTGTTGAAGATATGTTTGCGCACAAACTCAGGACCCTGGGTGGAGAGATGGTGAGGACTGGTGTTGTGTGTTCCTTCCCTCCCAGACCCCACCCCCACCTGGATGGCTGAACAGCCTCCCCTAGTCCTTTAGAGACCTTCCTGCCCCAAGCCCACCTCCCAACCTCCTAGCCCGCCAATTCTCTTCACATCCCAGACCTTGAATTTCTTGCCACTGAGAGGACATAGCCACTTATCCTTGCCCAGTTCCTGTGTGTTAGAGGTGACAAACTTCTCTACTTCCTGTTCAGGGTCTTTGCGACCCATCTTTTGAGCCTCTTCCTCAGACAGGGATTCACGCACACTCAGCAGCGGAGTCAGCTTCTCCTCAAAGGTCTTTTGCCACTCCAGCACTGTGTGGACAAGAGGCAAAGAATGGAGAGGGAAGCTGGGACCTAGATGAGGGAGGGACCACGAGGAGACACCGATGAGATTGAGGTGGGAACTTGGAGGCCTGAAACACACCTTCTCCATGACTGATGCGATTGGGAGGCATGGGCCCCCGGACGTGGATGATGCCACAGCGGTTGGGCATCTCATCCTCATTGGGGTACTCGCAGGTGTTATAATAATCCAGGGAATGCACAATGCGCAAGTACAAAAGGAGTTTGTCCAAGACCTGAAGAAGACACGGCCACAGGGTCAGCACTCAGCCCTTGTCACCCCAATCGTACTCTGTATACCCCATGGGCAGAGCTGGGACCTTGATCAGCTTCTCATCTCGCTCCACGTTGATCTCTGCTGGGTTCCCTTCTTTGGGAGGCTCCTCAGGAGGGGGCCCCCCACTGCTCCCCAGCAGCTCCTCTTCCTCAGCACTCACTTCCTCGATCAGGTAGTCAGTGATGTTCTTTAAAATGGGGTTTTGTGAGGGCAGACTCTGGCAGGGAGGAGATGGACAGTGAGGCAGAGAAGTCTGGAGCTGCTAACCCAGAAACTGGCACACTGCAGAGGGAGAAGCCAGGACCCAGTGAACAAAACCCGGGCTTCCTATTCACCACACTCTAAGCTGTGTCCCTTCCCCAAAGTAACACATCAAGTCTATGCTGTGGGGAGCTGGAGGAGATGGGACCCCAACAGAGGGGCAGACAAGTGGGGGTGGGTCCCAGGGATCACAACAACAAGCAAATGAAGTCAGAAATGGCAGGAGCACGAGCACCGGCCACATTGGAACAGTCCCCGGGGAGTCACTGACTGTGGGCACAGGAGGCGTCCCAGGCTCAGAGGCCCAGAGCTGGGTCCTGTCATCCAGCGTATGGATCAGCTTGGCTGCCAGCTTGATGTCATTACGCACAATCTGTTTGTGCTGTGTGATGCCATTGATGTTGCGGACACGACGGGTCAGATCTCTGTTCACGCCAGGGCTCAGCTCACATTCCCGGAGCTGGAGGGACACACAATCAACGAGCTGGCCAATGGGTATCCCAGAAGGAGCAGCCCAAAAGAGAACTCCATGGTTAAATCATGGATCATAGCCCCAGAGCTTCTCCCAGAGATGGGAGTGAAGGGAGGTGCAGACAACAGACAGGGAGACCCTGGCTTGGCACCCAGTCCGACACTAGCACTTACCCGGATGTTCTGTAGATTCCAACAGATCTCTTTAATATTAACACTGCGGTCAAAAGTCACCCAGCCTCGGCGGAAAAACCTACATGAGAAAGCATGTCAGCACAGTCCTGGGATGAGGTCCATGTGGTCACTGACCTCCCTTGTACCATCCTCAAGGTGTTAGCCCCTCACCTCCTCTCCGGTTGGGGCTCTGATAGTGCCACTCGCATGAAGCCTGGGTATCTTTTACAGAGCTGCCAACAAGAAGGAAATGAGTAAACACAGAGTGACTCAGACATCTTCCCTTCTCACCCCCACTGTCTCCAAACCCCAAGGAAAGTGCCTCCAATCCTTGCCATCCAGTGTCTCCGGACCAAGGCTCTAAGGCAGAGGTTCTACATCCAAGGCACCTGAGCCTTGCAGCCCTGTCCCTAACACCAACTCGTCCACTCACAGAAATAATCTCCGCACGAGAGATGTTGGGCGCGATGTTACGCATGAAGAGGGAACAAGTCTTATGTAGGGGCCGGGGCTTACACTCCAGCCCAGCAGCATCCTTCGGCTTCTCCCGCTCCTCTTCCTTGGGCTTCTCCTTTTCCTTAAGTGACTCTTCTAGGCAGAAGGTGGAAGGAGTTAGTAAAATCGAATTATTCATTTTGGTCGAACAGTAGTTGTTACTGACCAGAGGTCACCCCCAGAACCCTTGGCAACCAGTCTCTCTCATGAATGCACTCTGTGCAGTGAAATATACCAGCCTCCTCCTTCTCCTCCTCGGCCTGGCCACTCTCAGACTCAGACTCGGACTCAGACACGCTGCCCTCGTCGAAGCTGTCATCACCACTGTGCTTCCTGTTCCGCTTCTTGCTCTGTGTGAGCAACGGGCAGGCTCAGCCAAGACCTCCTCAGGTGGCCCCAACACCCTGGCCCAGGAAAGTCCACCTTACCTTTTTGGCTTCCTTCTCCACCTCTTCTTTCTTTTCCTCTTTGTCCCCATCACCTTCAGATTTCTTTGCTTTGTCATCATTAGAACTGTCATTTTCAGCCTACAGGAGTAGATGGTCCCTAGGGTAGTCAGCCCCTCCTTCGGGTTCTCAGAACCCCAGGGTTCCAACCCACACTGAACCTACCTCCTTATCTCTACCCCCACCCACTTCCTCACCTGCTTGCCATCTTCTTTCTTCTCATCCTTCTCGCTGGCCTTGCGTTCTCCATCCCCCAGGCCTGGGCCAACACGGCCCTCCTCTTTCTTGGGTTCCCCGGGCTTGCCTGCCTGCTCCTCCTCATCCTCCTGCTCCAGAATGCGTAGATCATTCTCAGTGCCTCCTTCCATCTTAATGACAGCTACCAATGATGACAGGAGAGGTCACAACCCATGGACCCTAGCTTCTATCAAGCTGCTTCTACACTCCCCCTCCTCCCAGGACCTCCCCGGCTCCAGTCCATACCTGCATCCAACATCTTGACAATGGCATCAGCTCTGTCTATGTCCAACAGGAGAATATCAAACCAGCCGCTCTCCATGAGGGACAGGAACACCTTCAGCCGGTTCTGCAGGGCCCCCCGGGCCTCCTGCCGACGCTTCCCCACCTCATCTGGGTGATACTTCGACCGAAACCTGGCAAGGAAGCAAGCAGGGTGGGAGAAACAAACAGTCACTCAAGGCCAAAGCCAGGATGTGGGAGGGGCCCAAGAAAGGCAGGGCACAGCCCCCATCCTCACACCCACAGGTCATACAAAGGCTGGGGAGAGGGGTGCACTAGAACCACCCAACACCCCAAAAGTTTCCAGAGTTGTGCTCTGAAAAGATTTGGGAAGAACCAGGAATTGCGAGCTCTGAGTTAGGAGCATGGCTCTGGGGGAGGCCAGGGTTGGCGAGGCAGACCTGCTTGTAACCCTCAGGGGAGCACCAGTGTGAAGAGGTGCCATTTCCCAAAGCTTCAGATGGAAGCTAAGGGAACAGGAGTCCCAGAGAACCTCCCTCTCCTGGCCAACCCCAGACAACAGTCACAAGAGAGGTTCCCGCCAACTCCCTCCACCCCAGGTGGAGCCAGAAGGAAACCTAAAGTGTACCAGACAGAAAAGGCAGGTCACCTTTCTCTCCCCTTGGGAAGAGAAGGTAGTGAAGGGACAGGAGAGAGCAAAGGGAGAGGCCAAGTGCCCGCACAGCCTAGGTAGGCCCACTGGGATAGAGAGGAGGGTTGGAGGGTTAGGGTGGAGGGCAGAGCATGAGAAAGAAAACATTTTAATAGGTCCCTGGGGGAAGGGGGGAAAAAAAAGAAGAAATCAGGAGTATGGGGGAAAAAAAGAGGAAAGTGAGAAATGTGAGGAAGGCCCAGAAGTCAAAAACAGGAAACAAGGACAAGACAAACCAAGAAAAGGAAAATAGAAGTGTTAAAACAGGGAGAGAAAAAATGCAATCCAGACACACAGGGTAAATCAGAAAGGGGTGCGAGGACAGGACAGGACAGGCTGAGCAAGAGGAAAGCCGCAGGCGTCACCTCCAGGATCTTTACCTTGGCTGCTTGGTCAAACAGAGCTCAAGATTTAACTAGTGGCGCCCAGGGCCCATGCTGGCTGGCAGGCTGCCGGCTGGCTCCTGGCTGGGGCACCCGGCCCAGATGCCCCGCCCCCGCGGGCCTCCGCGGTGGGGGCCCTGACTGACTAGCTGCCTGAGCAATACATTCAGCTAGACCACTGCATTGTGCACAGCGGTGCCCTGCCTGTCTGCCTGGCCGGGGCCCCACGGTCAGCCCAGGGGCTCATGTATGGGCTGGGTATGGTGGGGGTGGAGGTGGGTTTGCTCCGAGCTCCGACGATGAGCGGGTGTAGTTCCCAGTTCTGGCTCTTTTCAAGGAGGAGGAGCAGAAAGAGGATGAGGAGGAGGAGCAGGAAGGGGGGAAAAGATGGTTGATTAAAATTAAAACATCCACAAAAGGAAAAAAAAATTTCAAATTCTTTTTCTGTCAAACGACCCTGAGATCTTGACCGTTGTCTGTCTGGCTTCGCTCATCGCCTTTTGGAGGAGGCCACGCTGGGTCCTCAATAGGATGACAGTGACCCACACCAGCAAGTGGGAAGCAATCTGCCTACTGCCCCAAGGGGTCAGGTGGCTCTGGCCAGCTGCCTGGAGATGTCCCAGTGAGGACAGAGAAGGGAGATGGGGTGGGGCGGTGGCAGTCACCCAGGTGAGGAGGCCCCACCAGCCAATGCTGTTGTCCTCCCTCCCCCGCCCTCAGGAAGTGCTGGGCTGGGGAGCACTGGAAGAGGACAGGACTGCAGCTCCCCTTGCCAGGCAAACAGGGGCACTCACCACTCCTCATCTTTATGAGCCAGAAAGAAGTCCTGCATCTGCTGCCTTCGGAAGTCCAGTTTGTAGTCATTGTACCGCTTGACAGCTTCAGTCTCGTCCACAGAGTCGTCCAGGGACAGGAGGAACTCCTTGAAGGACTTCATCACAGGCGGTGGCACACCCAGGTCGATCTCAGCAATGCTGCCCAGCCTGTAGGGCCAGGGCCAGGGCACGAAGTCTTGGTTGTGGAGGGCCAAGGTAGCCACATGCCCCTCCTCTGCCCAAAAGGACACCGCACCAAGTGCTAGTGCTACATCTCCCAAGCTCCAACCCAGTCTCCAGTAGCTCCAGCTATCCCCCCAAGCCTAGTATCTCCCTTCTCCCCAGAACCCCAGGCTTTACCTGGCCTGGATAGGTAGGACATGGTGCTGCATGATGTGGACATCCGGGTGGCCCCAGGGCTGAGGGGGGCCGTAAGTTGGGCCCCCACCCCCCCCAGCATAGGGCATGTCATAGCCACTGTGGTATGGGTCAGAGCTGTGCTCATCCCTGAGGGTGGGGGACACAAAAGTCAGACACAGGAGGAGCCAGAACCACCTCTCCAAACAGACAAGGGCCAGATGAGGGGTACACACAGAAATGTGGGCTCTCAACCAGGAGTAAGAAGAACACAGGAACACTGGGTACAGGGGATGTGTGAGGACATGAAGTAGAGAGCTTTCACCAGAGGGGAAGGGCTGGGACCCGTGGACCCCAGGGTGCAAACAAGTGATGGCACCTCACCAGTCTCGCCGCATGCGCTTCTGTGGGGGGCTGAGCTCATGTCGAGGGGGAGAGAATCGCTCCCTGCGATTGCGGTCATAGTCTCGGTACTCGCCCCGGCTGCGGCGCTCTCGCCCACGGTCCCACTCTCTGGAGATGAGAACAGGTGAGTAAAGACACAGCAGCAGGACTGCTGCCATTGGCAGAGTACTTGCACAACACCCTGGGTTTATCCCCAGCACTGCCAACAGCAGACACCATAGCCCAACAGCCGTGGTCCTTCATATACAAGGTGCCCTCCAACTCCCTATGTAGCCAAGGCTGAACTTGGGATTCTACCTCCACATCAAATGCTGAGGTTATAGGCAAAGTTTTATAACCTACTAATCTTAAAATTATTCACTGTGGGGGCTGGAGAGATGGCTCAGCAGTTAAGAGCACTGACTGCTCTTGCAGAGGACCAGGGTTCGATTCCCAGCACCCACATGATGGCTACAAACCGTCCTTAACTCCAGTTCCAGGGGAATCCAATGCCCACTCCTGACCTCCGCAGCACTGCACAACACGGGTACACTCACATACATGTAGGCAATATATTCATACACATAAAACAAAAATAATATTTAAAAAAAAATTCACTGTGCATTCTTTCTACCACTGAGCTGTGTCTCCAGCCCTGTTCCCTTCTTTATTTTAAGACACAGTCTCACTAAATTGCCCAGGCTGCCCCTGAACTCACTCCGTAGGCCAGGCAGGCTTTGAATTTGAGATCCTCCTGCCTTAGCCTCCAGATCAGTTGACTAGATCCTGGTGGGACACCTTTAATCCCAGTACTGGGCAGGGGGTGGGGGTGAGGTGGTAGGCTGATCTTGGAATTCAAGGTCAACCTGCTCTACACAGAGTTCCAGCCCACCAGGAACTATATATAGTAGCTCTGAAAAAAAGGGAAAATGAGATTATAAGCCTGTACCATCTAGCTAATTATGTGTTTTTATGAACATAACTATCTTCCTAAAAAAGAAAGCTAGTGTGAAGAGCAGCAGTTTTTACAAACTCCAAGGTCTGGCTTAAATGAAGACAGCTTCTACCCTGATAAGGTAGAGAACAGGAAAGTTCATCACCAACACAATACCATAAGAGGAAATACTGCAGTGGTCTATTCAGATAACTCGGGCTATTCTTCTGGCTACTGCTTAAGGTTAACAAAACCTTGCTATGTTGAGGGAGCTATCCAACTCCTGGGCTCAAGCAATTCTCCTACCCTAGCCTCCTGAACAACTGGGCTATCTACAGGCATGTGCCACTGTGCCCCATAAGAGGCAAGTTCTTTTTGGTTTTTGAGACAGGATCTCATTTGTAGTCCTGGCTGGCCTGGAACTTGTCTTATTTAGACCAGGATGGCCTCAAACCTACATGGATCCTCCTGCCTCTGCCTCCCCAGTGCTCTAATTACAAGCATGAGCCACACTATACCCAGTATGAGGTAGTGTAAAGGCTGGACATGATGGTGAATGCCTTTAATCCCAGTACTCTAGAGGAAGAGGAAGACAGATCTCTTGTGAAATCAAGGCCAGCCTGGTCTACATAGCAAATTCCAGGCCAGCTAGGGCTACAAGGAGACCCCTGTCTCAAAAAAAAAGAAAAGAAAAGAAAAAAGCAACAACGACGAGTTAGCTGAGGGACTGGAAATGGCACTGGCTGTTCCTGCAGGGAACCACAGTTAGGTTCTTAGCACCACCCAACAGCTCACAACCATCTATAACTCTAGTTCCAGGAGCTCTCACGCCCTCTTCAGGTTCCACCAGCACACATATGGCACACATACATGCACACAAGCAGGTAGTCATCCTCAAATTTTTTTCTAAGTTAGTTGAGGCAGGTGTGGGCAAACTGTGATCCTAGTACTTAGAAAATGGAGGCAGCTACATAATGACTAGGCTACAGTGAGACCCTGTCTCAAAACAAACAGGCAAAAAGAAGTAGTTGGAATGTTCAATCAAAAACAAAATAAAAAACAATCAAAAGTGGGGCTGGAGGGATGGCTCAGCAGTTAAGAGCACTGGCTGCTCTTCAGAGGACCTGGGTTCGAATCCACCCACATGCCAGCTAACAACTGCCTGTAACTCTGGCTCCAGGGGATCCGACACCCTCTTCTGACATGGGTGCACTTTTATACATGCAGGCAATACACTCATACACATGAAATAGAAATAAAATATTAAAAGAATAAAAATTGCCTGGCATGGTGGCACACGCCTTTAGTCCCAGCACTTGGGAGGCAGAGGCAGGTGAATCTGTGAGTTCAAGGTCAGCCTTGTCTACACAGTGAGTTCCAGGCCAGCTGGGGCTACAGGGAGACCCTGTCTCAAAAGGACCATAAATAAATAAATAAATAAATAAATAAATAAATAAATAAATAAATAGTGTATTAAGTGGTAAAACTGGAGAGATAGCTCAGTGATTAAGAGCACTGGCTGCTCTTTGCTGAGGACCTGGGTTCGGTCCCCAGGTCCAGATCTGATGCCCTCTTCTGACCTCAGCAGACATTACATGCACATGGTGCATACACAAACAGGTATGTGCATTCATACACAACTTTAAAAAAAACTACAAAATGGGATAGAGCTGTAGCTCACTTGCCTAGAAGGTTCAGTCCCTATGGGGAAATTAAACATCATATACTCGGCATGTAAGGTGCATGCAACACCCGCAGAGGCCATAAGAGGGCATCAGATCCCCTGGTACTGGAGTAACAAGACAGCAGTAAGCCGCCATGTGGGTGCTAGGAACTGAACCCAGGTCCTCTGCAAGAGCAGCCAGTGCTCTTAACTGCTGAGCCTTCTCTGCAGCCTTCACTCTGCTACGTTAAAATCACTGTTTTACCTTGCTGTTTGGCCAGTCTTGACACTTCTCATTACACAGTATCAGAATATATTCCTTGGTAGACTGTGATCTCAGAAAAGCCTAAAAATACTAGGAAGCTATCAGGCTCACATCAGTAGATACAAGTTTTTCCACAATTTTTGTTTTCACTAACAAGTTCCTCCTCATCATTACACATACTGACAGCTTTCCTCAAAAGTAACTTCCCTGAGGTCAGTTTAATGAAAACGTCTGCCTACTGCTGTGTGAAGCACCAGTGCCTGACCCTGTTTAGTAAAGATGGCATCTTGTGGGAAACTCTCAGCTCCCTCCCTGTTCATCACACAGATGCTCTTGCTTAAGAGAATGACCAGTATAGGGGCAGCTGTGTTTTTGTGCATGCTTCCCAGTGCATCATTTGTACTAGAAATAGTCAGGACTCCAAATTAAACAAAAACAAACTTCTTGGAGGACATTAAACTGCTATTTTTTATTTTCTAAGCTTATATTATTTTCATGATGTTTATGCTAAAGCACCAGCATGTTTTCTTTTTGTTTGTCTCAAACATTTGAGAATCTTGCACTAACCAAACTGCAATGTGTGCTCCTGTCTGAATTCAGGGACATACTTAATGACCTCAAGCTGTTCACATCACCTAAGGAACTCCCACTTAACTGTTTTAAAGTTAGCAAAATGTCACTTTACCTGTCACTTTACCTCCAGCACTTACTAGTGTGCCTTGAACATCAGGTCTTTACAAGCATGCCCACATAGCATGTACCTAAGGCCCCTTTGGTCCCTAGCGATACTGCATACTATAAACTCCTAAGGACAGTAACCATCTCATCCAGCTTCTAACTCAGAAAAGCACCTTTGATTTCCTTCTTTTTTAGAAAATTAACACGGAAGAGATAGCTCAGCACCCACATGGCAGCTAACAACCATTTGTAACTCCAGTTCCAGGGGACCTGATACCCTCTTCTGACTTCCAAGGCCACTGCACAGGTATACCTACCTACATGTAGGCATTACACTCATACACATAAAATAAAAATTAAAAAAAAAAACCTTTACAAATAGGAAGGATGTGTGTGTTGGTTCACACTTGCAATTTCAGCACTGAAAAGGCTGAGGCAGGAGGATCCCGGGTTCCAGACCAGCTGAATTACATAGTGAAAACCTGTCTCAAAAAAAAAAAAAAAAAAAAAAAAAAAAAAAAAGTGCCAGAGATTGGACAAATGGTTCAGTAGTTAAGAGCATTTGTTGTTCTTGCACAAGATTCAGTTCAGTTCTCAGCACTTATGCTGGGCAGCTCACAACTACCTGTAACTCGAGCTCAAAGGAGTCTAACACCTCAGGCCTGTTCCAGCACCAGCACTCACATGCACAGAGGCAGGCACATAGTGCTATGCAGGCTTAACCATTTACCAAAATCTTCAAGTACTTAGGGGCTAGACAGATGGCTCAGTGGTTAGGAGCACTAGCCGCTCTTGCAGAGTACCCAGGCACTGTTCCCAACACCTACATAGCAGCTAACAACCATCCGTAACTCCAGTTCCAGGGGATCTTATATGTGGTCTTCTGGCCTCCACAAAAAACTGAAGGCACATGGTGCTCTTACAATACATGCAGGCAAAGCACTCACATGCATAAAATAAAAATTAAAGAAAAAGAAATCTGCCAAGTACTGACAGGCAGATTTCTTTTTTAACTAAACTCATCACCCCAAACTTTTTGTGGAAATCTGCCCCCAAGTCAAGTCGCTGCCCTTATTGGTTCATTGGGTATCTAATTTTTGACACCCCTTGTTTGAAAAAACATCCACATCTACTCATCTTCATTACTTAATTTGAAACCACTTCAAAAATGTATTAAGGAAAACTTCCTAACTATAACCTGGAAACGAACACCTCCGATAGCTAACCAGGACCTGCCTCTAATCATTTAAGCTGGAGTGAAGGTATGCCTGCACTCCAACAGCAGTGTCCAAAACCAGCCTGGGCTAAATGATGACACTCTGCCTAAAAAACAAACGAAACCTAATCAATACACTGGCACTGCTCAAAGAACCCTAAGATCTCTAGCAATAAAAAGTGGCGAGACACTTATCCACTCTAGTCACATCTACGTTAGTCAATTCTCCTACACAAATCTTGAGATATAATTTATAATAAAATGCAAGCACCATACCTGGGCTGCGGCTGTAGTTCAGTGGGTAGAGTTCTTGTCTAGCATGGATTGAAGCCCTAGGTTCCATCCCCAGCACCACATATACATAGGGTGTGGTGGTGATCACCTGTAATCCCAGCACTGAGGAGGTGGACAGAGAATCAGAAGCTCAAACTACCTAGCAAGTTCCAGGCCAACCTGGGCTACATGAAACCCTACCTTTTAAATTAAAAAAAAAAAAAAAGACAAACTTCTGGTGCCGGTATAAATACTGCTTTTTCCTATTATTGGTTCTAATGCTTTGATCTGTGTACGCTTCCTTTTTGTTTTTGTCTTTTTCAAACAAGGACCCTGTAGCCATGGCTGGCCTGGAACTTGCTATGTAGACCAAGCTGGCCTCTGATCTCAGATCTGCCTGCCTTTGCCTCAAGAGTGCCTCACAACTAAGGGAGATGAGCAACTACACCTGACTTTGGGCTTTTTTTTTTCCTTTCTGTGCCAGGGTCTCCCTATACAGCCCAGGTCTGCTTTGAACAAACTTGCAGCAATCCTTCTGCTCCCGATCCACCACTAGTGTTTCATTTTAGTCTTAAAGGCATTTCGAAAATTAAGCTGTGGGCCGCTGCCTCACACCTTTAATCCCAGAAGGGAACTAAAGTCTGGAGGAAGATCTCATGGGGATCTCTGAGATCCAGGCAGCTGGAGTTAGAGAGAGAGAGAGACCCTGTCTTAAAAAAAAAATTAAGCCACAACCAGTTTTTGACCAACAAAGCAGAGACAGAAATGGTCCAAAGATGCACACTAATCAAATGCATAAAGGAAAAGAAGAAAAAAGTAATGCAAGACAGGGTGGAATGGAATAAAACGGGATGGGGTGGGGGACGCAGGAGCTAGGCAGAAGAGCGTTCAAAGCGTCTCACCGGTCATTCCAGTCGTCCCCTCGCCGTCTTTCATCTCTTTCCCGGGAACGGTCATAGTCGCTGCGCTCTCTTCGAAACTTGTCCCTGCGCCTCCGATCGTACTCATCATCACTGTCCCCCATGGTGCTGTCCGAGGAGGCCTGAGGCCCGGCGACGGGTGGACAGGGTGGTGATGCTGATGAACAAGGACCAGAGGAGGACCGGTCTCCCGGGGGCAGCACGCCCGCCTCCCTCCCGCTGAGGCCGGCCTGCCATCCCGGGCAGGGAGATGGCTCCGACAGCTTCACTGTCCCGAGGGATTCCCCCCTAGTCCACCCCCGAAGCCCCCGGGCACAGACGTCTCCTTGCGATCCCGCCCCCCGGGCCTTTCCTTCCCCTCCCCCACCTGGCCGCAGTCGGAGCCGTTGGAAGCGCGCGCAGGCGGGCTTGTTTTCCGGGCGGACCGGAGCGCGCGACGCCGGACTGAATGGAGGATGGGATGGAAACGCGGGAGACTCTCAGTCCGGAGGACGAGGAGAGACTACAGTGGGACAGCCGAGGGTCCCACAGAGCTCAGCTTTTATAACTACAAATAAGACCCCCGTGCCGGACCAACTAGTACTAAAGAGGGAGCCACCAGGGAGGATGATGGGGAAAAAGGCGGAGCCGCGGAAATCTCGCGAGGCCTCCCCAACGGGACTCGTGTAAACACTAGGAGCTACGGAGGCCGAGGTGGGCCAAGTGAGGCCTCTGGAGAGCGGTAGCTCCTTTTGAACATCAAAGGAATGTTTACTGCTGCGGAGGTCTGGGGTTTCTGTCCCCATGATGGTTCCGGGGTATGAGCTAGTTAGCATCCCGGTCTCGGGGCGTCTCCTCATCTTCTCCAGGGTGGGTTTGCCCCCTCAACGAGCTGAGGATGGGCTTGGAGAAGTGGATAGGGAGTCATGCAGAGAAGGCATCTCCCACCATTTTAAAGGCATCTCCCACCATTTTCTTCTCCCACAGAAATCCTGCCTTTACTAGTTCCACAGTATGTGGTACCTGCAAAACACGTTCTTCCTGCTTTTCTTGGACACGGGCTCCTAATCCTCCTGCAAAGGGTGCAAATCCCAGTCTTAAATCCAATACGTTGATGACATGGGCTGTATGTCACAGTCTGGAACAACCGGGATGATCTAGTGACTTGCGGTTTAAGAGCACGAAAACACCAAACCCCTTCTCACTGAATTGAGTGACGGGCTTAAGAATGGAGCATGGTCCATTCTTGCCCCCAGCATGTAAAATGTGTCTTTACAATAAAATGCATTTAAAAGTTTAGTGCAACCCAGGTGTCGCGGCACACACCTTTAATCCCAGCACTCAGGAGGCAAAGGTAGGCGGATCTCTGAGATTGAGGCCAGCTTGGTCTCCATAGTGAGTTCCAGGCCAGCTGGGGCTACAAGGAGACCCTGTCTCAAAAAGACCAAAATAAATAAATAAAAATTTAGTACAGGGAGGCTCATAGGCAGTCTTCTAATCCCGGCTACCCAGGAAGCCTGAGGCAAAGGACAGTCTGGACAATTTAGAGACCGTGGCTCAAAATACATTTTTTTGACGAGAGCTGGGGAGGGCTAGAGAGATGGGCATACTGATTTTGCAGAGGACCCACTGCTTTCCCAGCACTCATGTAGGGCAGTTCATACACAGCTGTAACTCCTGCTCCAAGGGATCTGATTGCCCTCTGCTGGACTCCACGGGCACTGTACTCACATGCACATAACCCATTCCCCCCCACACTATACACATAATATAAAAGGGGAAGTGCTGGAGATGTAGCTCAATGGTAGAGTGCTTGCCTTACATATGAGGAGAGGCCCTGGGTGAAAGAAACAAACACAGACACAGTTGGGAATACAGCTCTCAGTGATGAAGCAGTTGCCTAGCATGTATGAGGCCCTGGGTTCATTCCCCAACATCAGAGGAAAAAATATCTACACATGGTGGCATATTCCTTTAATCCCAGTGCTTGGGAAGTGGAGGCAGAGTTCAGGGACAGCCTCAACTGGTCTAGGATACATTAGATCTTGTCACCAAAAAAAAAAAAAAAAGAGCAATAATGTGTAAATATTTAGGATAGAGTTAAAGAATTTTTTTCTTTTGGAGAAAAGGCCTCACTATGTAACCCTGGCTATCCTGGAACTGAGAGATCCACTAATTATGGTATATACCACCATGCCAGGCTCAAGAATCGCAAAAGTTTTTTTGTTCTTTTTTTTGGCCTGGAACTGACTTTGTAGAACAGGTTGGCCTTGATCTCACAGATCCTACTGCCTCTGCCTCCCAAGTGCTCCCAGCACTTTGGAGGCAGAGGCAGACAGATCTCTGCGTTTGAGGCCAGACTGGTCTACATAGCAAATTCCAGGCCAGTCAGGGTTACATAGTGAAACCCTGTCTCAAAAAAAAAAGCCAAAAACCAAATTCTGATCTTGGTTCTGTCATTTTCAAACATATTCCCTGGGAAGCTACTTCTCAGCTGTGTAGTTCCACAAGTAGAGGCAATCAGTGGGGCCAGAGGTTAAGAGCACTGGCTGCTTTAGCAGAAGACCTGAGTTCAGTTCCCAGCACCCACATGCGACTAACCATTAGTAATTCTATTTCCAGGGGATCTGATGACGCCCTCTTCTGACCTCCACAGGCATTGCACAACACGTGTGCACTTGCATACATGCAGGCAATACACTCATACACATAAAATAGAAGCAATAAAATATTTTTTTAAAAGAGGCAATCAGTAATAGTCATGCTTGTATTGGGCTGCCGTTGAGACTCATGAAATAACAGACTTGCAAGTGCTTTGTAAACTCTTCAGGGATTATTTCAATGGGAGGAAGAAGAGACAGCATTGGATAACAAACTGTAAAGATAGATGTCAGAGGAAGTGACGGATGGGAACTGAAATCCCAGCAGATGTTTCTAGGAAAAGTCAACAGTCGGTAGTCACAGTGGCCGAGAGCTCTTGGATGCGCCAGGCACTGCAGGCTTTGCACAGGATGTGCCCATCCAGCGGATAGCAGCCTTGACACTCACCCTCAGAGGACAGCAGCAGCCCACACTCCTGTTGAAAGAAACAACAGCTTTTTATCAACCTAAGACCTCTGGGTCTTTTCCCCTTAACGAGCACTGCAGACTCTAAACCCCTTGCTCTTCCCCAGGGCCACTACCTCACACTTGTAACAGCCAATGTGAAAACTTCGATCCAGGGCAACGATTCTCACTGTCCCCTCCTGACCTGGTTCTGGCATGATGGCTCCACCACACACTGAGCACCGTGGAGCAAACTTCCTGGAATGGAAGGGAACAGGTCCTTTCAGGTCCCAGAGCTTCAGGGGATGCACAATGGAGCTCAGAGAATGTGGGAGGGAGAGGAAAATGGTAGGAGTTGGGGGTTTGATCATGGGTCTTGTGAACTGATGTCGAAGAAAAGAGGAGCAGAAGTTGGAAAAAGAAGGAATAGACCTTAGGGTGTGAAGGAGAAAGGCTAGAGCTAGGAAGGGAAGGTTAGGCATTCTGAGACCAGGCAGAACCTGTGGAAATCCTCAATGCAGTGGATCTGGCTGGTGGCATCCACTGTGAAGGGAATGCCATCTAGGCCTCGGTGGCACACCACACAAGTGAAGCACCCAGGGTGGTAGGCCTTTCCCATAGCCCGCAGGATCCGGTCCAGGATGGGTTCAGAGCATGTAGAACACTTCTCCAGGGTGGCCTGATGAGAAGAGGGCAGGAAGGTGAGAGAGGAGAGACCTGGTAGCTGGGAAAGCACACCACAGCCCACCCATCTGTGTGTATAGCTTCCTGCATGGCATTCAATAAAAGGAGGACTTGAGCCTTCTAGCACTGTAGCTTCTAGACAAGGAATTTAACCTCTATGAGCTTCCCTTTCCTGTAAGATGAATCAGTAGTAACGCCTGCTTCTTACGAATGTTACCTGACTTCCACAGATTACCTTAACTCTGAAATATGTTTTAGCTGGGCATGGTGGCACACAGCTGCAATCCCAGCTCTGGGAAGGCTGGGGGAGGAGGCTTATGACTTCAGAACCAGCATGAACTAGGTAATGAGAGTCTCAAAAACAGATAGGTAGGGCTGGTGAGATGGCTCAGTGGTTAAGCTGGCTGCTCTTGCAGGAGACCAGGGTTCAGTTCCCAGCACCCACATGGCAGCTAACAACAGTCCATAACTGGGACTCCAATGCCCTTTTCTGGCCTCTACAGGTATCACACAACATAGACGCACTTTCATACAAGCACGGTAAACACTCATACACATAAAGTTTTGGGACGTTTGCTGTTTTGTCTTTTTTGACAAAGGATCTCCCTGTGGCCCCAGCCGGCCTCGAACTCACCGAGATCTTCCTGCCTCTGCCTCCCAAGTGCTGCCACCACACCTGGCTTCATACACAAAAAGGTTTTAAAAATTAATTTTAAAAAAAGATAGGTAGAGAAATAGCCTCCCACTTGCATGAAATTTTTGCTCTTCTGTCCTTCAGCTAATACTTAGCTATTGAATTCCTTCTTTTTGGTCTGGGGCTGTAATTCAGTTGGTAAGAGTGCTTGCCTAGCACATATGAAGCTCTATATTCCAGCCCCAGCACCACATAAACCAGGCATGATGGCACATGCCTGGAATCCTGTACCCCAGAGATAGAGAGAGAAGGATCAAGAAATTAAAGATTGGGGCTAAAGAGAGGGCTCAACAGTTAAGAGCATTGGCTGTTCTTACAGAGGACTGGGCCTTGGTTCTTAGCACCTGTGACCCAGTTCCAATGGACTTGACACTTTCTTCTAGCCTCCCAGGGCACTGCATGGATATAGTGCACTTACATGCATGTACACAAAACATGCATACATATAAACTAAAAATAAATATTTTTTTTTCTGCTCTTTTTGAGATAGGGTTCCCTGTAGCCCCAGCTAGCCTGGAATTTGCTATGTAGACCAGGCTGGCCTCGATTTTACAGAGATCCAGCTGCCTCTGCTTCCCAAGTGCTGGAACTAAAGGCATGTGTCACCATGCCCAACAAATAAATTTTTAAAAATTAAAAGACATTCAAGGTTTTAGGTCTTCCTTAGGTATATACCAAGTTTCAGGCCAGCCTGGGCCACATGACAGCCTGTCTCAAAACAAGCAAACAACAAAAAAGAAAACTATGTTCTTCTGGATGACTGAGTGACTGATTAGTTTTTGGAAACAGGGTCTCCTGTGGCCCAGGCTGGCTTCAAACTCTGTAGCTGAGGTTGGCCTCAAATTCCGGATCCTCCTGCTTCCTCTGGAAAGAGTACTGAGATTACAGGCACAAATCACCAATACAGCTCCCTTCTTTCTTCATATACTTCAGCTTGAAGTCTCCAGCTTCAAGCCACCCACCCCACCCACCTCTCTGTCTTCTATGGATTGGTCATCTGGTCCCATTGATGGGAGCCCTCCTGCACGCCTCTATCAACCAACCACTTACCACATAGCAACTCTCACAGTAAGCCCTCCTCTCCACAGCATAGAAATGCTGGCCCCGGAGCTGGGCCCGACAGGTAGAACACACAAAACAACCAATATGGAAGACGCGGTCCAGGGCCACAACCCCAGCCCCATCTCCAACCACATCTTCTCCACAGCCACCACACCGACCTAGGGACAGGAAGAGACAAGATCAGCCTGCACAGACCCAAAACAGACCGGCTCTTCCCCTTTCCCATCCTACCCACCAGGTCAGCTCACCAAAGTACTCCCCGCTGGCCGGGTGGCTCATGTCGTGGACCAACTTCTTGGTCAGTCTCTCCAGTTCCTCTTCTGGAGGCTGGCTCAGGGGGACCTAAATTGAGAATCAGGGCTTCTTGGTGATGCTGTAAATAATCCCTAAGGTCAGGCCTCAAAAATCTCATCTGAGAACATAGCTCAGAAGCCAGTGGAGGACCTCTGGCCTCCTCCTCTCTGGACATCCTGACCCTTGATCTCTGACTATTCTAAAAACCAGGATTTTTTTTTTTTTCTTTTTCTTTTTGAAAAATGGTCTCATTGGGCATGGTGGTACACTCCTTTAATCTCAGCACTCGGGAGGGAGAGGCAACCAGATCTGAGATCAAGGCCAGTCTGGTCTACATAGTGAGTTACAGGCCAGCTGGGTGGGGTTATAGGAAGATCCTGCCTCAAACAAACAAAAAAACAACAATCGATAAATAAATAGAAATCAGAGTCTCATGTAGCCTAGGGTGGTCTGGAACTTGTTATATAGCCAAAGATGGCTTTAAGCTACAGATCCTCCTGCCTTCATCTCCATCATGCCTCACTTACCTGATACTGAAGGTTGAACCTGGGGCTTCATGCATGCTAGGCAAGCACTCTATCAACTGAACTACATCCTCCAGCCCTAAAACCAGTATCTTAAGTATCCCCCAGCCTCCATGACACCCGTTCAATGCCCAGTTAGTTACCTACAAAGACCCCAAGCCACACAAGTCCCATGACCTACCTGGAGCCCGAGTCCACCTCCTCTTCCTCCTCCTGCAGGGCAATGCACCCTAGCAGCTTCTTCCTTACCCCCTGGTCCTGGCTCACGGCTCCTATAGCCAGGCCCCCAGACTTCACCTCGCCCTAGGTGAGGAAAGTGGGGGCCAGGGAGAGGCCCAGAGGCCTGAGAGGTCCCCCTCCTAGGCAGGCCGCAGCCTCTCACAGGTTGAGCCACTTTCACTTGTACAGGGAAGGCGGGACCAGCTGGGGTGCTGGCGGTAGCATAGGAGGCTGGAGTTGGACCCCCATAGGGGGATGCTGAGGCTGGAGTCGGGCCCCCATAGGGGGATGCTGGGTGCATCGGAGGTGGACCTCCACCTCCGTTGGGCTTCAGGGAGCCTGCCCCGTAAGCAGGGGGTGGAGGGGGCTCATAAGCCTGGGGGCATAAGCAAAGCAGAGAGTGAGTAAGGCTGGATCCAGGACCTACGCTTGCCACGTGGGAACCCCAGGGAATCAATGGCTTTTGACAAGGTTAAGGGAGAGAAGGCCTGATAAACTAAGCAGCTCCTGCTTCCTCCAGGCTGGTATGTAAGAGGGCAGATGGAGAGTGGAAGGGGTGGACTGGGCCTGAGAATCCAAAGAAGGGAATGGAGGAGTGGAGACAGAGCCCAGGAAGTCACCTGTCTGTCTGGTCGTCGCTGGGTGTGACTGCGACCCCCGTCCAGATCCGCCAACATGCTGGTGAGCGAATCTATCTCAGCATCCAGGTTTCCGGGGCGGACAACCCCCCTGTCTGGGGGGATCCCCTGAGAACAGAGCCAAATCAGGGAGAAAGGATAGAGATCACAACCCCTTGGATTCCTCTCACCTTTGCTCTGGGAGGTGGACCCCCGCACATCCCACCTTCAACCCCAATTCTCACCTGTGGACGCTGGGAGGCTCCATGGGACCCCACCCAGGCAGGCCCCCTATCCTCTGGTCCCCCAGGAGGCTGGTAACATTGTTCAGATGGGAGGGGGCAAAAATTGACCCTGGGGTGGGGCTGGAGTGCTAAAGGAAGAGAAGAGAGGTGGGGATGGAGAACTGGGGGCACCTCGTGGAGGCTTACTTTCCTCCTCTGGGTGGTTCTCCTCCCCACGCACCTGGGGGTGGAAGGGCAGGGGCCGCAGGCTTGGTAAAAGGACCGCAGGGAGCAGGCAGGGGGGGCGAGAAAGTGAAAAAGCGTCGGGGGGGATCCCTTACCTGCTCCGTGGGCTGGTGGTGGTCCCAGGGAGCCACGAGGGTGCGCTCTCCCCTGAGGGGCTCTGGCCGGCTCTAGCTGCTTCGGGGGAAGCCAGGTGGGCCCCGACATGGCCTGGAATGGGGGTACTCCACTCCAGACAGGTCAGGGCCCCCACAAAACTCTGAGCTTGTAGCCTCGACCCCGTCCCCTTCCGGTCCTACAACTCGTTGAAGACTCCAGCAAAGAAACTTTCTGGCTTTTTTTCCCCCTTCCTCCCCAATTTTGGGGACAGCCACGCCCCCTGACGTCACCGCATTCCTAGGGGAGGGTCACGTGGCCCCCTAGGCCTTAATCTGCGATCCTTCCCTTTGCTGGCCCCCTCCTGCTAAGAGGGGAGGGTTCTCCTCCTCAGCCAAGTCACAGGGTGGGCTGCGGCTCGGAGAGCAAGGCTCAGGCCCCAGACAACTGGTCCCAGGATCCCCGCCCCAGGCCCCGAGTCCCGGTTCTGCACGTGGCAGCCTTGTGGCGGCTGTAAGGGGGTTGTCCCCACCCCCCTTACAGACGTCTTCCTTCCCACCCACCTCCCTCTTATCTACCCACCAGCAAAGTTCAACCAGCCCATAATGTTTTGGTCTTTTATTCCGGGTCAGCAGTTAGAAAAATAAAACAAAACACAAACATCACCACCTCAGGAAGTGGAGGGCGAGGGGGACAGTGCGTCTGTAGCCAGGATGGGGACACTGAGGTAGCCTAGAGTCACACAAGAGACCAGCCCCTCTGGTCAAGGCACCAGTGAAGGGAGCGAGGGGCAGGCTAGGAGGAAGGCTGCGATGCTCTGCCCTGCGCAATGGGGTCAGCCACCCAGAATTAGTGTACTATGTGACCCCTCCCAAAGGAGGCCAGAGGCCCCTTGAAACATCCTCCGTCGGGTGGGACCCATGAGAAGCCCGTTGTTCAGAATGGGCCTGGGCCCTCTGAAAGCAATCCTAGATGAACTGGCATCAGAGATCGGTACAGGTGACCGGGGTGACACCGTGAACAAGAAGAGTGGAGCCCAGGTCTCGACTCAGAGTCTCCAACAGCGCCAGGTAGCGGGGATAGCGGGCTGGATCAGCAGGAGGTCGAGGCAGGTAGAGGAAAGTAAGGGCAGTGGAGGGTCCCTCTTCCCCATCCCTTCCTTCAGGTCCCCCGGGGCCTCCTCCTGCGCCTCGCCCCTGCTGGGCCCGCACCAGGGCGTTGGCACTGCAAGCCAAGGCCTCAGCCTCTGCATCTCCCCTGCCACCATTCACAAAGTCTCCCTCCTCCTCCTCCTCTGGCTCCCCAGTCCTGGCCCCTTCGCCCCACACCACCTCTTGCACCTCAGCCCGGATCCTGAGTTGACTCAGCAGGGCCCGGAGCCTCCCCTCCGCTGCCCCAGGAGCCTCCCTAGACCCCAAGCACAAAAAGATCCGGAGTCGGGCACTGTGCCATGCAGGTACCATACTTAAGATGGTGGCCATCTGCAACAGGAAGAGGCCACAGACATCCACGTAGCCGGGTCCACCCCGGGGCCGCAGCAGGTTCAAGGGCCACACGTCCACGTGATGTACCTGACCGCTGCTCCCCGATCCCCGGCTCAGCCGATCAGGGGGCAAAGCCCCACAGGCGCGGGCCAAAACGACATTCTTGTTCATCTTAAGGGCATCTGCCACCGTGGCCACATAATCCTGGGGACTGAGAGCCCTGGGGCTCCCAGGAGCCCGTGGTGGAGGGAACAGGGTGCTCAGGGCTGGGGACCCTCCTTCTCTGGTCCCCTCCACCGGCTCGGAGAAGGCTGGGTCTGTCAGAAAATGGTCCTGGGGTGGGGCGTCATCATAGAAACCAAGGACCAACGTGTTGGGCTTCATGCCGCCTGGGGGCAGAGAGGGGAGGCAAGAAGGGACAGAGATCAGGCTATGGACTGAGTTCACCCTCACGCTAACATGCCCCCACCCACATGTGTGTCAGTCCTAAGCTATGGCATCCCACTGTCCTGGGCTCTTAAAGCAACACTATACACAAGTTTGCACAATGATTTAGCTTTCTTAAACACTTTCACACACATTTGTTTGATTATCCCAAGGACTAATCTCCACTTAAATAAGCAAAGCTTACCTTAGGAAAAACAAATCTTTTTTTCATACTGGAAATTGAACCTACCTACCGCCTTATACATGGGAGGCAAGCTCTATCACTGAGCTGTATTCCCCAGTCCCATCTTAGATATTGTTTGTTTAGGCTTTTGGTTGGTTGTTTTCTGTTTTGTTCTTTTTCCTTCTTCTTCTTTTTTTTTTTTTTTAAGAGAGAGGGTCTCACTATGTAGCCCTGGCTGTCCTGGAACTCACCATGTAGACCAGGCTGGCCTCAAACTCACAGAGATCTGCCTGCCTTCTGAGTGCTGAGATTAAAGACTTGAGCCACCACACATGAGGCTGGGTGTTTGGTACTCCTGATCTTCCTGCATCATCCTCCCCAGTACTGGGATTACAAGCATTTATCATCGTCACATGAAGTGTATGCAGTACTGAGGATGGAGCCCAGGGCTTCATGCATGCTAGGCATGTAATCTACCAACTGAGCCATATCTGCAGTTTGGAATTTTTTTTTTTTTTAACTAAAGAGCACTAGGGGTCTACAGGAAGAGTTTGCTGTTGTCTACTGCAATCTTTTAATTTTTTTAAAAAGATTCCTTTTTATTTATTTATTTATTTTGGTCTTTTTGAGACAGGTCTCCCTGTAGCCCCAGTTGGCATGAAACTCACTATGGGCCTCAGGCTGGTTTTGATCTTACAGAGATCTACCTGCCTCTGTCTTCCAAGTGCTGGGATTAAAGAGTTGTGAAACACCATGCCCAGCAGATTTCTTTATTTTTATTTTTGCTTTTAATTAATTAATTTTTTTTTGAGACAGGGTCTCCCTGTAGCCCCAGCTGGCCTAGAACTCACTATATAGACCAAGCTGGCTTTGAAGTCACAGAGAGTTCTTGTTTTGATCTTACAGAGATCTACCTGCCTCTGCCTCCCGAGCGCTGGAATTAAAGGCATGTGCCACCATACCTGACAATTTCTTTATTTTTATTTTATGTGTATGAGCGTTTTGTGTGTTATGGATAGAAGTGTATGCAGTGCCCAAGGAAGCCAGAAGAGGATGATGGATCCCCTGGTAACTGGAGTTACAGACCATTGTGAGCCTCCATGTGGGTGCTGGGAACCAAACTCAAGTACTCTGGAAGGGCAGCCAGTGCTCTTAACTGCTGAGCCAGCTCTCTAGCCCCTGTCCACTGCAATCTTTAAGCAGCACATCTTTTTCATTTTAGGAGATGTAACCTCAACCAGGCATGACAGACTGAATCTGTAATCCCAGCACTTGGGGGGCTGAGGCAGGAGGATTGCTATGAGTTCAATGCCAGCCTGGGGTACATACTTTTAGGCAGCTTAGGCTACAGAGTGAGACCCTATCTCAACCAGGAAAAAAAAATTAATTGAAAAGGAGATTCGAATTCAATTCCACTGGGCAAATGAGCCATCTTCTGTAATTCAGGCTTAAATTTGCAACCCTCTTTCCTTAATCTCCTGAATAGCTGGGATCACAGCCTGTACCACCAGACCTGACTAAAAACAGATAGCCTGCCTGATCATTCAAATTCATGACTTCAATTACCAGGGAAGCAGCATCCTAGACCTCTCCAAGGGTGGGTGGGGAAAATGCACTGGGCCTTGCAATTTACTCCTATTGCAAAGCTCTGAGGATGGTGTTCCACAGCCTGGTACCCATGAGGAAATAAAGTGTATCTGCAGGCTTACCAAGGGCCTGAATCCTGGAGCAAGAGCTTGTTACCTCCTTTGAAACTTGCAGCAACGCTATGAGATAAATATTATTCTTTGCCTTTTACAGATAAGGAATCAACCTCAGGCCCCATGCAGTGAAGTCACTGACCCAAAGCCTCAGGGCTGGTAGGGCATAGGCAAGGAGATGAACACTGTCTTCCCACACAAGAGGCTAGTCTCTGAGCCACCCAGCTGGGTGTGGACCAACCTCAATGTTGCAAATCACTGTCTTAGAAGCCCCAGTGGTGTAATAGATAAGGCACTGGCCTCTCAAATCTCTGTTCATAGTTTATGTGCCTAGGCTGGCCTTGATGGATCAGAAATCCACCCACCTCTACCTCCTAAGTGCTGCACCCAGCTAACCTTATTTTTTACTATTATTTTCTTGGGGGTATAGATGTTTTACCTGCATGTATGGAGGTACTCGTGTGCAGTGTCTGTGAAGGCCAGAAGAGGGTGTCAGTTCCCCAGAACTGGAATTACAGGTGGTTGTGAATCACCCAATATGGGCATTGGGAACTGAACCCAGGTCCTCTGCAAAAGCAGCAAGTACCCTTAATTGTTAAGCCATCTCTCCAGACCCACCTTACTTTTTCTGAGACAGGGTCTCTCACTGAACCTGCAGCTCATGGCTTTGGGTAGGCTGTCTCGCCAATCAGCCCCAACAATCCTCCTGTCTGTGCCCCTCACCCAGCACTGAGATTATAGAAGCTCACTGCTAGGCCCAGCTTTTTGCATGGGTTCTGGGGATCCAAACCCAGTTCCTCATGTTGTGCAATAGGTACTTTACCAACTGAGCCATCTCCCTAGCACCCCGTGTGTGTGTGTGTGTGTGTGTGTGTGTGTGTGTGTGTGTGTGGTATATGTGGATGTGTGCATGAATGTGTAGGTGCACATACATCTGTGTGCACATTCATGTAGAGACCAGAGGTCAAGGTCAGGTATCTTCTATTACTCTCCACCTTATTTTTTTAAAGATGTTTTAAAATTTTTATTATTTTTAATTATGTGTTATGTGTGTGTCTCTGTCTGTGTGTGTGTCTGTGAACTTGAGTGCAGATACCCAAGAAGGCAAGAGGCACCGTATCTTCTTGGAGCTGGAGTTACAGGCAGTTGTAAGTCACCCAACATGGGTGCTGGGAACTTAACTCAGGTCCTCTGCAAGAGCAATACCTGCTCTTAGCTGCTGAGCCATCACCCCAGCCCCTTCATGCCTCCATATAATTTTGTGAACACAGTGACCCCTTTGCACAAAAGCTGAGCTGGGGCTCTGAGGTACTCCAAGGACAAGTCACACTCAGTAACGCGCCAAACCTCTCAGCAGAAGGGAACTCCAGCTGCAATCAATCACCCACCATCCTGAGCTTTTACCAGGCTCCTGCTTCCAACTGAGCAGGGCAATGTCCAGTTCTGTTGATCTTCAGCCAGACTGCAAGTGGAGAAGGAGGTGTTCCTTCAGGTGACAGGCACTAGTCTTGGGGCTGAGGAGGCAGCTGAGTGTGGGATTGGTGGTGCCTCGGGGAGGCTTGCATTAAAGGCTGGAGCCAGCCTAGTAGCACAGGCCTGTAAACCTAGCTACTTGAAAGTTAAGGCAAGAGGGTCTCAAGTTCAAAATCTGCCTGTGCAACTTAGTGAGACTGTCTCAAAATAAAAAGCGAAAAACAAAGGGCTGAAAATGTAACTCAGCAGTATAGCACCTGCCTAAGATCCCCCAGTGAGGGGCCGGGGGGTGTGGCTCAGTGGAAGACCACCTGCCTAGAATCCCCCAGTGAGGGGCCGGGGGTGTGGCTCAGTGGAAGACCACCTGCCTAGAATCCCCCAGTGAGGGGCCGGGGGTGTGGCTCAGTGGAAGACCACCTGCCTAGAATCCCCCAGTGAGGGGCCGGGGGTGTGGCTCAGTGGAAGACCACCTGCCTAGAATTCTCCAGTGAGGGGCTGGGGGAGTGGCTCGGTAGTAGAACATCTGCCTCCAAGCATCTGCCTAGAATCTCCCAGTGAGGGGCTGGGGATGTGGCTCAGTGGTAGAACACCTGGCTAGAATCTGAAGTAAGGGGCTAGGGTGTGACTCAGCAGTAAAGCATTCGCCTAGCATAATAAGCAAGATCAGAGGTTCAATCCTGAGTAGGGGTTGGAGGGGTGGGTGTGGGTATAGCAAGTGTCACAGAGCTGGCAATGTTCCACTCTATCAAAAGGCATCACCCCCATACACCCTCCAGCATCCTTCATGGTAATAAGAAACCCAATATACCTCTTCCTACTACATTGACTGTATTTTGTTGGTGGTGGTGGTGGTAGTAGGGTCTGGCTATATAGCCCAGTCTGACCTAGAACTTCCACCTCAGCCTTCTGAGTACAGGATTGCCAGCATGTGCCACCATACCCAGCTTCCCTATCACAAATCCTCTTCAGCCTGACTCAGTTGGCATCTCTCCACAAAACCTTTGCTGACCACATCAGTATTTAGTGGCCTTCCTTTCTTTCCAACTTTGGTGGTTAGAGACCATGTATTTTATCTGTAGCCACACCTCCCAAACATATCAGATTTCAGAAGCTAAGCAAGGTCAAGCCTAGTTAGTATTTAGATGGGAGAAACTCTATTTTGTTTTATTGTATGTTTGTTTTTATTTTTGTTTTCATTTTTTTGAGACAGGGTCTCCCTGTAGCACCAGCTCACCTGGAACTCACTATATAGACCATGCTGGCCTCATTCTCACAGAGATCTGCCTGGCCTCCTGAGTGTTGGGATTTAAGGTGTGTGCCAACGCGTCCAGTTTGAGCAGCTCTGTTTTGATGGGGTGGCCCAAGACTCAAATAATTCTCCTACTTTCCCTAAAAAATACTCTTCAAAGCCCAAATACTCTCTTAATTTTTGGATCAGTGAAAAGAAGGAACGAGAGCTAGGGATGTGGCTTGATTGGTAGAGTGCTTATGTAGCGTGCATAGAGCCTGGGTTCCATTCCCAGCACCTCATTTCACGGTGGGGCACACCTATAATCCTGGCCCTTGGGAAGTGGAGGCAAGGGGATTAGAAGTTCAAGGTTATCCTCAGCTACAATAGTAAGTTCCAAGCTAGCCTGGGCTCCATGAGACCATCTCAAAAAAATTAAAAGAGGGGAGGGCACTGACATGTCTCAGCAGGTAAAGGCACTTGCCACCAACCCTGATCACCTGAGTTCGATCCCAGGATGTATGGAGAGGAAGAAGAGAACCAGTTCCAACAGTTGTTTTCTGACTTCCACATGCTCACCATGGCACATGTGCCCCCACCACATACATACATACATACATACATACATACATACATACATACATACACACGAAATAAAGGAATAAATGTAATTTTTTAAAAAGCCAATCACACGTATCAGTACATCTCCCTGTCTATTCTGAATCTTATTAGACCTTATGGCCTGCTGCCTGCCATTGTTATCTTTGAATACAGTCTTATCTACACTGTATAGTGATTTCCTTAGCAGTTTGCAATCTAGCTGATTTCCTGGACAAATGGAACAGAGATTGAAAGGGGCCTCTGAAGCAGCCTGAAGGGAGTGAGGGTGTAGCAGCTCACCAAGGCCAGAGATCCGCAGCAGATGCTGAGCCCCCTGGCGCACAGAGGGTGAGAGGGTGAGATCTACGAAGGCTTTCACTTGGGCACGGTCCACCAGGCTCAGCCATGCCCCATACTGTGGCTGTACTGGATCTGATGGCAGGGAGTCTGCAATGGAGGTAAAGAGAGAAGAGGGTAATAGGCACAGAGGCACAAGTGGGATGCCAGAGCTCAGGGGGCTGAGGCAGGAAGATCACAAGCTCAAGGCCAGCCTGGGCTACATAGGGAGACCCTATCTCATACAAAACAAAACAAGAGCTGGTAATGTAACTCAGTAGTGGAGTATTTGTCTAGAATGTGCAAAGTACTGACTTCAAGCCTCAGTACTACAAAACAGGAGAGAGGGGCAGGAGAAAGGAAGGAACAAAGGAGGGAAGGAGAGAGAAAGGGAAGGAAGAGAGGAAGGAAGGGAGGGAGGGAGGGAGGTAAAGAGAGAGGGAGGGAGGGAAGGAAGGAAGGAGGGAAGGGAGGAGGAAAAAAGGGAAGGAAGGGAGGGAGGGAGGTAAAGAGAGAGAGGGAGGGAGGGAAGGAAGGAAGGAAGGAAGGAAGGAAGGAGGAGGGAGGGAAAAAGGGAAGGAGGAAGGAGGAGGAAGGAAGGAGGAAGGAAGGAGGGGGGAGGGAGGAGGAAGGGAAGGAGGGAGGAAGGAAGGAAGGAAGGAAGGAAGGAAGGAAGGGAGGGAGGGAAGGAAAAATGGAAGTGCAACTATGGGCCAAGCTAATTTATTTTTTACTAGAGCTGGGGCTATAGTTCAGTAGTAGAGCACTGGCATAGAATTTCCTAGTGAGTAACTGGGTATGTAGCTGAGTGGTAGAGCACCTGTCTAGATCCCTCAGTGAGGGGCTGGGGACATGGCATAGCACTACAGCTCCTGCCTAGACTCCTCCATTGAAGGCCTAGGGACATGGCTCAATGGTAAAGCACTTGTCCCAGTAAGGGGCTTGGGAGTGTAGCTCACTAGTAAAGCACCTACCTAGAATCCCCCAGTGAGGGACTGGGAACACTAGCATGAGCAAGGCCTTGGATTTTTAAAATTACTCTTTCACTGAGTTCAAACCCCACATGGGTCTAGACTTCATGAGGTACCTGAGGTAGCAGAAAGGAATAACAGGATAGAGTGAGAGGGTCACTCACCAAGGTCTCCCAGGGTGACATGGCCCAATACATAGAGCCCCCCCTTCTTTAGTTGATTGGCCAACCGCAGCAGAGGCAAGGCACCTCTGGGGTTTCCCACCAGGAGCAGCAGCTGGGGCCTCCAGAACTTCACATGTTCCTTTCGGACATCCAAGCGGAGCAGGTACTTCCGCACCTGGGAAGTGGAAGGAGGTGGCCGAGAGAATGAACTCCAGTGAGCTGGCACCATTCAACTCTTCTCAGACAAGAACACCAACTCCTGTCTGGATGGGAGCTGGGGTGCTTTCCAAGACTTTCACCCTTCCTCAGGGGTTCCCCACCTGGTGGAACAGCAAGGCCTGGCTAACGTAGCCCCAACTGCTGGGTCCTCCTCGTGCGGTGAGAAGAGCAGAAAGCAGGCCCATGAGAAGCAGGGACCCGCCAGCTGCCCCAGGGCTGATGAGGAACATCATGAGTAGACAGGAGGCCACCCCCAGCAGGCAGGTGTGCCAGGAGAACAGGCTGAAGGTAGGGCTGGGATGGGTAGAGAGAAAGAAGAGAGAGAACTCAGGGCTGGTCCTGATCACCTGCCTGTCACTCCAGGCTCCAGCCTACCCCTCCATTCCACCCCTGGGGCTCAGTCCTTCCTAGTCTTCCACCTTGTCTGGTAAGGTATCTGTTTCTCACCGGAAGTTGGGGGCTGAGGCCCACTCCAGACTCAGGCATGACAGGTCCACTGCAGCATAAGCCACCAAGTAGAAGACAGTGACCACAGCAGCCAGCGTGTTCAGCTTCCCAGCCAGCAGCACCAGCTGCATAAGGACCAAGAGGCAGGCATTAATCCAAAGTGCCAATGCCAGCTGGGCGTGGTGGCACACGCTTTTAATCCCAGCACTCAGAAGGCAGAGGCAGGTGCACCTCTGTAAGTTCAAGGCCAGTCTGGTCTACATAGTGAGTTCCAGGCCAGCTGGCACTACAGGGAGACCCTGTCTCAAAAAAACCAACAAAACAAATAATGTCAAGGCTCCCCCTGCAAGGTCTTTGTATCTCAAGATGTGCCAAGGAACCATATACAGTGCCAAGACACCACACACAATCACACATAGTGCCATGGTGCCCCCAAGAAGTGTCAAAGTACCCCACAGAATGCCAGAGCATTCCCAGCTCTCAGGATATAGGGCAACAGTCTCTCAAGTTGAAGTCCAACATGGGTTAGACAGTGAGTTTAAGGTCAGTCAGAGGTATACAGCAAGACTGTATCTCAAAACACAAAAAGATGAGGGTGGGGGATAGAGCCCAATGGTAGAAAACTTGCTTAGTATGTCCAGGACACCAGATTTGATTCCTAGGACTGCAAAATAAATTAATGAGTTAAATGTGGTTGTGCACGCCTTTAATCTCTGCACCGGGGGTAGGGGTGGGAGGCAGAGGCAGGTGGATCTCTGTGTGTTCCAGGCCAGCCAGGGCTACATAGTTAGATTGTCTCTAAATAAATAAATAAATAAATAAATAAATAAATAAATAAATAAATAAATAAATAAATAATAAAAATAAGCCCATGTTCTCTTTTTCTGTGTTTTTTTGTTTTGTTCAGTTTTTTGTTTGTTTGTTTTTTGTTTTTGTTTTGTTTTGTTTTGTTTTGTTTTTTGTCTTTTTGAGACAAGGTCTCCCTGTAGCCCCAGCTGTCCTGGAACTCACTATGTAGATCAGGCTGGCCTCGAACTCACAGAGATCCACCTGCCTCTGCCCTCCGAGTGCTGGGACTAAAGGCGTGCGCCACCACGCATGCATGTATGTAAAGGCATTCATGTCATTAACGCCCGAGTGGCCAAAAAAGGGCATCAGATTCCCAGAACTAATAAACAAACAAACAAACAAAACCCTGTGGGGAGGAGGCAGGTATAATACATGCCTGTAACTCTAGCACTTGGGAGGCAGAAGCAGAAGGCCTGCAGCAGGTTTGAGGGCAGGTCAGCCAGTGCTACATAGTGGGACACTCATCAAAATAAAACAAGTTCTGGAGAGATGGCTCAGTGGTTAAGAGCACTGGCTGCTCTTGCAGAGGACCCAGGTTTAGTTCCCAGCACCCACATGGTAGCTCAAAACAATCTGTAACTCCAGTTCCAAGGAATCTGATGCCCTCTCTGGCAGTTGTGGGCCTTGCACAACATGGGTGTACTTACATACATGCAGGCAAAACTTTCATACAAATGGAATAAAAATAGATTTAAAAAAAATGTTTTTTAAAAAAGGAAGACTTACCTGCACTAGGCCCCAGGAATACAGGACAGCACCCCAGGGATTGCCCCCTCCAGACACCACCTTAGCAGGTGCCAAAATGACTCCTGTAAAGATAGAATCACATCAGATGAGTCAGCCTGGGCCTAGGGCAGACCAAGAAAGACCAAGAGGTTGAGCCTGGAGCCAGGACCAAGGACACTGAAGGGAACACACCAAAGAGGTCATCCTGGGCCAGGGCATGCAGGATTCGGGAGGCGCCAATGAGAGAGCTCATGGAGGCTGAGAGTGCGGTGGCATAGATGCCAATCAACACAAGTGGCGGCCACAGGCTGATGGCACGGAAGAATCCATAGTCTTCCTGTAGCAGGGTTCTAGGGGAGAGGAGAGGGAGAAGGAAAAGGCTAATCAATGAACATCATCATAGGGTCCTCATGAGTAAAAGTGCTTATGACACTGTATGGCTAAAGCTGTGTTTTAAAGGGGCCTTGTAATTCCAGCACCCTGGAGGTAGAGACAGGGCGATTGGGAGTTCAAGGCCAACCTCAACTACATGTGAGTTTGAGGCCAGCCAAGGTTCCATGGGACCCCCGTCTCAACAAAACAAACAAATGGATGGCTGAGATGGCTCAGCAGGTAACTGAGCCTGCCATCAAGCCTGAAAACCTGAAGTCAATCCCCCAGAAGAATAAAACCAACCTGAAAGTTGTTCTCTGATCTCTATATGCATGTCGTGATACATGCACACCCACAAATACAAAAAATAAATAATGTTTTTAAAAAACCAAAAAACAAATAGGTGTGTTGGTGCTTGCCTTTAATCCCAGCTCTCAGGAGGCAGAGGCAGGCTACATAGTGGGTTTCAAGTCGGCCTGAGCTACAAAGTGAGAACCTATCTCAGAAAATAAAAAATAATGGGCTGGACATATGGCTCAGTGGTTAAGAGCACTGGGTGCTCTTGTAGAGGACCTGGGTTCAGCTCCCAGCACCCAGTATGGGAGCTAACAACCATCTGTAACTCTGATTCTAGGGGGTCTGATGCCCTCTTCTGGCCTCCATAGGCATTGCACACATGTGGTACACTTACATACATGCAGACAAAACACTCATACAAAAAAATAAAAATTATTAAAAAATACATTGGGTATATATTAATAATAAAAAAGTTCCATAGTTTTTGTGAGGTTTTTGTTGTTGTTGTTGTTTGCCTTTTTTGAGACAGGGTCTCCTTGTGGCCCTGGCTGGCCTGGAACTAGCTCTGTAGACCAGACGGGCCTTGAACTCACAGAGCTCTGCCTGCCTCTGCCTCCAGAGTGCTGGGATTAAAGGTGTGCAGCACCACACCTGCCATAGTTTTTTTTAAAATGGCATTCAGTCATGTGTGGTAGCATGGTGGTGCATACATTTAATCACAGCACTCGGGAGGCAGAGGCAGGCAGATCTCTGTAAGATCAAGGCCAGCATGGTCTACATAGTGAGTTCTAGGCCAGCTGAGGCTACAGAAAAAAAAGAAATCCAAAAAATGGAGCTGGGTCCTAGGCCAGGCATGCTATTTGTGTCTGTGATTCTATCATTCAAGAGGCAGAGACAGGAGACCAGAGTTCAAGGCCAGCATGGAGTGCAGTGCAAGATCCTATCTCCCTAACAAAACAAAGAACTAGAGAGATGGCTCAGCGGTAAGAGCACCTGCATCCCAGGACCCACTTAAACCAAGTGTGGTGGTAACTCCAGTGCTGGGGTGGGGGGATTCAAGGGCAGAGACAGGAGGATCCCTGGGGCTAGCTGGCTGCCAGTCTAGCCAAAACTGTTGAGCTCCAGGGAGTTCAGGGAGATCCTAGAGGAATAAGACACAGAGAGATAGAGGGTACCTGATGCCCTACTCTGGCCTCCAGGAGGGCAGGTGCACATATACCACTCACATATACCGCTCCCCCCAATGCATAACACTTTTTTTTTTTTTTTTGGTCTTTTTGAGACAGGGTCTCCCTGTAGCCCTAGCTGTCCTGGAACTCACTATGAGACCAGGCTGGCCTTGAACTCACAGAGATCTGCCTGCCTCTGCCTCCCAAGTGCTGGGATTAAAGGCGTGCGCCACCACACCTGGCACATAACACAATTTTTAAAATTAAAACCAAAACAGAGAAAGAGCTGAGTCCTCCCTGCTGACTGCATCCCTCATCTCTAGGACGAGATTGCTACTGTGTATCAAACCCAGGATGTTCTCTTGGCTTTCATTATCTTTGAGCTACTTGGGTTTCATCATTCCCAATAGCACATTTATAAGAGGCCAAAATTGTGTACAAATACAAATTATTAGAAAGGTGAATTGGGCATGCTCTGTGCTCGCCTGTAATCCCAGCACTTCAAGGCAAAGACAAGAAGATCACACATTCAAGGCCAGCCTTGGCTACATAGAGAGTTCTAGACCAGCTTTAGCTACCAGAAACCCTGTCTCAAAGCAAACAAACAAAAACAATGAGACTGGGGATGGGAGAAACGGTTCAGTGATTAAGAGCACTGGTTGTTCTTGCAGAGAACCCAGATTCCGTTCCCAGCATCCACATGCAGTTCACAACTGTCTATAATTCCAATTCCAGAATATCGGGCACTGCACACATGTGATACACTTACATACATGCAATCAAAACACTCATACACATAAAAATAAAAATAAATAAGTCAAATGAACAATGAGGCTAGAGAGGTGGTTGAACAGTTAAAAGTCCTTGTTGCTCTCACAGAGGACCAGAGTTCAAATCCCAGCACCCATAACTCACAACCACCTGCAACTCTGCTCTCTGGGGATCCATTGGGATCCAATGCCTTTTCTGACCTCCATGGGAACCTGTACTCAGGCACACACACTCAAAGTGTTTACAACTGGTGACAGAATGGCTCTGGCCACGTAACCAGTCCTCCTCATGGGTAACACCCGCCTTCATCTCTCAATGGGAGAAACCTGCTCCAATAACCCACCCCATTGAGGGTCTAGCCTCTCCCTCTCCCTCTACCACCCACCTGTCACAGGTGAAACTGGAAAGGAAGAAGAGCAGGATGTAGATGAAGAAGGTGTAAGCAACAGCAACAATTGTGCCCAAGGGAATCGCACGGCTGGGGTCCTTCAGCTCCCCTGGGTGGAGGGGAGCACACAGAAAGAGGTCAACCCTCTCATCATCCCCCTACATCCCTCAGTGTGGCAGCCTTACCACCACCACCACCCCGACATACACAAGAGCAGTTCTCACCTGACATGTTGGCCCCAGCCATGATGCCAGTACAACCATTGAAAAGGACAGCAAACACACTGGCAAACGTCATCATGGCTCCTGTGGTGTAGTCCTCAGCGTAGCCAGCTGAGGGGTTTGTCCCCAGGGAGGAAAAGGTATCAGTATTAAGAATCTAGGCATGACCTGCCACACCATTTCACATTCCACAAATGTTCCCCTTCCCTCCACTGCCCTCACTGAGCACAGCATCCTTGTGTTGCCTGCACCCCATTATCATCTCTCCCTTCTTACAGGCGAGAATGCATTCCTCTTTCTCCTGAATTCCACCACCCAGCTCAGAGCGTCTCAGGGTCTCCTCTCCCCTGCCCCCCCGCCCCATCCCCAGCAAGGTCAAGGTTAGGGCTCCTCTCTCTGTTTGAACCACACTTGGAGTCTTTATTTCTCTCTCCTTCCTTCCTTTTTTTGGTTCTTTTGTTTTGTTTTGTTTGCTTTGTTTCTTGGCTTTTTGGAAATAGGATCTCACTAGGTAGCTCTGGCTGGAACTTGCTATGTAGATCAGGCTGGCCCTCAAACTCAGAGATCTGCCTGCCTCTGCCTCCCAAGTGCTTGGACTAAAGGTGTGTGTCACCATGCTCTGCCTTCCTTTTTTTTTTTTTTTTGATAGGGCCTTGTGTAGCTCAGGCTGGCTTTAAACTCATTAGTTAGCCAAGGACGACCTTGATCTTCTGATTCTCCTACCTTCACTTCCTGAGTACTGGGATTATAGGTATGTACCGCCATGCTTGGTTTATGTGATGCTGGAGCTGGAAGCCAGAGCTTTGTGCATGCTAGGCAAGTACTTCACCAACTCAGCCCCAGCCTAGTTCCTCCAAGGATTCTTTTTAGTTTTAGTTTGGGGTTGTTTGTTTGTTGTTTGTGTTTTGAACCTGCAGTACTAGATATCCTGGAACTCGCTTTGTAGACCAGACTGGCCTCAGTCTCACAGAATTCCACCTGCCTCTGCTTCTCCAGTACTGGAACTAAAGGTGTGTGCCACTATGCCCAGCCAAGGATTCTTTTTTAAAATGATCTATTTGCCGGGAGTGAATCCCAGCATTCAGGAGGCAGAGGATGATGGATCTCTGAGAACGAGGCCAACCTGGTCTATATAGCAAGTTCCACGCCAGCTGTAGCTACAGGGAGACCCTGTATCAAAAAATAAGACTTATTTTTATTTATCTTTATTTATTATTATTTTTAAAATATATTTTATTTTTATTTTACAAAGTTTCATGTTTATGAATGTATTGCCTGAATGCATGTAAGTGCACCCATGTCATACAGCTATACAAACTATACAAACTGAACCATTTCTCTAATCCACTTCTTAGTCATTCTTATCTCAGAGAGTGATGTCTGAATCCTTTATTTTGGGGGGTTTATTTTTATTTTTATTTATGTATGTGTCTGTGTGTGGGTATGCCAGATGTGTGCAGGTCCCTGAGAAGGCCAGAAGAGGGCATCAGATCCCTCTGGAGCTGGAGTTACACAAGATTGTGTGGGTGCTGGAAACTGAATCCAGGTCCTTTGCAAGAGCAACAAGTGCTGTTAACCGCTGAGCATTTCTCCAGCCCTTCCTCCAGGGATTCTAAAGCCTACCCCTCACTCAAGGCCCCAACACTATAGTGTTCAACTCACCGCCCAAGTTATCCTTCAGGGTGCTGCTGTTGAATCCAGTGAAATGGCCAAACCGAGGTGGCACAGAGGAGCTATTGACACCTGGTCGAGGAGCTAAGGGGACATCCCTGGGTCCCACTGCCACAAAGCTGACCAGCACTGACGCAAGGGAGCCGGAAACCAGCAGGAATGTAAGGAAGGAGGCACGGGCATAGAGTCCTGCTCCCAATGTGCACACACCACCCACTAGGCCCAGTAGCAGGGAGCCATAAAGCAAATTCCAGCCGTAACCCTGGGGTAGGACTCGTAGCCCGTTGGAGCCTGTGGCATCTAGAAAGAGGTAGGGATAGAATTAGAAGGCCTGACCTCAAGAAGCCTCAACTATGACCCTTCCACGCCATCTGTCCACCTCTGTTCTCAGGTTAACCCCAGCATCTTAGTTCTCCCTGGCGTGTACCAATTTTACTATGTCAGTTTACAGAATATTAGGCTGTTATCTCTGACTAGAACCAGGTGTGTCCAACCTTTTGATATCACATGACATCTACAAAGTTCACACTCAAGAACTGTGCAATCAAAAAACAATTCACAAAGGGTGGGTGAGCTGGCTCAGTGGTGTCTGTGGCCAAGCCTGACAACTTGAGATCAATCCTGGAGACCCACATGGTAGAAGGAAAGAACTGATTCCCACAGATGTCCTCTGACTTGTACACACAGGCTATGGCACACATGAGCATGTATGCAAACACACATTCACACACATAAATAAATGTAATTAAAAAGTAATTAAAAGAGCTGGCCATGGTGTCACACTTCTATAATCTCAGAACTTGAGAAGTGGAGGCAGGAGGGTGAAGGGTTCAAGGCCAGCTTCTAGAGTGAGTTCAGATCCTTAGCACCGTTGTAAAAGCCAGGCACAGTAGCAAGGATCCTTAAGCCAGTGCTGGTACCACTGAGGCAGGCAGATGCTGGGAGGTAACTGGGAAGGCAATGTAGCCCATCAGTGAGCTCCAGGTGCAGTGAGAGCCCCGTCTCAAAAAAAAGGAAAAAGAAAAGAAAAAGAAAAATGATGAAGCCAATCATGGTGACCCGCACCTTTAATCCCAGCCCTCAGGAGGCAGATGCAGGCAGATCTCTGTGAGACTGAGGTCAGCCTGGTCTACACAGAGAGTTCCAGGCTAGCCAGGGCTACACAGTAAGACTTGTCTCAAAAGTAAAAAACAATAAAAGAAAAAATAAGCATCTAAAAACCTCTCATAATGTTTTAATTAAGTTTACAATTTTGTGTTTGGACTATTCATAGATATCCTTAGCTACATGTAGTCATTTGTGGCCAGAGGGCTGCAGGCTAGACACATCTGGTGGCTCTAAGCTTCCCTGTACACAGTGCCAATCAGTGGGATCCCCACAGGTGCTACAGTGGCAGACCACACAAAAAGGGAAGGGTCCAATAAGTGCATCTTCCTAAACCATGTTTTGTCCTTCATGAGCCCACAACCCCACACCCCAAAACCTCAGCATTGCCTAGACCAGGTTGTAAGGAGAGCACAGACCAGCCCCGAAGACATCCAGAACAGACTCCACCAGTCCCAGCAGGGACACGGCACAGCCGCAGACGTTGGCGAGGTAGAACATGAGGCCAATGCTGCCACCAACCTCAGGCCCCAGGGTCCGGCTGATCATGACTAAAAATGGAAGCATTAAGGGAAAAGAAACAGAAATGGAGGAAGGAGCCATGGGTCAATCTTTCTGCATTTGGCATCCAGGCCTGAGCTACTGCAAACATTAGCTCAGCTCCCTGTAACAATGTACCCACATCTTGTTTCTGCACAATTGACATACACTGGGAGCTCCACTTTCTTCCTCTGGCCAGGCCAGTTCTTTATCCTGTGCTGTAATTCCAGCCTTCTTATTTTCATTTCATTTCATATTTATTATTTTCATTTTATGTGTATGAGTGTATTGCCTGAATGTGTTGGTGCACCTGTGTTGTGCAATGCCCTTGGAGATCAGAAGAGGGCATTGATCCCCAGGAACTGGAGTTAGAGATGGTTCTTAGTTACCCTGCGGGTGCTGGAAATTGAACCCAGGTCCTCTGCAAGAGCAGCTAGTGCTCTTAACCACTGAGCCATCTCTCCAGCCCCTATTTTTTGTTTTTTTGAGCTAGAGTTTCACTATGTAGCTCTGGCTGGCCAGGAACTTCCTATATGGGCCAGGCTGGCCTCAAATGCAGAGAGCCACCTGCCTCTGTCTCCTGAGTGCTGGAACTAAAGACAGGCACCACCGCCACGTGTGGTGGCGCAGGTCTTTAATCCTGACACTCGACACTCAGGAGGCAGAGGCAGGCGCATCTCTGTGATTTCAAAGCCAGCCTGGTCTAAATAGTGAGTTCCAGGCTAGCTGCGGCTACAGGGAGACCCTGTCTCAAAAAGAAAAAAAAAAAGCCATGTGCCACCACACCCAACAAATAAAATCTTTTGCTTTAAAAAAAAAAAAAACAGCCTGGTGTGGTGACTCACACCTGTAGTCCCAGCACTTGGGAGGCAGAGGCAGGGGGGTTGCTGTGGGGTTCACGCCAGGCCGGTTTACACAGTGTGTTTCCCGACCAGCGGGGGTACAGGGGGAGCCTGCTTCCAAAAAAAAAAAAAAAAAAAAAAAAGAAAAAAAAAACCCAAGTAACTGATGACATTGTTAAGAAAGCAGATAATGGTACTAACATGGGGCAAAGTGCTGGTCACAGTCACCATCCCTGCCTGCCTGTTCATCAGGCTGGACCTATACTCAGATGGAGGATATGGGTGGGCCCCTTCTACCAAACAGAACAGCGGAGGCCTAGTCCACCCATGTTGAAGGATACAGTAGGCTCCACCCCCTCGCACAGCTCCATTGGTGGCGATGGCACAGACAGAGAGGACAGTGAGTGCCAGGATGACATAGGCAACCAGGAGCATGGCCAGGGCCTGCAGCAGCCCAGCATGGCCCACCACAAACCCTGGATAGGAGGAGCAAAGCAGTTCACAAAGCCAGTCACATCCTTCACCCCAACCCACACCCCACCGGGCAGTCCAGGGGAGTTCCACGAGTTTCACAGCAGAGCTACACACAGGGCCACACACGGGGTCTCTTCATCTACTAGGGACCCCTCCTCCCCAGCCTCAGTCAGTTCTCTACCCAGAAAGTCCTCCCCAAACTCACCAATCCTGAGGAAAACGACTATACTGAACATAGACAGGACTGTGGGGACCACCACACCCAGAAAGGTGGAGAGCTTGCGGGCAGAGGCCGCCCCAGGACCTCCAGCCCCATGGGCAGGCAATGCAGCCCCTTCTTCCCCCAGGAGCCGGTAGGCCAGCAGCGGGGAGCTCTCGCTGGCCATGGCTGTGAACGGTGGAGGAAGCCTCGGATGGGCTAGGTGGCCTGTAGAAGAGATTTTTAGTGCATGGATGGCAGTTCCACGAAGCCTCTCCTCTTAAACCAAAAACAAACACCCACATCTTCCCCCAAAAAGAGAGTTGGAAAGGAAACAACACACACACACACACACACACACACACACACACACACACACGGAAACTCAAAAGTACCCCAGCGACTTCCCCACGATGGGGCACACTGGAGCACACCTCTGTATGCGTATCAGGGTCCCTTCCATCTCCCGGGGACTGCACCCCCCGTATCCCTCGGACTAGAGGTGACAGTGGATCTTCAAAAAGGACACGGATTTCCCCCCTCGGAACCCCTCTCCTGACAGTCGGGTGTCTCCAGCCTCTCTCCTTAACTAGCTGTCAGAGGGGAAGCAAATCTCCCCAAAGGGAAGTTAGTTGCCACCCGTATGCACCTCCCCCTCCAATCCTGAGCTGCCCCCTCTCAAGTTCCCCCCACCTCATCCACGGGCAATAAGAAACTTTCAAATCTTTAAAGCCCCAGCCTTCATCACTCTTGTCTCTCCACCCATCTCAAGCCCTGTCCTCTCCAGATCCCAACCAGATTTTTCTCATCCCTGCGAGGCGCCCCCACAAACTCTATCAACCCAAACAGAGCCTTCGATTGTCCAAACGCACAATGCAGGGCTCTTGCATCGCGCCACACAAGGGTCCTCGGAGTCCTCCTCCCCCACCCACCGGCCCCTGTCCACTTGCTTCTGCATACTGGATGCCTGGGGGCCTGGGATTTCGCTCCAGCCGGCCAGGCGCACCCTGCAGCTGGGTGCGGCAGGGGGTTCACTCACCACCCAAGGCACGCAGCTGCTCCGGGGTGATCCCCGCGAGTCTGGGGGTCTCCGCCACGCAGGGAGGGAGGCCCTGGGGGCCGGAAAATGCAAGCCGGCTACCGGGATGCCAGGCCCGGGAGCCTGCCCTCCCCAGCAAAGCGTCCCATTGGTCCTGGACTAAGCCCCGCCCTCCGTGGGAGTGGTCTAAGCAAAGCCCCGCCCCCACGCTCCCCTAGATGCCAGTTCCTGCTACAGACTCCACGTGCGCACCGGTGTCATCTTCTGTAAGGCTGTGGGTCACGAACCCCCAAGCTCCCTCCGTGACCCCGGTGCTAACTTGCTCTAGGTGCGGATTTGACCCCCTGGAGAGGCTAGTACTAAAAGGGGGGGTTGTGGAAGTGGCCTGGAGTGGGCGGGACCGCGCCACCTGGCTCACTCAGGTGAGTGGCTGGAGCGACGTCGGTCGGGGCCTTCCGGAGTCGTACTTTGCCAGTTTCTCCGGAGACCTAGAACGTCCTGCGGGTCCCAGCCTTGTCCCTTTCCCAAGGCGACCCTCCCCTCGCCCGGTTGCAACCCACAGCCGGCGCTCTTCGCTTCGGCCACCGGAGGGAGCGCCGAATCCCCCATCCAGTCCCAGGTCTTGGTGCTAAAATGCTCCAATTCTCAAATAAAGGCTCCCTCCTCCCTCTTCTTATAGGTCCCGCCTACAGCAACGTTTCGTCCTGTGTAAAACGAGAGTTTACTAGAAGTCCCTTCCTAAATTTGAGCACACAAGCTTGAGCACACACACACACACACACACACACACACACACACACGTGGCTCTACCAGGGAAAGCTCTTCTGAGCAGCCGAACTTTGGCGTTTTCATTTGCTACCCATGTTTCTATGACGGTTTTTGATGTTTTGTGACTTCCAACACCTTTGCCTTGACTCTAAGGATCTCACCATCTCATCCGTTACCTTGACCAAGTACTCCAATAAAGTTGTACTCTGTGCCCCTTTGTGTGTGTTTATTCTTTGTAACATGTTCTCGAGTAATCCCGGCTCTGCCACTGAGGACGACCTTGAATTCCTGGTCCTCCTGCCTCTACCTCCAGAGTGCTGGGATTATAGGTGTGTGCAATCATGCCTAGTATATTTTTTTCTTGTTTCTGTTTGTTGCTGTTTTCTTTATTTGTTCAGTTTTTGGTTTTGAGACAGAATCGCTTATAGCCCCGGCTGGTTTCAAACTTGCTATGTCCCTCAGATGACCTTGAACCTCTGATCTTCCTGCCTCCACCTCCCAAGTGCTAGGATTACAAGAATGTATCACACCAGATTTATGTGGTACTAGGGATGGAACCCAGGACTTCATGCTTGCTAGACTGGCACTCTGGTGTCTGAGCTACAACCTTAGCCCCTCATTTTGTTGTTGTTGTTGTTGTTGTTGTTGTTTTTTAAAGATTTATTTTATTTTTAATTATGCATATGTATGTGCCCCTGAGTGCAGTTCCCTCAGACACTTGAGATGATGTAGGATCCCCTGGAGCTGGTGTTACAGGTGGTTGTGAGCCACCTGATGTGGATGCTGGGAACCAAACTTGGGTACTCTGTGGAAGAGAAGGAAATGTCCTTAACCACTAAACCATCTCTTCAATTCCTGTTTGTTCCTTTTTGAGACAGGGTCTCACATAGCCCAGGCTGATCTGGAACTCCTGATCCTCCTGTCTCAACCCAGCTCAATCTCATCGCTATAAACACCACTAATATTATAGTGCTGTAAGGGTCTCTCTCCAACCCAGATCTCTATTTTGAACTTAGGACCATATATGTCCACTGTTACCAAGGAAAATCTCACCCCATAAGATGTCTCCAGGGAGCCACCCAGAACCAACTCCAATGTCCAAAATACTATCAGTGTAGAATCACAGTCCTTTCGTAAGGGGTCTCTCTCCCTTGAGGTGAGGAAAAACCTAAATTAACTATAGTGGATGTGGTGATGCATGTCTGTCATCTCATCATTCCAGAGGCTGAGACAGGAGAATCAAGCATTCAAGGTAATCCTCGTTAACATAATTTGAGGCCAGCCTGGGCTACATGATTTCCTACCTCAAAACACCAAGAAGGAGGAGAAAGAAGTGGGGGGAGGGTGGTGACTGAAATGGCAAAACTAACTTTACTTAAAAAAAAAAAAAAAAAAAAAGGCCGGGCGTGGTGGCACTCACCTTTAATCCCAGCACTCGGGAGGCAGAGGCAGGTGGATCTCTATGAGTTCGAGGCCAGCCTGGTCCTCATCATGAGTTCCAGGCCAGCCGGGGCTACAGGGAGACCTTGTCTCAAAAAGACCAAAGGGGGGAAAAAAAAAAGTCTCACTGTGTAGCCCTGGCTGACCACTATGTAAGTATGTATGGCTGGTCTCAAATTCAGAGAGATCCACCTGCCTCTGCCTCCAGAGTGCTGAGATTAAAGCATTTATTTATTTTTATTTTATGTGTATGAATGTTTTGCCTGCATGTGTGTGTGTGTGTGTGTAAGTATAGCACATGAGTGCAGTGCCCCTAGAGGCCAGAAAAGGGCATCAGATGCCCCAGGGCTGGAATTACAGTTATGAGCTGCCAAGTGGGTATTGGGAACTGAACCTGGGTCTTCTGCAAGAGCAGTTAGTGCTCTTAACCATTGAGCCATCTTTCCAGCCCCAGCTTCACTAACTCTTAATTGACTTAACAATCACAGCTGCTGGAGGCCGCACACTGGACAGTCCATGATTAGACACCCAGTAGCTTTGCTGAAGATAACATTTCTGCTGTGTATGGGTTATGATAACAGTTGTGGGGTCACTTTACAGGATTGTAAAGATTGCTTTTGCTATAAACAAGGACTCTTTCCTTGGGCTAGCCAATGTCTTATGGGTGGCTGAAACTGGATGAGAAGGTTTGACATCTGCATTTCTTTCTTTCCTCATTGCTGTGACAAAATACCCTGACAAAAGCAACTTAAGAGATGAAAGGTTTATTGTGTCTCCCAGTTCTCAGAGATAGAGTCCTTCATGGTGGGAAGGCATGGCGGCAGGAGTGTGAGGCAGCTGCTCACATGGCATCCACAGTCAGGAAGCAGAGAGATGAATGCTGGTGCTCAGCTCCCTTTTCCCTTTTTATTCAGTCCCGAGTCTTTGGGATGGTGCTAAGTGGAAGTTAAGGTCTTTCCACCTTGATCAACCTAATCTAGATAATCCCTCACAGACATGCCCAGAGGCTTGTCTCCTTGATGATTCTAGATCCTGTCAAGTTGACAATTGAGATTAACCATCAAGTGTCTACCTCTGCTTTGCCACCTTAACATTTCAATCAAATCCTACTGAACCATCTCTATGTAGACATATTGTCTGAGAAATGCTTTGTTCAAAACTATAACACAGGGTTAATCTAGACTTACTTAGTCTCTTGAGACTCCCTTCAAGGCCAAAGACATCTATCTACCAGCCTCAAGCTGGGCCCCATAGCTCATGTCTATCATCCCAGCACTGGGGAGGCTAAGGCAGGCTGCAATGAGGTCAGCCTGAACTACAGAATGAGACTCAAAAACAACAGCACCCCACATGGTGGCTTACTACCATCTGTAACTCCAGTTCCAGTGGATCCAACAGCCACTTCTGGCCTCTACTGGCATGGCATGTACATGGTACACTTACATACACACATTCAAAACATTAAAATGAAAATAAAGAAATAAAAAATAAAAAAGCCCACCACCAACAAAAGAAAACAAGTGAGGGGGCTGGAGAGATGCTCAGTGGTTAGAGCACTGGCTGCCCTTGCAGAGGACCCGAGTTCAGTTCCCAGCACCCACATGGCAGCTCACAACCATCCATAACTCCAGTTTCAGGGGATCCAATGCCCTCTTCTGACTCACAGGTGCACTTATACACATTTACACCCACTGGGGCACAACACACACACCTATAAAATAAAAATAAATAAGAAAACAAATGAGCGTGTTGAGACATCACATCTGTAATCTCAACACTGAGAAGACAGAGGCAAGTGGATCTCAAGTTCTAGGGCAGCTTTGGCTACATAGCCAGACCCTGTCTCAAATAAATATACAAAATCCATTCCAGTGTGGTTGTAGAAACCCCCTGACTCGCACTCTGCAGTGAGCTACGGTCGACAGAGGCCTGGGTCTTGCACCTAACTTGACTGTGTGCGTTCATGCGCATACACACACACACACACACACACACACACACAATCCCCCCACCCCCACCCGCCGGCAGGTAAGGGAATATGGCGGCACCCGGAGTGGCTTCAGAAAGAGGGCAACCAACGAGAAGATGCTGGTGTGCCAGAGCGTGCACACCACCGCCTTTTCTGTGATTGCGTCCTCGGTAGGCGGGAATTCTGTGTCTACGTGCTGGTCCTCCTCAACATTTTTTAAAGAAAGAAACAAAAAAAGGTCTAAGCCTCCGAGACAGCTACATCTGACCTGCCTGCCACCTCTTTACCTCTTGAGAGCCCCTTGATCTGAGGCAAGAGGATGATTCTGTGGTATTGAATACCTGGGGTTTTCTCCTTTTGTGTCAACTTCTTGCTAACCTGTTAAGCGACCTCAGGGTGTCAGCCCAGCCTCTTCTTCCCAAACACACACATAATCAATCTGTCCCCTGGACGACCAGGAAGTTCAATCAACCCGAGTTAGACCTCGAATAATCATTTCCTGGCGATGCCCCCAATCCTACTCCGGACATCCACCGCAAGCTCCCCAGGATTAAGTCTGGTGACTGTCCCCCGCCCCCTCCACTGTTTCCAGGTCCCTTGGGCAGATGAGCCCTTGGCCACCACCCCTCTAATTTCCTGCAGACCCAGCAAACAAAAGGCTTGGGGAAGGGAAGCAAAGTGGAGCAGAGCGCCCTTCCTGTAGGACAGCTGATAGAGCAAAAAAGCGGTCCAGGAGGGAGCAGAGGGAAGGGATGGCATTCCAGGATTCCTCTAGGGACCGACTCCTGGATCCTGGGGAGGGAGGGTATCAAGGGAACTTGACTGTACAGGGCTGGGGAGGAACACCTGAGTTTGCTAGCTGCCTTGATGGGGTGATGTCAACCTCAGGGAATGGAGGGGGTGGGGAAATCTTGGGGTTCAGGTGCGCTTTTTGGCTCCCAGATGAGAATGGTGGGGGGTTGGGAAAAGCCTGAAGGCCTGCGTCATCTCCTCTGGGACCTAGCCTGCCTCCCCCTGGCTCGACCTGCTACCCTATGTGGTGGCCCCACCCGGGGCCTGGCTTCCTGCTCCTCCCCAAAGGAGGTCTCACTCTGCCAAGCTGAAGTAACTAGCCCCAGGTCCCTTCTGGTCCTTCTAAAACTCTGGTAGCCTAGCTCCCAACCCCAAATGGGTCTTCTCATAGCCCCACCTAGAGCCGGTCTCCTGCCTGTCCCTGCCCCCATTCCCATCAGGAATACAATGGTAAGGAAGGACCCAGTCCCATGATTGGGGCCAGGGATACTGGCATGGGGGGGCTTGGCCTCATATCCTGTCAGGCTGCCAGGGGAAGAGGAAACAAAAGACTTCCCCTATGGGGACAATGAGTTTCCCACAAACTCTCCTTCACCCTCCCACTCCCCACACCTTTCCACTCCTCCCCTGAGCTCTACCTCCCCCAGTCCGATAGCCCCCCTTCTTTTCTCATGTCCTCCCCTGAAGCAGACTCTGCCCTGTTCCTAGCTGTTTCCCTCTACTTGCTATTCCAACTGCAATCCAGTTCCCTTCCTCTCTAAGACAAGGATGGGGGCAAGGTGGGAAATGCCCCTTCAGGGATAGGCTGTGAATGGGCCCCCTTTAATAGCTACTGGAAACTATTAGCTCAGGGCTTGGGATGTAGCTGTTTGGTAGAGTGCTTGCCTAACACAAAATCTGGAGTTCGATCCCTAGCTTTGCATAAATTGAGTGTGGCAGCCCATGGCCTATAATCCCAGCACTCAGAGGTGGAGGCAGGGGGATCAAGAGTTTAAGGTTATCTTCAGATACATAGTGAGTTTGGGCTCATGAGCCTGGGCTACATGAGATCCTCTCTCAGAAAGATAAGAGAAGGAAAAAAGTATTAAGTCAGCAAGGGATTGCACCCCACCCCAACCTGGGCTGGGCTCTGTCAGTGACTGAGTTCATATGGAGAAAAGGCTCAGGGAACTTACAGATCCTTGGAGCTGGACTGCCACAGAAGGAATAGTGTGGGTCAGGTAGTCTTGGAACCTTTTGGCAGACAGGTCATTGAACATTTTAATAATTGTTTGTTTGTTTGTTTGTTGTGTGCATGTGCCCACACATGCCACAACACACAGATGGAGGTCAGAGGACAACTTGTGGAAGTTGATTCTTTCCTTATACCATATGGATCCTGAGAGTTGAACCAGGTCATCAGCCTTGGCTACAGTCTCCTTTACCCACATTCATCCTGCCTGCCCTTCTTTTCTTATTTTTTATTTTTTGTTTGTGGGGGTGATGAATCAAAGTGTGTACATGGAGGTGAAAGGACATGAGTACTTTTGTGCAATGCCTGCAAGGGCCAGGCATCAGATCTCCAGAAACTGGAGTTATGGTTGGATAGCTGTTAGCCACCATGTGGATGCTGGAAACTGAACCCAGTACCTCTGCAAGAGTAGCTAGTGCTCTTAAATGCTGAGCCAGCTCTTCAGTTCCCCCCCCGCAACCCCCGTGCCCCTTTGTGAATTTGGGTTTCATAGAGCCCAGACTGTCCCTGAACCCAATATAGAGCCAAGAGAGATCTTGACTTCTGATCCTCTTGCCCCCAGCGCCCAAGTGCTGAGCTTCCAGGAATGTGTCACCATACCTACCTATTGTTTTATTTTGTTTTATTTAGGGGGGGGTGTCGTTTTGAGACAGGGTCTTCCTATAGCCCCAGCTGGCCTGGAACTTGCAATGTAGACCAGGCTGGCCTTGAACTCACAGAGATCCACCTGCCTCTGCCTCCCAAGTGCTGGAACTAAAGGTGTGTGCCACCACGTCCAGACCTATTATTTATTTATTTATTGAGGTGGTGCCTCATTCTTTTTTTAAAAAAAATTATTGAATTTTTATATATTTCATACATAAAATCATCTTTATATCCCCGTCCCTCTTCCTCTTTGTCATCTTCCCATAGCCCCCCCCCGCCACCCCCCAGAGTTCATTCGAGACAGCGTCTCACTCTTTACCCTAGGTTGACCTTGAACTCATCACAATCCTCCTGCCTCAGCCTCCCAAGGGCCGAAATTACAAGATGTGAGCACCCCATCCCCCACCTCCCACCCTCCTTCAGTCTTGTGTTTACTTTGTTGTGTTTTTGGCAACACGTCTCAAGGCTGGTTTTATGGGGTGCTAGGGCTTTATGCATACTAAGCAAGCACTCTACCAACTGAGTTTCCCTCACCCATTCACCCTCTTCACAGTCTTACCACTTTCAATCTATTCTCCAAACTTGTTCTCATGACATCTTTCTACATACATCCAACAGGGTCATTACTTGGCCTAAAAGCCTTCTGTGGGAGTCTCCAAGGTACATAGGACTTGCCAGTCCTGGAAATCACTGCTCCAAGATGTGCACCCTGGGTCGCCCCCTTCCGGCTCATTCGCTATCCTGTCCTTATCTCTGCTCTGGCTACATTTAACTTGGGTAGGTGTGGGCCTGGGACAACCTCATTGCGCCCATTCTTGAATTTGCTGTTCCTCCTGCCTTTAAACTCCTTTCCTGCCAATCTCCTCTGGGACTCAGCTTCCTTGGAGGCTGTGCTAGCTGTCCCTCCTCCTTATCCTCTCAGACTTCCTTAAGAGCACGCCTGTGCTCAGCACTGAACCATGTGGTCCTGATGAGGCCTCCCAAATGTTGGTTTCTATCTGTGGGGTATCCTAATTCTGGAAGGTGGAGGCTGATTTCAAGTTCTTGTTCCATATTATAAACAATGAAAGAAGGACCCATCCATCTAGAAGAGAATGAGGGGCTGGAGAGATGGCTCAGTGGTTGAGAGTGTGCAGTGCTGTTAAGTTCAGCTCCCAGCTCCCATCAGCTCACAACCCCCTGTAACTCCAACTCCAGGGGTTGCAATGACACTTCTGGCTTCTGCAGACATCTGCACACACACACACACACACACACACACACACATATGCATGATTAAAAACAAAAATAAGGGGCTGGAGACACGACTCAGAGGTTAAAAACACTGGCTGTTCAGCTGGGCGTGGTGGCACACACCTGTAATCCCAGCACTCGGGAGGCAGAGGCAGAGGGATCTCTGTGAGTTCAAGGCCAGCCTGGTCTACATAGTGAGTTCCAGGACAGCTGGGGCTACAGGGGGACCCTGTCTCAAAAAGACAAAAAAAAGAGAAAGAAAACCACTGGCTGTTCTTGCAGAAGACCCGGGTTCGAATCCCAGCACCCACATGGCAACTAAAAACTGTCCGTTACTCCAGTTCCAGGGGATCCGACAGCCTCTTCTGTCCTCCATGGGCTTGCATGACACGGATGCACTTACCTACATGCAGGCAATACACTCATATGCATAAAATAAAAATAATAAATAAAATATTTAAAAAAACAACTACAACAACAAAATAAGCTTGGTGTTACGGTGAACACCTTTAATCCTAGCACTCAGGAAGCAGAAGGAGGCAGATCTCTGAGATCTAGACCACCAGGGTCTACAGGGAGACCCTGTCTCAATAACAATAAATTTTTTTTGGAGATAGGGTCTCAACTATGCAGCCCCCACTGACCTGGAACTCACTATGTAGACCAGGCTGGCATCAAACTCACAGAGATCTGCCTGCCTCTGCCTCCTGAGTGCTGGGATCAAAGGCATGTACTACCATGCCCAGCTAAAATAAAATATTGAAGAGAAAGGAAGGAAGAAAGAGGAGGAGGAGGAGAACGAAGAAGAGAGGGAGGAGGGGGAGAAGAAAATTAACAGTTAAAGCCGGGTATGGTGGCACATACCTATAATCCTAGCATGGGAGGCTGAGACAAGATCATGAGTTCTAAGCCAGCCTGGGCTACAGAGGGAGAACCAAGCTAGCCTGGACTACATAGTGATATCCTACCCAGAAAGAAACATATTAAAAAATTAGCTAGGCATGGCAGTTTATGCTTGGAATCTCAGCACTCAGGAGGGGGCTGAGGCAGAAAGGTAGTTGTCACTTAGAAACTTGACCCGAGCTATAGAGTGAGTTCCATACAGACCAGCCTGTGGTCAGGATGAGACCTTGTCTCTACATAAATAAACAATCAACAAATATTCATTCATTGATCACATGGACCTATGTAAAATGTAGACACTGGTGTGTGAGGCTGTCCCTGGGGAGCAGTAAACAAATATCTACTTACCACAGATAGGGAATCAATGAGAGAACAAAGTCAGGAGGATACAACTAAAGTTCAACTTGGTGAACCAAGGAGTTTATTGGGGTGACTTGCAGGAGCAGAAATGACTCAAAGACAGCTGCATCACCAAAGCCACTCCATTATGGGTGACAGCTCAGGAAAGCAGGAAACCTGGAGCTCACCACACAACCTGCAGGCAGGTTGGAGAGTGTCCTTTCCAGGCAGTTCAGCTGGTCTGAGACTCTTCTGAGCAGTTCTACTGGTCTGAGCAAGTCTCTTAGCAGTCACTGTTTTCATACCTTGGGGAAGGAGGAACCTAGTGAGTCTTTCAGTTTTGGGTACTTCCTAAAACCTTTGAGTTGTTTACTTCCTGAGCTTAAGGAGCTTCCCTGCAGGGTGGAGTGCTTTACCTCTCTTTAGAACATCCTATATTGGGGCTGGAGATTGCTTCAGTGGCTAAGAGCACTGACTGCTCTTGCAAAGGACCTGGGTTTGGTTCTCAGCACCTACAAGTTAGCTAACAACCATCTGTAACTCCAGTTCCAGGGGATCTGAAGCCCTCTTCTGACCTCCTCAAGCATTTTATGACACCGGTGCACTTACATACACACAGGCAATATGCTCATACACATAAAGCAAGAATAATAAGATATTTTTTAAAAATCCTGTGTTAAGGAGCTCCCCTCCCGAATGGAATGTTTTATCTCAGAGGAAATTGCTACAAAACACTCCACCCCTTCCTTTAGCTCCTACACTCTCTCCACCCCCTCTTCCACATGTTCCCTGAGCCTTGGGTGTTGGGGAGTTGATATAGAAGTACTTTTAAAATTTTTAATTTATTTTTATGTGTATGAATGTTTTGCCTGAACTTTTGCAAAACACTTTTGCATGTGTAAAAGTGCACCCATGTAATGCAATGTCTGTGGAGGCCAGAAGAGAGCATCAGACCCCTTGGAGCTGGAGTTACAGAAGGCTGGGGCTGCAGATTGCTTAATAAACTCATTAGCCACCATGTGGGTGCTGGGAACTGAACCTGGGCAACCAGCTTTCTTAGTCGCTGAGCTATCTCTCCAACTCCCTGTCCACAAGTTTTTGTTAAAGTTCCTAGTACCAAATGTGAATTTCTCCCTGAGGAGGGAGGCTTAAATCCAACCAGAAGGTTGGTTTTATCCATAAACACTGTTACCACTATTGCACAAGCTGGCATAACTTGCCTGGCACTTTCATCAAGAAGCCTGCAGGACCCACAGCTGAGTAAGACCATGGGCCATCGTTCTCCCCAGCAACCTTAGTAGCACCTTCTGGCACCACAAGAGCTAGACCACAGGGAGAGGACATTTCCAGCTCAGTCCTTGCCTTATTTCTCCAAGTCCTGCAACCAGAGTACACAACATCTTTATCAGCGGGGTTTTACCATCCAGTTCTGGAATGCAACCAACAGCCATGGCAACAACCTTTATTGTTTTAGGGGCCTCCAGGATCTCCCTAACCAAATGTCTCTTAGGGAGGTAACACACCCATAGTACTGGGACTTTTGACAGCCTTATGACTTCTCAGAACATTTGTTTTTATTCTTGTAATATACTCCTGTTTATCCTGTAGCATGTATAGGCCTGGACTGTTGTAGATTTTAAAGCATTTTTTAAAATTTATTTATTTACTTATTTATTTTTATTATATATATGAGTGTTTTGCCTGCATGCATATAAGTGTACCTGTGTCCTACAGTGCCTGTGGTGGCCAGAAAAGGGTGTCCAATCCCCGGAACTAGATTTATGGATGGTGTTAGCCATTGTATGGGTTCTGAGAACAGAACCTAGGTCCTCTGCAAGAGCAGCCAGTGCTCTTAACCTCTTGCAGAGGACCCGGGTTCAGTTTCTGCACCCACATGGCAGCTAACAACCAGCTGTAAGTCCAGTTCCAGGGGGTCTGACACCCTCTTCTGGCCTCCATGGACATTGTATGCACATGAGGCACTTAAACATATGCAGGCAAAACACTCATACACATAAAATAAAAATAAATTTTAAAAATTAAAGTAAAACAAATCTTAAAAGTAAAGATGCTAAAGTAAACTGTTAGCAAAATCTAATACAGCATGAAAAATTATTTTTTAGCAATTTTTTGGGTCTTTTTGAGACAGGGTCTCCCTGTAGCCCAAGCTGGCCTGGAACTCACTATGTAGACGAGGCTGTCTTTGAATTCTCAGAGATCCACCTGCCTCTACCTCCTGAGTGCTGGGACTAAAGGCATGTGTCACTACACCTGGCTTTTTAGATTTTTTTTTTAATCAAAAGCTCAATATTGGGTATAGTGACATGGATGGATGGGGGTCACTACTGTATATAGTTCTATGTAATGTTATTTCCCTGAGCTGTACAACTTTTTTATCCTAGGTAATCTCCTGGGGCTCTCCCAGCCCTGATAAGTATGAGGGGCTAGCTGAAGGTGCTTAGCTTAGCCTAGGAACAAAGGCTGAACAGCACCCATCCTCTTGGATCATATGGCTTTAGGGCCACGACTACCTCCTTGGGCCATACCTGTATCCCCCTTTGAGCTAACTAACCTGTGTCTGTGTCCTTTGGGCTAACCTGTGTCCATATTCTTTGAGCTAGCCTGTGTCCATGTTCTTTGGGCTGGCAGACTCTTAGCTGGTGCTACATTGAGCCATAGCTGGTGTCTCCCCAGGCCACATCTGGTTGCTGAGAAGGCTCCCAGCTGGGTCAACAATCTCTACCACCCACTCCCAGGACATAGTCTACTGAGGAGACAGCTTCCCACCCCTAGGTCCAACTGAATCCCTTATCTATATTGTTCTAAACCCATGTCCACCAACTCTGTTTATTGCCTCCGATACTCCTGGGGCACCAGGAAAGGAGGTACTCCTGCTTCCAGCACCACCCAGGCCCAACTATTTTTAACATTAATAGAGAACCAATAAATGCACTTTTTAACAGCAGGCTTTCAGCCAGCCTGCATGGCTCTTACTTGCAGGTGCCCCTGGCCAGTCTATTAGGGAAGTAGCTGGGGAGGTTCCAGCCCTGGAGACCTCTTTCCTCCTGGGAGGAGTGGGGGGATGATGCAGTAGAGATAGCTTACGCCCTTTTTCTTGTTTTTGTTTTTGTTTTTTGAGACAAGGCCTCACTATGTAGGCCCTGGCTGGCCTGGAACTTGCTATGTAGACCAGACTGGCCTTGAATTTACAGATCTGCCTGCTTCTGCCTCCTGAGTATGGGAATTAAAGGCATGAGCCTGTTGAATTCTGTGAGGACTTTCTATATGTTAAATTCTAGAAGGTTTGCAGTGGGCATTGTAGGAATGAGTCTACATTTTATGGTTCTTGAAGTTTCAGCTCCGTAAGGAACTGAAAACAAAATTATGAAGGTAAATTTAGATGTTAATGTATGTCAAGGCAGGCACAGTAGCCTACTGTTACCCCAACACTCAGGAGGCTAAGGCAGGAGGATCAGCCCAAGTTCAAGGCCAGTCTGATCTACATAGTGAGTTCCAGGTCAGCCAGAGCTACTGTATGAAACTTTGTTTCAAAAAAAAAAAGTTAATGTACATCAATTGAGAAAAGAAATCGGAGTGGAGGTTTCCACCAAGCCTGACCACCGAGTTTGATCCCAGGGATCCGAGAGAGAGAGAGAGAGCGAGAGAGAGAGAGAGAGAGAGAGAGAGAGAGAGAGAGAGAGAGAGAGAGAGAGAGAGAGAGAGAGAGAGAGAGAGAGAGAGAGAGAGAGAGAGAGAGAGAGAGAGAGAGACAGAGACAGAGACAGAGACAGAGACAGAGATCTCTCTCTGGAAAGTTGTCCTCTGCCCTCCTCACTGTGTGTGCTTTTAGCCTTGCCTGGGAGTTTGTGTCCATTTGTGTGTGCAGGAAAGGAAGGGAGGGAGGGAGGGAAGGAGGGAGGGAAGGAAGGAGGAAGATATTTCTTCGAATTAGGCGTGGTGCCACACACTTGCAGTCCTACCTAACGCAGGAGAATCATGAGTATTTTGCTTGCGTGTATGTAAATGCACCCATGTTGTGCAATGTCCACAAAGGCCAGAAGAGGGCACTGGATCCCCTGAAACTGGAGTTGCAGACAGTTGTTAGCCGCCATGTGGGTACTGGGAACTGAATCTGGGTCCTCTGCAAGAGCAACTAGTGCTCTTAACCACTGAGCCATCTCTCTAGCCCTTGTGACTCACTTTAAGAACTGTTTAAGGTCAAGGCTGTAAGCTCAGTTGGTGGAGTTCCTGCCTAACATGCAGAAAGCCCAGATTAAATCCCTAGCACCATATAAACCATGGGAGGTGGTACATGCCTATAATCCTAGCATTGGAAGGATCAGGAGTTCAAGATCATCCTCAGTTTCCTATTGATTTCTATTGATTTCAGGCTGAGATACATGAGGCCCTGTCTCAAAGAAAATAGAGTGAGGAGTGCTGGGGAGATGATTCAGTAAAGCACTTGCCATGCATGCATGAGGACTTGAATTTCAACACCCTGCACCAGCTGTAAAAGGCCAGGTGCAGTGGTATATGCTGCAACCCCAGCACAGATTGCGGATAGGGAATCATAGACAGGTGATCCCTTGGGCCAGTTTAGTCAAAACAGAGAGCTCTAGGTTCAGTAGAGACCCCATCTCAAAAAATAAGGAAAGTAGTGCTGGAGAGATGGCTCAGCAGTTAAGAGCACTGGCTGCTCTTGCAGAGGACCTGGCTTCAGTTCTCAGCACCCACGTGGTCACTAACAACCAACCATAACTTCAGTTCCAGGGAATCTGATGCCCTCTTTTGGCACTTACATACATGCAGGCAACATACTCATACACAGTTTTTTTTTTCAGTCAAAAATAAAGAGAGGATTAGAGGAAGACACCTGACATCACCCTCTGGCCTCCACATGCATGTGAACAGACTAGCACTCCAGCACAGACATGCACACACACATACACCAAAACCAACAAACAAAAAGGACAGTTTAAAGTGCTGGTATTCATTAACTAAGGCCACAGAAAGAGCCAGGCAAGTGAGGGGCACTGAAGTTTAAACTCCATGAGTTTTGAAATAATCTTGACCTTTGGACCTGAGAGGGTTAAATCAGCTAGGAGAGGAAAGACCAAAAACAAAGAGAAGTGAGAACCACAATTTATGGAGGAAAGGACTAGCTCAACTCTTGTTACTACTAATCACACATCGGAAAAGGATTTTCTGTTTTGTTCTTATTTTTCTTTGTTTCTATTACATTGTGTGTGTGTGTGTGTGTGTGTGTGTGTGTGTGCGTGTGTGTGTCCTGAGAGGGTTAAATCAGCTAGGAGAGGAAAGACCAAAAACAAAGAGAAGTGAGAACCACAATTTATGGAGGAAAGGACTAGCTCAACTCTTGTTACTACTAATCACACATCAGAAAAGGATTTTCTGTTTTGTTCTTATTTTTCTTTGTTTCTATTACATTTTGTGTGTGTGTGTGTGTGTGTGTGTGTGTGCGTGTGTGTGTGCGTGTGTGTTGTGGGTGTGTCCATATGGAGGTCAGAGGACAATATTTGGGAGTCAGTTCTCTCTTTCCACCATGTAGGTCCTAGGGTTTGAATTCAGGTTGCAAGCCCTGATGGGAAGCTCCTTTACCCACTGAGCCATCTTGTCAACCCCTTATTAGTTATTTCGTTTTGTTATTTTGAGACAGAGTTTCACTATGTATCCCTGGCTGGTTATATAGACTAGACCAGACTGGCCTCAACCTCACAGAGATCCACTTGCTTCTGCCTCCTGAATGCTGGGATTAAAGGCATACATCATCATGATGAGCCTCCTTACTGATTTTTTTTTTTTTTGTCTTTTTGAGATAGGGTCTTCCTATAGCCCCAGCTGGCCTGGAAGTTGCTACATAGACCAGGCTGGCCTTGAACTCAGAGATTCTGCCTGCTTCTGCCTCCAGAGTGCTGGGATTAAAGTCGTGTGCCACCATGCCCACGTAGTACTGATTTTTTTAAAGTTAGCATACAAAGTAGTAGGTTTCATTATGACATTAAAATACTTTATGTATTTATTTTTATTTTATATATATGAGTGTATTGCCTGCATGTATATAAGTGCACCTGTGTTGTGCAATGTCCATGAAGGTCAGAAGAGGGCGTCGGATCTCCTGCAACTTGGTCTGGTACAGTGGTACCCACCTATAATCTCTCAGCCCTTGGGAAGTAGAGGCAGGAGGATCAGGAGTTCAGGGTCATCCTCAGCTACATAGGGATTTTAAGGCCAGCCAGAGCTACATGAGACCTTGTCTTAAAAAATTATTTATGGGACTGGAGAGATGGCTCAGTGATTAAGAGTACTGGCTGCCCTTGCAGAGAATCTGAGTTCAATTTCCAGCACCTACATGGTGGCTAACAACCATCTGTAACTCCAGTTCCAGGGAATCTGACACCTTCTTCTGACCTCTGCGGGCACTGTGTGCACATGGTGTACTTACATACATGCAGGCAAAACACTCAAATAAATCTATCAAAATTATCTGTTTATTTATTTAGGGAGGTGGAATTGAGTCTGTGCCACAGTGCACATGTGGGGGTCACACAACTTGTGAGAGTCATTTCTCTTCCACCATGTGTATCCAGGGATTTGATCTCAAATTGTCAGACTTGGAGCCTTTTCCTGCTGAGCTATATCATCTGCCCTCTAAATTTCCTAACGCTGAGGAGAGGTTGATTTGAGATTTATTTGGGTCTCTCTGGGACAAGCATTGAAGTGAGGCTACCATCACCTGCAGCAGGCAACTGAACAGACACTTAGCAGGAAAGTTGTTTCTGGTGGTCTAAGGGTGGAAGGAATGATCTCATACCCACAGGATAAATGGAGGGCACTTCCTGAGAGCAGAGTGAAGATCTCAGGCGTCACTTGCATGGAAAGGGGAAATCATGGGATTTTCATCATATTTTTGTTCTGTTTTGAAGCTGGCTATGTAACCCTGTCTGGCCCTGAAACCTGCCGCTACTTCTCTGCCAACTTCTGGGATGACAGGTGTGCATCACCACACCAGGGTTTATGTAGTGCTGGGGATGGAACCCAGGGCTTCCTGTGTGCTAGGCAAATGCTCTACTGAGCTTTAGGCCAGTCCAATGGTTATTTTTTATTTTAAAAAGATTTTATTTTATGTGTATGAATGTCTTGCTTGCATGTATGTAAATGCACCACGTGTGTGCAATGCCTGCAGAGACCAGAAGAGGGTGTCAGATTCCCTGGAACTGGAGTTACAGACAGTGAGTGCTGGGAACCAAACCCAGGTCGTCCTGCAAGAGCAGCCAGTGCTCTAAACTGCTGAGCCAGTTCTCCAGCTCTATTCAATAATCTTTTTTTTTTTAAGTTCACACTACATAGCAAGAATTAGATAGCAGGCTGGAGCTGCAGCACCATGGTTGGATGCTTTCTACCCTCCCACAAGTTCAGTGGGCTGTTTCGTCTCTTCAGCACTGGGTCCCGTTCAGCCCCTCCCTCCACCTCCCCTCATCTCATCTCCCCCAGTGTTGCCATCTCTACCTCTGAGGCATCTCTGCATGCTAATGAGCTGTACCTCTCAGGAAATGAGAATTTTTAAGCAATAAGAGCTTGAGGCTGATGAGGGCAGAGCCTAAGGCGAAACAGAAGACATGACTCAGAAAGGCTAGGGGTCCGGGTGCCGAATGATAGGTACAAAAAAGAGGGGTGGGGGCTGTGGATAAGAGCTGGAGAGCCTGAGTCTGGATGGGAAAGGAGGGGGGATTCCCAGCTCCAGCCGGTCAGCCTGTCTCCAGCCAAGCAGGCTGTTTCCTGCCCTGGCTGACCCTCCACCCCAGAGCAGGACCTAGGCAGGGTAATGAGGAAGGGCAGGGGTGTGGTGAGCAGTACTTGGTGCAGGAAGATAAGCGCAGGGGACAAGAGGTCATCACGGGTCTCCTCTATCCTCTGGGTGGTGGTCAGGGTACTTGGCAGACCCCCAGGTGGCCCAGACTCCTCCTCCCTCCAAGGGTCCAGACTCTGCAGTAATTCCCTTTAAATCAAAGTTTCCTTCCAGCACATCTCTAGGGACAGCCTTGGGTAACAGTGCCTCTGTCTCCCATCCACCCTGTGACCCCTACCCACTACAGGTGCCCTGAAGTAGGTGGGGGGGGAGCACAGTTTTCCTGAACTCCCCCTCCCCCGTACTGATGGATGGATGGGGTTGGCAAATGAGAGGAAGAGCCCCTCCCAGTCATCCCAAGAGCCCCAGGGAGCCAGAAGGGAAACAGCTTCAGGAAAGACAGCAGCAACAAGTCCCTACCCCCACTCGAGGTCAAGGCTATAGACTCTGGGGAGCACCTCCCCGAAAAAAAGATGAGAGTGAAATGAAGCAATTTGGGAATCCCTTCAGACCCCTCACCCTTCTTCCACATGCCTAGCTTTGTTTATTTCATTTTTATTTTTATTTTTTTGAGAAAGGGTCTCATTATGTAGCCTTGGCTGATCTGGAACTTGCAATGTAGACCAGTCTGGTCTTGAACTCACAGAGATCACTCTGCCTCTGCCTCCTAAATACTGGGATTAAAGGTGTCTAGCTACCTTTTACTTTATGCTTTCTTCTTCGGTTTTTCTATGCACCCCTTGGTCTTAAATGTCTCACTCTCTCCCACCTTTCCCTTTCTGTCCGTTCTCAGCGCTGCATCTGCAGTACAGTGGATCTCCAGAACTTAATGTGATGTCGAGGAAATGATGGTGTGAATGTTCGTTTCAGAAGGTATCCACCATGGGATTGTGCCTAGGGGTGGGGGTGGGGTCCAGGAAAGCAGGAGAAACCTTTGATTTAAAGGTAATTAGAAGTTGGGCTTGGTGGCTCAGCCTTTAATCCCAGCAGAGGCAGGTGGATCTCTGTGAGATTGAGGCTAGCCTGGTCTACATAGCGAGTTCCAGGACAGCTGGGGCTCCAGGGAGACCCGGTACGGGGAGGGGCAAAAAAAAAAACTTATTTGGGAGGGAGAGGGGGAGGGAGGGAGGGAGGGAGGGAATGGATGCAGTCTGAGAGCTCTGAGGTAGGAGAAGTTGGGGGCACCGGGCAGCCTCAGCCATGCACCCCTCAAAAACATGGATCTGTCCCTCTTCTTCCGAATGCAACCCGTTGCTTCAGTCGGGGGCAGTAGGCGCAGCCAGATGTGGAACCTCACGTCCCGCTGCCAGGTCAAAGCAGGCTTTGTGTGGTGTGTGCACATTTACGCGCACATCTGTGAGGCCCTTCCAGTGGCTGAGTGTCGTTTCTCTGCTCTCGGGTGCCTGCTGGGTTCAGGCCTGTCCCGAGGGTAGCTGAGCTCTGGTCCCAATATGCGCAGTCCCGGGCAGGACTCACCGGCCACGGTGCCCGCCTGGGCGGTCCTGGGGCTCCACGCGTGCCGCCCCTCCCCCTCCTGCAAACTTTCTCCCAACTTCCCGACTTTGCTCAGATCGGCTCCCCCCACTCCATGACTATGAATTATTCAGCAGCTTAGGAGCCAATCAGCTAGCATGCCCCGTCCCCCCACCCCCAACCCCGCTGAGGAGCCTGGGCTGGAGGGTTAGGGATGGGTGGGAAGGAGGAGGGATTGTCCCCGCCTCCCGCGCTCCCCTCCCTCCACCGCCCAGTCTCAGCCCTGCCCATCCCGGTCCCAGCCTGTCTCCCTCCCTCCCGCTCGCTCGCTCGGTGCTGGGTCCCTGCAGCCGCTACCACTCTCCCTACCCGCCACCGGCGCACCGAGCCCAGCGGCGTGAGCCGAGCCACCAGCCACTCCAGGGAGGGGGGGAGACCGTGAGCAATCGGCCCACCCCAACCAACCGGGGCGGGATCCCCTGAAACTCCGGAGGGACCCCTGACTCTCAGCCACGTCTGGATCTCCGCCCGCCCGGCGACGGCCACTGCCAGGACGTCCCCCCTGCAGGTTGGCCTGTCCGCGCGCGCTGCAGGGACGCCGGGACCACACCTGAGCCCTGCGCGCCCGCATGGGCCACCGCTGAGGGACCCCGGACGGAGAGTGCAGCGAGCGGAGTCGGTGTGCACCCGCCCAGGGGAGGGTCAGACCTGGGGGGGCTAGGGCCCCCCAAGCTCGGATCGGATCCAACCAAAGTGAGGCGGCGCCATGGAGCTCCGGGCGCTGCTGTGCTGGGCTTCGGTCGCTACCGCTTTAGAAGGTGAGTTTTTGGGGGCGTACCCCTGCTATCTTGGGGGTCCCCAAAGTTGGGCCTTAGAATGTAAAAGTCGATCTTTCCCTATCCCAACCCTGGCACCCCCTAAACACTTCGGACCAATAGTGCTGGAACAGGAGGGGGGCGGGGAGGAGACAGCCTGGCGGGGAGTGGAGTTTTCTTTTGTTTGGGAAAAGAGATGGAGACCGGGGACATTCCCCTATCCCAGCTCCCTAAACTCTCATCCCCGATGCCAAACGCCCTTGGCAACTTTTCTTTTCCTCCCCACCCCAATCTTCAAGACTATCTTCAAAGGTTCTGTCCCATTTCCCAGCCCTGGCTAAACGCTAGGGAAAAGTTTGTCAAAGGCCAACTTGCAGACTTGGGAGAACTCTGCTAGGCCGTAAAACAACCCCCAATGCCAATTCCTTACCATTCACACCTGGACCCTTCGCATTCACAGCTCCATACCCCTGTCAGGATGCCCTCCCCCAACCCATCTGCAGTTACAACTAACCCTAAACTCCAAATGGCTGGCCAGACCACTGACCTCGTGCAGCTCCCTTTCCTTGTTTTCCCCCATGCTGTACCCCAGTTTTTAAGATGCCCTAGATTACCCTAACTTTGCTGGAGCCCTTGGCTTTCTCCCAGCCGTACAAGCCAAGTAGAAACTGTCCAATATGGCCCCGTGTAGCCCTAATTCACCCCAGCTGGCCACCTCCTAGTTGCTTCAGATTTCTAGTTTTTTTTCCCTTCTGTATTCCCCTCCAAATGTTTCTTCAAACCCTGTGAGCCTCTCTCTCCTGGTTCTCTTGGGGCACCCCGGTGGTATAAACCCTCCTTCTGCCTTTCCTAATCTCCTTTCAATGAGCTTGCCCCCCCCCACTTTGCTGCTTAGAATCAAAGGGGTATGTGGGGGGAGGGAAGGGGGGTTCCTAAAGGGAAAACCCTGCTCTCTCCAGGCTGGGTAGTGCTCCTCTGGGCAGATCAAAGTGAGAGGATGGAAAAGGGAGGTGAGGGAAGGCTTGGGCCCCTGGAAAGAGGAAGCCAAATGGGCAAAAAAAAATCTAACAAGTGTGTCCAGGAGGGAAAGAAAGATGCCAACAGGAAATGCCCGTTCTCAGAGTCTGTTGCCTGGGTGTTTCCCAAGCCCACCTGTGCCAAATGCATTTATTTTGTGTGTGATTTTCATGAGCTGTAGCCTTGTGGGAGCAAGTTCTTGCCTCACCCCATTTTACACTTGAAAGACTGAAGCTTCAGAAATGTTAAGTAGTTTATCCAAGGCCACGTGCCCCTTGGTTGGTGTAAACCCGGATACTGCAGTGGGGAACCTAGAAAAGGACTTTGAACATACCTGGGAGGGATGGAGGTGAGAGTAGGCCTGGGAACTGACAGATCCTAGTGAGCGGGAAGCTGAGAGTTCTGAGATGGAGGGAGAGAAAGTGAGCCTGCACCCAGCTCAGCGTGCCAGAGAGCTGCCCCACAGCAGAGACAGTGTATAAATTGGAGACAGGAAAACACTATCCAGGCTGGAACAATGGAGGGTGGAGACGGCTGCCTCTAGCCACCCCCTTCCCAGAACCCTGGGCATCCTGTCCCCTGTGTGCTCTGCTGTCTCCTACCACCCATGCAAGGTCCCCAGACTTTGCCTCCAGCTGGCCAGGTTTCTGCCTGCCCCCTGCCCTCTGGACATCATTTGGTTATTTGAGTTGGTGTGTCACCCACTCCACCTTCTCTCCATCCGTTCTTCCCGGCAGCACTTGGGGAGGGCGGGACATAGTCCCAGGTGTTCTGTTGGATCCCCTAGGGCCACACTCTCCACACTGATCAAGTCTCCAGCTCCCCACGTTGTCCCATCCTTTCCTTGTGTGTGGGGATTCCCCAGCCCTCCCTCCACTTTGTATTTCTGTGTGGGAGGCTCTGCCTTGTTCCTAATTTTATACTTGGTCAGTACCCTGTCCCCTCTGCCTAAATGATCCCTGATCCCTGCCAGGTGTGTTCACACCCCCCTCCAGCACACCTCTAAAATCTCCTCTTTTCCTTCTATAACCAACTCCAGATGTGGTGCAGGCTCAGGGCAGGAACCCAAGCGTCCAGGCCTCCAGTACTTCCTCTTGTGAAGACAGCAAATGGGGGAGGGGGTCATGCCTCAGGCTAAGCCATCACCCTGAAGGAGGGAAGCTGAGGACTGGAGTGTCTGGTGTGAAAAGGGGGTGGGGACTGGGAAGAGGGACAGAATTGGGATGTTTGCCAACTCTGGCACTGAGGATAGGGAATTCTGAGCCTGAAACAAGCCTGTAAGGAACCAAGGCCAGTGCCAACAGCTCTCTGTCCTGATCGGGCCAAGGCCAGGACAGAGTTATCCTAGTTTTTTGTTTTGGAGACAGGATCTCATGTAGCCCAGGCTGGCCACAAACTCAACATGTAGCTGAGGCTGGCCTTGAACTTCGAATCTTTTTGCCTCCACCTACCAAGTGCTGGGATTACAGGAGTGTGCTATCCCGCTTAGTTCTCTCCTTCCTTCCTCCCTTCCTTCCTTCCTTCCTTCCTTCCTTCCTTCCTTCCTGCTGGGGATTATAGCCAAGGCCTGAGCATGTTAGGCAAGCACTCTACTGATGAGCCATACCCCCAGACCCTCATTGATAAATTGGAGAAAGCTTACATTCTTAAGGCCTTCTGAGTTCTGGAACTTTAACTTCTAACTTGGGTCTCCTCCCTCCTCCAGGGCACAGCCCCTCAGGGAACACCCCAGTGCCAGCCACCTGTTAGTGGTAGAGTTGGTACTGGGAACAAGAGGCATGAAATCTAAGGGTAGTGGGCTGGTGAAGTGGCTCAGTAAGTGAAGGTGCTTGTCTCTAAGCCTGATGACCTGAGTTTGATCCCAGGATCCACTTGGTGGAAGGAAAGAACCAACTCACACAAGTTTTCCTCTGACTTCCGTACATATGCTGTGGTACTTACACACACATACACACAAATGTAAAAATTGTTTTAAAACTATTTTAAGATTTCACTTATTTGTGTGTGTGTGTGTGTGTGTGTGTGTGTGTGTGTGTGTGAGTGATGACATACCTATGGAGGGAAGAGGACAACTTGTGGGATTTGGTTCTCTCTTTCTACTACGTCGGTCCCAGGGATGGAACTCAAGTCATCAGCCTTGACAGTGAGCACCCTTACTTGCTGAGCCATCCTCTAGCCCAAGAAAAGAAATCTTGCTTCCCCCTGAATCCAACTTGGAACTAGAAGGCTAACCTTGTGGGAGTTGATTCTTTCTTTGTACCATATGGGTTCTGGGGATCTAACTCAGGTCTTTAGGCTTGGAGGCAAGCACTTTTACCGATGAGCCATTTGGCTGGCCCATTGCTCTTAGATTTCTGATGTTCCTGTTTCTCCCTACACCTCCCCCAAAGGGCTGACTTTATCTTTCTCTGTGTTAGAGACTCTACTGAATACAAAACTGGAAACCGCAGATCTGAAATGGGTGACATACCCACAAGCGGATGGTCAGGTAAGAACCCCCCGCCGCCCGCCTTGAGTTCCTTGTTTCCTGAAGCTGCCTCAATCCTAGCTAGAGCCCCTGGCTGATGACGCCCTTCTCTGCAGTGGGAGGAGCTGAGTGGTTTGGATGAGGAACAACACAGCGTGCGCACCTATGAGGTGTGCGACGTGGCACGCTCTGGAGGCCAGGCACGCTGGCTGCGCACCGGCTGGGTACCGCGGAGTGGAGCCGTGCATGTGTATGCCACACTGCGCTTCACCATGATGGAGTGTCTATCCCTGCCACGGGCCAGTCGATCCTGCAAAGAGACCTTCACAGTGTTCTACTATGAAAGCGAAGCTGATACAGCCACAGCCCACACACCGGCCTGGATGGAGAACCCCTACATTAAGGTATCCACGGTTGGGGTCCAGCAACCTTCACTTGGGCTTGGCGGAGGATGAGATGCTAGGAGAGCCTTTGGTAGGACCCTTGGTGGCTAGAAGCAGCAGGCTTAAGCCTAGGAAGAAGAGAGATGGTGGGTGGGTGAATAGAACGGAGTACAGGTGCTGTGTCTTCTCTTCCCATTTTCCTATCAGACCACCCACACCACTGGAACTGTGTATTGCCTATTATTTCCCTCTGGCCCTTCTCTCTGGCTCCTCCACACACCAATATTATTATTATTATTATTATTATTCTTATTATTATTATTATTTGGAGACAAGCTCCCACTATGCAGCCCTGGCTGACCTAGAACTGCTATGTAGACAAGCTGGCTTTGATTCACCAGCTGCTGCTTCCTAAATGCTGGATTAAAGGTGTAAGCCACCATGTCTGACCGCTTATTATTTATTTATTTATTTTTGACTTATTTATTTTTATTTTATGTGGATGAGTGGCTTGCTTATATTTAGGTAAGTGCGCCATGTGCATACAATATCCACAGAAGCCAGAAGAGGGTGTCAGATCCCCTGGAACTGAAGTTTCAGATAAGCAGTAGCAAGTGTTGTTAACCACTGAGCCATCTTTCCAGCCCATTTGTTTTTTAAAGATGAGGTCCCATGTAGCTCAGGTTGGCCTTAAACTCCCTACATAGCCAAAGACTACTGATCCTCCTGCCTCTACCTCCTGAAAGCTAGAATTACAGACATGTGTCACCATGCTGGGTTTATACTGAGTACATTCCTACCCATAAAAGATAAATTTTTATTTTTATGAGTCTCCACTCCAAATTAGCCATTGATTTCCCATGGAGTGTTGCCATTCTAGGTGTCACAAGAATTAGGGCTGGAAGATGACTCAGTGGTTAAGAGCATTGCTGCTCTTGCAGAGGACCTAGGTTCAGTTCTCAGTACCCACATGTGGCTAACCATTTCTTAATTCCTGTTCCAGGGAATCCAACATCCTTTTCTGGCTTCCACGAGTATTGCATGACACAGACAAAACACTCATACACATAAAATTAAAATGAATAAATGAATAATTATTTAACATCTTAGAAGTCACTGGTGCCTACTAAGCTGATGGAGTGTCCTTGGCTTGGTCCTGCCCCATATTGGTCATCTGCCTGTCACTTCTATAATTCTTTCATTCTGTCTCCTTGGCTCTGAGGTCATGGTGTGAGTGTCCATGAACATTTGCAGAGCAAATGAATGATTTGGAAAGTAAGGCAGGACAGAGAGGTTAAACACATCATAGGTCAGCAAAGATTAATGGACAGCTTTGGGGCCTGCAGAAAAGCACATATTGCACTGTGGATGTAGCTGTTTGCTGAGTGCTTGCCTAGCGTGCACAGAGCCTTCAGCTCCATCCCAGCAATGAATAAACCAAATGGAGTGGCTTGTGTCTGTCGTCCCAGCACTCAAGAAGTGGAGGCAGAAGGATCGGTTCAAGGTCATCCTTGGCTACATAGAAAATTTATGGTCACCCAGGTCACATAAGACATATATATATATAAAGTGGCCAGGTGTGGTAGTTCATACCTTTAATCTCAGCACTCAGGAAGTAGAGGCAGGTGGATCTCTGTGAGATCTAGGACAGCCTGGTCTACATAGTCCCAGGACAGTTGGGACTACAGGGAGACCCTGTCTCAAAACTGGAAAAAAAGTGCATATTGGAGAAGGTTCTGGAACAGGGGCTACAATCATAGAGAAGGGATGGGGATGGTGGCAGTGAGTCTGGTTCTCCCGGCAGGTGGATACAGTGGCTGCCGAGCACCTAACCCGGAAGCGCCCTGGAGCAGAAGCAACTGGGAAGGTCAACATCAAGACGCTGCGCCTGGGTCCGCTCAGCAAAGCTGGTTTTTACCTCGCTTTCCAGGACCAGGGTGCCTGCATGGCCTTGCTCTCTCTGCACCTATTCTACAAGAAGTGTTCCCAGCTGACTATGAACTTGACCTACTTCCCAGAGACAGTGCCTCGGGAGCTCGTGGTACCTGTGGCAGGGAGCTGTGTGGCTGACGCCGTCCCTGCCCCTGGCCCCAGCCCCAGTCTCTACTGCCGGGAAGATGGACAGTGGGCTGAGCAACCTGTCACAGGCTGCAGCTGTGCCCCAGGATTCGAGGCTGCTGAGGGAAACAAAATATGTAGAGGTGAGGACTGGCACACCCCATGAAGTTTGCAGGTCTGTGGGGTGGAGCTGCCCTGCGTGACACCCTTGGTCTGACCCCTTAAGTTGTTTTTGTTATTAAACTTTGGGTTTTATTCTAAATGTAGTAGGAAACAATATTTAGAATTTAAAACACTATTTTATTTTATGTGTGAGTGTATTGCCTGCATATAATGCACCTGTGCTGCGCAATGGCATAGGAGGGCAGAAGAGGGCATTGGATTCCCCTGGAACTGGAGTTATGGATGGTTGTTAGCCACCATATGGGTGCTGGGAATCAAACCCAGGTCCTCTGCAAGATACTCTTAACCACTGAGCCATCTCTCCAGCCCCTAGGATTTTTTTAAAATTTATTTTTATTGTTAATTATATGTCTGTTTGTGGGTATGGATACGTGAGTTTCAGTGCCTGCAGAAGCCAGAAGAGGGAGTTAGAGCCTCTGGAGCTGGAATTACAGGTGGCTGCCCAATGCGGGTGCTGGGACCCAAACTCTAATCCTTTACAAGAGCAGTACACTTGTATTTTTATTTAATGTGTATGAGTGTTTTGCCTGCATGTATATAAGTGTACCTTGTGTTGTGCAGTGCTCACAGAGGCCAGAAGAGGTGTCGGATCCCCTGGAACTGGAGTTATGTTTCTTAGCCACCAACTGGGTGCTGGGAACTGAACCTCGGTCCTCTGCAAGAGCATCTAGTGCTCTTAACTGCTGAGCCAACTCTCCAGTCCCAGTATTTAGAATTTTAATTACATTGATTGGTGATTGATTATGGGGTGGCACACTTGCCATGGTACACATGTGAAGGCCAGAGAACAACTTTCAGTTCTCACCTTCCATCATGTGGGTTCTGGAACTGAACTGAAGTTGCAGGCTTGGCAGCAAGCACCTTTACCCACTGAGCCATCTCGCTAGTCCACCCCTTAAGTTTTTCCACTTCTGGACATACCCTATTCTTTGGGCACTCAGTTACTAGAAGACCTAGAAAAGAGAGTCCTACACAGAGTTATGAGCCTGTCCTCCTTTCTGGACCTTTCTTCTGAACTTTGCCCACCTTCTCTTCTTTTTGGACACTCCTGAAGCTGGCCTGGGTGGCAAGTCTGTTGTTGAACCAGGTGGGTTGCGTTGTTACGCTTGGGACAAGGAGTTTATGATCTCCATCTTGCATGTTGGGAGTTTCCTCTGATTTACTGACACTAAGCTGTCACTTGCTCTATCTCTGGAATTGGCTTCCTTCTTTGTGGTACTGGCATTGAACACGGCAGGCAAGCGTTCTCTGACCTACAGCCTCAGCCTTTTTTGCTTTTGTATTTGTGTTGTTTTTTTATTTTTTGAAAAATTGTGTGTTTTGCCTGCATGTATGTAAGTGAACCATGTGCATGCAGTGCCCTCAGAGGCCAGAAGGGGACGTTGGATCCCCTGGAACTGGAATTACAGATGGTTATTAGCTGCCATGTGGGTGCTGGGAACTGAACCCAGGTCCTCGGCAAGAGCAGCTTGAAGGTAAACACCTTTAATTGCTGAGCCAGGTCTTCATACACCAAACACTACCCACAGAACCCTCTCCCCAGCCCATTATTTATTTTTGAGATTGGGCTTCAGGTAGCCTAGGCTGGTCTTAGGTTTTCCATGTAGCTGAGGATGTCCTTGAACTCCTGATCTTCTGCCTTTCCCTCCTAAGTGCTTGAAGTGCAGATATGTGCCTGACTCATTGTTTTTTGTTTTTAATAGTTGTTTTGGTTTTTTGGTTGTTGGTGTTTTTCGTTTGTTTTGATTTTTGGTCTTTTTGAGACAGGGTCTCCCTATAGCCCCGGCTGGCCTGGAACTCGCTATGTAGACCAGGCTGGCCCTGAACTCACAGAAATCTACCTGCCTCTGTCTCCCAAGTGCTAGCAGTAAAGGCATGCCCCACCAGTCCCAGTGTTGGCTGTTGTTTTGAGACAGGGTCTCACTATGTAGCCCTGGCTGGTTTGGAACTCGGTGTGTAGACCAAGCTGGCCTCAAACTTACAGAGATCCTGCAACTGCCTCCCAAGTGCTAGGATTTAGTGTGCCACCATGCCTGGCTTATTGCTTTGTGTTTTGAGGCAAGCTGTCTCCATGTACAGCCCTGATTGGTCTTCAACTTTTACATAGACCAGCTTCCTGAGTATGTGTTTTCAAGAGGCTATAATACCACTATGTGGCTCAGGCTGGCCTTGAACTCCTAGGTTCAGGGGCTCTTCCTGTCTCAGTCTCCCAAGTTGCAGGTGCATGCTACTGTGTGAAGCCTAGAAGCAGGGCTTTGAAACTTTGTAGACAGAATGACAGGAAAGTAAATAATTTTATTTTTAAATTTTGTCTTATATTTATTTGTGTGTATGTATACATGTGTGTGCACATGCATGCACATGTCACAGCATGAATATGGAGATCAGAAGACAACTTGCAGAAATTGGTTCTTTCCTAATAGTACCGTGTGACTTCCAGGAATTAGATTCAGGTTATCAAGCTTGGTAGTAAGCACCTTAGCCCACTAAGCTATCTTGCCAACCCATAATGATTTTATTCTCACAAATGTCCATTCAAAATGAGCCACTTGTTGGCAACAGCCTGGCATTTGGGTCAGGATCCGAGGTTTTACACAGTATCCTCAACACAGGGTTTTATAGCGCCTTCTCAGTGCTGCAACAAGCTTAAAACATTGTTTTTGCTCGTGTCTTAAATTTAACAATTTAACAGAGGTTCTAAGACCAGCCACTGTATCTTGGGGTATTTTGCTTGTTTCCTTGTGGTTTATTTATTTACTGTTTTTTTTGTTTGTTTGTTTTTGTTTTTTGTCTTTTTGAGACAGGGTCTCCCTGTAGCCCCAGCTGTCCTGGAACTCACTATGTAGACCAGGCTGGCCTTGAACTCACAGAGATCTGCCTGCATCTGCCTCCCGAGTACTGGGATTAAAGGCGTGCGCCACCATGCCCAGCCTACTGTTTTGTTTTTGAGACAGGTCTCACTATGCAGTCCTGGCTGGCCTGGAACTGGCTATGTAGACAAGGCTGGCCTGGACGTCACAGACATCTGCCTGCCTCTACCCTCCTGAGTGCTGGGATTAAAGGAGTGAGCCACCATGCCTGGCTCTTTATTTTCATTAAAAAAAAAAGTCTTTGTATATAGCCCAAGCTGGCTTTTAGCTCACGTGTACCACCATTCCCAGCTTGTGTCCTGCTTTTTTGTTTTGTTTTTAATTTTATAAAAGATTTGTTTTTAAGTATATGTATGTGTGTGAGCACATGTGTATAAGTGAAGGTGCCTGCTGAGGCTAGAGGTCCCCTGGAGCTGGAGTTACAGGCCATTGTGAGTCACCCAGTTTGGGAGCTGGAAACCCAGTTTGGGTGGGTCCTCTGCAAGAGTAGTGTGTGCTCTTAATAACGGAGCCATTTCTCCAGCCCCTTGCTTTTGTCTTGGTACTTGCTTTATAGCCCATGCTGGCCTTGAACTTGCAGTGATCCTCTTATCTTTACCTCTCAAGGACTGGGATTACAGGGGGAGCTGAAATGCCCACATTTAATAGCTTGTATCTTGTTAACAGACAAAGATATATGGTGCCAAGTCCCACACTTGCTTTCTTTGTTTTGTTTTTGTTATAAATTGCTTTCTTGACGGATGTGGTAGTGCACACCTTTAATCCCAGCACTTGGGAGGCAGAGGCAGGTGGATATCTGTGAGTTCAAGGCCAGCCTTGTCTACACAGCTAGGGCCAGCTGGGGCTACAGGGAGACCATGTCTCGAAAAACCAAAAAGAAAGCCAAACAAATAAACAACAACAACAAAAAAATGCTTTCTTAATACTTGAAACATTGAATTGTAGCTTTTTTAATCTTTGTAGTAATCCTATGTATTTTGTGGTATGCATTCAAGATTATTCAGATGACTGGGGATGAATCTCCGTGCATAGAGTACTTCCCTAGCATGCATGAAGCCCCAAGTTCCATCCCCAGCATCCTATAAATGATGAGATGACAAAGGATTGTAATCTCAACACTCTGGAAATGGAAGCAGGTGGATCAGAAATTCAAGGTCATCCTCTGTTACGTATAGAGTTTGAGGTCAGGCTGGGATACACGAGACTCTGTCCTTTTGGGGAGGGGTGTTCTTTTTGAGACAAGGTCTCTCTGTAGCCCCAGCTGTCCTGGAACTCACTACGTAGACCAGGCTGGCCTTGAACTCACAAAGATCCACCTGCTTCTGCCTCCCAAGTGCTGGGATTAAAGGTGTGCGACACCACGCCCTGCGAGACTCTGTCTTTAAATAAAGAAACAAAATCATTGCAAGCAGGAATCAAAGGGCCTCACCAGACTGCTAAGGTCACTGTTAGGAAAGGTGAGGACTCCTGCTTTCCTCTTGTCCCTCATCCATTCCTTATCCTTGCATGAAGCTGCAGAAGGAGCTGGATGTAATTTGCTATATTTTTTGTTTGTTTATTTGAGAGTGAGAAGATTGTTTTGGGACCCAGTCTCACTGTAGACCATGCTGGCCCTGAATGCTCTTATCTTCCTACCTCAGTTCTTGAGTACTGGGATTACAGAAAGTACCAGCATACTTGACCCAGTGTGTTTTAAAAAATATTGTGTGTGTGTGTGTGTGTGTGTGTGTGTGTGTGTGTGTGTGTGCAGCTGTGCACCTTTTAGGACACATATGAGGTTAGAGGACACCATTCAGTGTCTCTCAGCTTCCACATTGTTTTCAGGAGGGTTTCTTATCCACCATGGCATCTGCCAAGGTAGCTAGCCCATGAGCTCCCAGGTTTCCCTGTCTCAGCCTTTGATCTCACTGTAGGAGAGCTAGGTTTACACACAGATGGGCACTGGCTTTACATGGGTTCTGGTGATCAGATCTTGGGTTCTCACACTGGTGTAGCAAGCCTGGTCTGTGTGGGTTTTTAAAACTTGTTTTTCACTCATTCATTTTTATTTTATATGTATGAATGTTTTGTGTGCATGTATGTAAGTGCACCACATGCATGCAGTATCTGTGGAGGCCAGAAGAGGGTGTCCGATCCTCAGAAACTGGAATTATGGATAGTTGTTAGCTTTCCTGTGGGTGATGGGTCTAGAAGAAGCTAGTGCTCTTAACCACTGAGTCTTATCTCCAGTTCCCCAGTCAGGGCATGTGCTTTGGTTGGTTTGGTTTGGTTTGGTTTTCTGTTTGTTTTTTTTTGAGACAGGGTCTCCCTGTAGCTCCAGCTGTCCTGGAACTCACTATGTAGACCAGGCTGGCCTCAAACTCACAAAGATCTGCCTGCCTCCCAAGTGCCAGGTGATTAAAGGCATGTGCCACCATGCCTGGCTTGGTTTGGTCTTCCTGTAGCCCCAGCTGGCCTGGAACTCACTATGTAAACCAGGCTGGACTTGATCTCACAGAGATCCACCTGCCTTCCAAGTGCTGGGATTTTTACCATCATGCCCTGCCAGTGCATGTTTTTTGATAGATGTGTTTGCTTTCTCTCTCAGCCTGTGGCCAGGGCACCTTCAAGCCTCAGACAGGAGAGGGGTCCTGCCAGCCATGCCCAGCCAACAGCCACTCTAACACCATTGGAGCTCCTGTCTGCCAGTGCCGTATAGGGTATTATCGGACTCGGTCAGACCCTAGGAATGCGCCTTGCACCAGTAAGTGACTGTCTATCAGGTGTGATTCATCAGGGAGGACTCCTGGGGAGGATTCCCCCATATCCCTGTTCTAGTTTCATTGCTGTGGTAAAATACTCTGACAGGAAGCAACTTAGGGAAGAATAGGGTTTACATCAGCTTAAAATTCCAGGTTACAGTCCATCGTTGTAGGGAAGTCAAGGCGGGATCTCCAAACAGCTCGTCACGTCACATCTAAAGTCAGGAGCAGAGAGAAATGAGTGCACACATGCATGCTTGACAGCTTGCTTGTGCTCAGCTCCATTTCTCCTCTCATCTACAATTCTGGACCTCCTACCTAGGGAACGGTGCTGCCCACGGTGGGCTGGGTCCTCCCATATCAATTAACTTAAGACAACCACCCAATGTAGACAATCCCTCATCAAGATGTTTCCCTGGGGATTCAAGTTGTGTCAAGTTGACAGTTTAAGCTGACCATCCTAGTCTCCATGCTTCCCAGCTAGCTCCTCTTGACCTTCACCATTAACTTGGCTGCTCATCCCTTGGGGCTGCCCCTCCTACACTCTGCCTGACTCCCCTTTCTCCCACAGCCCCACCATCTGCTCCACGAAGTGTGGTTCCCCATCTGAATGGCTCCTCCCTGCGCCTGGAATGGAGTGCCCCCCTGGAGTCTGGTGGCCGACAGGACCTCACTTATGCCATTCGTTGCCGAGAGTGCCGTCCTGGGGGCTCCTGCTTGCCCTGTGGGGTGGATCTGACCTTTGACCCTGGTCCTCGGGACCTCACTGAGCCCTGGGTATCCATTCGAGGGCTGCGTCCTGACGTCACCTATACCTTTGAGGTCTCTGCCTTGAATGGTGTGTCTACCTTAGCCTCTGGACCAGTCCCATTTGAACCTGTCAATGTCACCACAGACCGTGAGGGTGAGAATGGGGGACCAGGGGCATCATGTGAACAGATAAGAGAGATGTTGCTGGCAAGTGACTGGGGAGTGGGGAGGTCAAGGCTTGTGGGGGATAAAAAAGAGAAAATGACTAAAAAATAGGCAGAATAAAGGGAGGAGGATAATATAGAATAGTAGAGGGGTCTGGGGTGTAGCGCAGTTGATAGAGTGCTTGCCCAGCATGCACCAGACCCTGGGTTTGAGCTGCAGAACCACACACACTGGGCATGGAGGCATACTCCTGTCGTCCCAGGGCTTGGAAGGTACAAGCAGGAGAATCAGAAGTTCAAAGTCATCATGGGCTGCATAGCAAATTTTAGGCTAGCCTAGGCTACCTGAGACTACGTGTGTAAAAACTAAAAATAAGTAATAGAGTGTGAAAGTGATCAGAGTATACCCTATATACATATGGCAATGCCATAATGGAAACCTGCGTACAGTTAATATGCTCTAATAAATTTTAAAAGAAAAAAAGCCGGGTGTGGCAGCACACACTTATAATCCCAGTACTTGGGAGGTAGAGATAGGAGAAGCAGGAGTTCAAGGCCAGCCTGACCTACATGAGACTGCTGAGAGAGAGAGAGAGAGAGCAAGAGAGAGAGAGAGACAGAGACAGAGACAGACAGAGAAAGACAGAGAGAGACAGAGAGAGAGACGGAGAGAGACAGAGTGCTGTGGCAATATATTCCTTTAATCCCAGCACTTGGGAGGCAGAGGCAGGCAGACTCAAATCTCTGAGTTCAAGACCAGCCAGGGCTACATACTGAGACCCTGTCTCAAAAAATTAAAAATAAATAAATAAAAATAAAGTAAATAAATATAAGGAGTATCAAGGGATCAAGGCCAGAATAAGCACTGGGGACAGAGGGAGTCTGTGTATGGGAGTATGTGTATGTTTGCTGTTCTATATGTACAGGTGTACATGTGCACAAAGAGGCCGACCCTTGGTGCCTTTTTTGATCCCTCTCCTCCTTACAGACTGAGGTTGAGGTAGGGTCTCTCGCTTGAACCTAGAATTTTCAGATTTGGCTAGTCTAGCTAGGCAGCTTGCCCTGGGATCCCATCACTGCCTCCTGAGGACTGGGATTACAGGTCGCCACCACACCTGCCCAGCATTTACCTGAGCGCTGGGGATCCAAACTCTGGGCCTCATGCTTGCCTGCCAAGGGATTTGCCCACTGGACAATCTCTTGAGCCTCAAAATCTTTCTTTTTCTTTTTCTTTTTTTTCTGAGACAGGCTTTTGCTGTGTATCCCAGGCTGGCCTCAAACTTGCCATCCTCCTGACTTTGCCTCCTCCATGCTCGAAAGAAAAGTTTAGATTTTTTAAAAATTGTATTTGTGTGTATGTGCCTAAATGAGTTAATGTACACCACAGGCATGCCTGGGGAATGTGGAGCCCATAAGATGGCGTTGGATCCCCTGGAACTAGAGTTATAGGCAGTTATGAGCTGCCTGATGTGGGGACTGAAAATCTAACTGGGATCCTCTGCAAGAGCAGCCAGTGCCCATATTTGCTGAGCCATCTCTGTAGCCCATCAAAAGGAATTCTTGAAAGACTTGGAAGATGAAGCTAGGAATAGCCAGTAGAATACAAATTGGAGTATGCTTGGTGGTAGAGCATTGGCCTAGCATGTTCAGGGCCTGGGTTCTATCCCCAGTGTTTGGGGGAAAAAATGATAAAGTAATTGCTAGACTTTGAAGCACGGCTCCATGACTTTCCTCTTTCCTGCAGTGCCCCCTGCAGTGTCTGATATCCGTGTGACCCGGTCATCTCCCAGCAGCCTGAGCCTGGCATGGACTGTTCCCAGAGCACCCAGTGGGGCTGTACTGGACTACGAGGTCAAGTATCACGAGAAGGTGAGACTAGGCTCTGCCCCATCTGGGGTCAATTGTGGGCATTGGTCCAGGGCTGGGATGTTGGATTTGCAAACATCTGGTAGTTATTTCAATTTCAGGTTGGCTGTTTATTAGCTGTACAACCTTAAGTCAACCTCTGGGCATGAGCCTCAGTTACTATCACCTGTAAAATAGTTATAAGATAGCACCACTTGGTATAAATGGCTGGGGTGTGGCTCAGTGGTAGAGCACCTGCCTAGAACCCCCCAGTGAGGGCCTGGGTGTGTGGCTCAGTGGTAGAGCACCTGCCTAGAACCCCCCAGCGAGGGGCTGGGTGTGTGGCTCAGTGGTAGAGCACCTGCCTAGAACCCCCCAGTGAGGGGCTGGGTGTGTGGCTCAGTAGTAGAGCACCTACCTAGCGTGTGTGGTACTCTGGGTTTGATCCCTAGAACCACAAAGGAAAAAATAAAAAGCTACCACAAGTATTTGATAATACCCTACAACAGTACAAACATTCTAGCAATGGGGTGCACGGGGATGGGGGTGTAGGAAGAGCAGAGAAAAAGGAGTTATTTTATGGCCCTCTCCTTTCTCCTATATAGGGCGCAGAGGGCCCCAGCAGTGTACGCTTCTTAAAGACATCAGAAAACCGGGCTGAGCTCAGAGGGCTGAAGCGGGGAGCCAGCTATCTGGTTCAGGTTCGGGCACGCTCCGAAGCTGGCTATGGCCCCTTTGGGCAGGAGCATCACAGTCAGACCCAGATGGACGGTGAGTTTGGGGAGCTGGGCAGAGATTATTGGGAGTGCTGTCCTCTACCAGGTGGGAAGTCCTGCCTCTGCTCTCTGAGGCACCCCCAAAGTCACCTACTAATTTTTCTCCTGCAACCACAAGGCTTGTTTGAATCTAACAGCTGACTGAATCCTGCTTGCTTGTTTATCAGTCAGGGACCCTTAGCAGCAGGTTGATCTTTAAGTCCCTGTTCTCCTTCTAATAAGATTAGAAAATCATTAGATTTTTGAGGATTACAGGAGGAAATTCATGGTTTTGCAGGGGGTTTTTGTTTTGTTTGTTTTTGTTTTTTGAGACAAGATCTCCTTGTAGCCCCAGCTGGCCTGGAACTTGCTATGTAGACCAGGCTGGCCTCAAACTCACAGAGGTCAGCCTGCCTCCGCTTCCAAATGTTGGGACTAAATGCATGCACCACCACACTTGGCCCCAAATCCATGCTTTCAATATGTTGAATCAATGACTTTCTAAACTTTGTAATTTTTATTTTATTTTTAAATTTTTTAAGATTTTCTTTCCTTTTTTGGTCTTCTTGAGACGGGGTCTCCCTGTAGCCCCAGCTGACCTGGATTTTCTATGGAGACCAGGCTAGCCTTGAACTCACAGAAATCTGCCTGCCTCTGCCTCCCAACTGCTGGGACAAAAG
>NW_008337205.1:1841702-1851852 GCF_000622305.1 Nannospalax galili
CCAGCTTAGGATTATTTTTATTTTTAATTTGTGTATATGCATATGTCTGTGTGTGGGTATGTGCATATGAGTGTAGGTGCCCATGGAAACTATAGATGCTGAAGTTACAGGTCACTGTGGGCCATCTGTCATGGTTGCTGGGAATTGAGCTTAGGTCCCTTGCAAGAGCAGTATGTGCACTTAACTACTGAGACAACTCTCCAGCCCTAACTTTGTAATTTTTTAAAAGTATTTTTACTTTATTATTATTGGGATTAGGGCATACAAGTACTATAGACTGAATGTGGAGGACAGAGAACAACTCTAGAGTTAGGGTTGTTTTGGGGGGCGGTTTGCCCTATTTTTTTGAGACAGGGTCTCACAGTGTAGCCCTGGCTGGCTTGGATCTCACTATGTAGACCAGGCTAGCCTTGAACTTAGAGACCCCCCTCCCCAATCTGCCTTTGCCTCCTGAATGCTAGGATTAAAGGTGTGTGCCACCACAACTGGCCCTCAAATTTCTTTTTAAAGGACACCAAGTACATATTATAAAACAAAATCAAAACATCCTAGGCAGGGGAGATGACTTACAGTAAAGTGTTTGCTATGTAAGCATGAGGATTTTAGTTTGGGTTCCCAGCATCCATATAAAAGCTGGATGCTGTGGCCTCCACATGCTTGTGAAAACACACGAACAAACAGACACGCATAAAAACAAAAAAATTCCCCTAATGTCTCTGGCTGCAACATGGTCGGGACTCTTCCTCCACTGTCTTCAGCTGAGGCTCACTGTTCACACTGGGCTGTACCTGTTCTCTGGAGACCTCAGGTCATGATGTGAGGCTGGAGCTGGGGCTGCCAGGGTCCCTGGACTTCACCTGACCAGTGGCCTCTTCTCCCTCAGAAAGTGAGAGCTGGCGGGAGCAGCTGGCCCTGATTGCAGGCACAGCAGTCGTGGGTGTGGTGCTGGTCCTTGTGGTGGTTGTCATCGCTGTCCTCTGCCTCCGGTAAGGGCTCTGGCTTCCTAGAAGCATCTAGAAACCCTCTGTCGCTACCTGTCTACACACTCGGGGGGAAGCCTTCCTGTTTCCCCAACCCCCCCCCGCCACCCCATGGGCCAGTTCTCATTTGAAATCTTCCCCAGCTCCCATGCCTTCCTTCCCTCTGTTATTCTGAAGGGACAGAGTGGCATGACTCGGTTTAACTTTTGCTTCTCTTCCTGTTGGCTACAGGAAGCAGAGCAATGGGAGGGAAGCAGAATACTCAGATAAACATGGGCAGTATCTCATCGGGCACGGTAGGTGGGTTTATCCTAAAGGAAATAGGGGGCTGGGGACAAAAGCTGTGGGCTAAGAGGACATTTGATCTAGAGGAATTTACTTCTTGGTTAATGAGATCCCACGTGACTTCTTAGGTACTAAGGTCTACATTGACCCCTTCACTTACGAGGACCCTAACGAGGCAGTGAGGGAATTTGCCAAAGAGATTGACGTCTCCTATGTCAAGATTGAAGAGGTAATTGGAGCAGGTAAGAAGAAAAGTCTGACTGACTGTGGTGACGCACACCTTTAATCCCAGCAGATTAAAGGGGACAGAATCAGGTGGATCTCTATGAGTTTGAGGCCAGCCTGGTCTACATAGTGAGTTCCAGGGTAATCAGAGCTACATAGTAAGACCATATCAAAGAAGAGGAGGAAAAGGAAATGTGGAGTCCAGGCAGATGGCTTAGTCTATATAGCTCCTGCCACATAAGCATGAGCATAAGCATGAGTTTGATCCCCAGAATTCATGTAAAAAGTTGGGCATGGCAGCACACAGCTGTAAACTCCAGCACTGAAGACAGGGTGTGTGGACACAGGTGGATTATCAGAAATCATTGGCCAGCCAGCCTAATCAAATCAATAAGCTCTAGGTTCAGTGGCAGATCCTCTCTCAAGACATAGGTAGAGAGGGCCTGGAAGATGGCTCAGTGGATAAAAGTGCCTGTGGCCAAGCCTGATGACCTGCTTTATCCCTGGAAGGCACATGGTAGGAAAAGAAAACCAATTCCTTCAAGTTCTGACCTCCACACACTTACCCCACCCCCACCGCAGCCCAAAATTTTAAAAAATACATATAACTTGAAAAATATTAAAAAGAGAGAGAAACAAGGTTGAGAGTGGTGGAGAGAAAACACTAGACTTTGTCCTCTGGCCTCCACATTCACATGCATTATCTGGGTAATGGGAACAAAACATATGAGTCAGGGACTGGAGAGACGGCTTTGTAGTTAAGAGTAGACGGCCTGGGTTCTGTTCCCAACACTCATATGGTAGCTAACAACAATTTAAAAACCCCAGTTCCAGGGGATTCAGTGCCCTCTTCTGGTCTCCACGGGCATTGCATACATGGATGCACTTAGATACAAGTAGGCAAAATGCTCATACACATAAAATAAAATAAAAAAAAAGACTCCAGAAACAAATGGATCAGGATGGGAAGAAAACTAACCCTACATGTTCTTATTGAAGGTGAGTTTGGTGAGGTATGCCGGGGACGACTAAAGGCACCAGGAAAGAAGGAGAGCTGTGTAGCCATCAAGACCCTAAAGGGTGGCTACACAGAGCGGCAGCGGCGTGAGTTCCTGAGTGAAGCATCCATCATGGGTCAGTTCGAGCACCCCAACATCATCCGCCTTGAGGGTGTTGTCACCAACAGTGTACCTGTCATGATTCTCACTGAATTTATGGAGAATGGAGCCCTGGACTCCTTCCTACGGGTGAGCCACCCTACCCATGTGCACAACCATTGAGTCCTCCGAGGGAGTCAAGAGGCAGGGAATAGCTGGGCTCAGCATAGGGACAGGACTGGAGCGATAGCTCAGGGATTGAGAGCACTAGCTGATTTTGCAGAGGACCCAGGTTCAGTTCCCAGCACCCACATGGTGGCTCACAACCATCTGTAACTCCAGTTCCAGGGGATCTGACCACCCCTTCTGACCTCCACAGCCAAAGCACAACACAGATGCACTTACATGCATACAGGCAATACACTCATACACATAAAAAAAATAAATAAATAAAGATTTTAAAAAAGAACATAGGGGCAAAGCAGGGTGGCTCATGCCTGTAATTCCAGCACTGGGTAAGCTGAGGCAGGAGGATTTGCATTTGAGGCCAGCCTGGGGATACAAAGGCAGTTCAAGGCCAACTGGTACTTAGAGTACACCAAGACCCTGCCTCAGAAGAGAAAAAAAATAAATGGTTTCAGACATGAAAAAAAGTCAAAAGATTATGAAACTGGTTGAATTCTTTATTTTTGTACATTGTTGAGGATTGGAAGCCAGTCTCACATGTGCTATAAGCTGTTTTTGCTGACTCACCACCCCAGCCCCTCACTGGGGGATTCTAGGCAGGTGCTCTTCCCTGGGTCACACCCTAGCTCCTCACTGAGGGATTCTATACAAGCAGTCTGCCATTAAGCTATATTCTATCCCTTTTTGTTTCATTTTTTTTGTTTTGTTTTGCTTTGTTTTGTTTTGGGACAGGCTCTCTTTAAGTTACCTCAGCCAGCTTTGAACTTAAGATCTTCTTGCCTCATTCTCACAAATAGCTGGGGTAGCAGGCCTGCACCAACAGGTCTTATCCTAGTTATTTCTGTGTATCTCTATAAAATTCTAGAGTTTCTACTTTAGGTATGCCTGTGTGTGTATGTGTGTGTGTGTGTATGGTCATGTGTATGCAGGTGCCTGCCAAGGCCAGAAGAGGGCATTGGATCCCTTGGAGCTCAAGTTATAGGCAGTCATGAACTGCCCCCATGTGGGTGCTGGGAACTGAATTTAGGTCCTCTGCAAGAGTAGCAAGTGCTCTTAACCACTAAACCTCCTCTCCAACCTAGAGAATTCTTGGCATAGAATCCCCCCCATGAGGGACTGGAGGTGTGACTCTGGCAGAATTCTCTAGTGAGATGGGGTTATGGCTTAGTGGTAGAACACCTGCCTAGAATCCCCCAGTGAGGGGCTAGGGTCATGGCTCAGTGGTAGAGCACTTGTGTAGCATGTATAAGGCCTTAAGTTCAATCTCCTGTACTGATAAAACAAACAGAAAAACCCAAAACAAATTCAGCTTTGGGATGTAGCATCCTTAACCTTCCCTGCAAAGGGTGCCCTGTATCCAAGTCATACCCAGAGATGGGATCAAATTACTCTGTGTTCCTGGTTGGTTTAACTGTGAGTGCAAACTGGAAAAAATCAAGATTAGGCATTAGACTGTGGCTTTGGCATCATGTTCCTCAGTTTCTCATTGTTTACTTGCAATTCACACATAGCTGGTCTGAATGGTCTGAATGAGATTGTGGTTGTATGACAAAGACATTTCTTCCTGTAGACAGGCAGCTCAATCCATGCTTATAACTGGCCCAACTCTGTCACATCTCAAGTGGGTGCCAGCTTTGAAATGTTAGTTGAAGCCAGGAGTGGTGGTTCCAGCCTGTCATCCCAGAAATTGGGTGGCCAAGGCTGAGGCAGTGTTGCCACACAGTCAGGGTTACACAGTTAGACCTTGTCTCAAAGGAAACAGAACAAAAAGTAAAAGCACTGATTGGAAACCAAGCATGGTGGTACATGCTAGTAATCTTGGTAAGCTGAGGCAGGAGTATGGCCAGTTCCAGGGCAACCAGGACTGCATAGTAAGTTATGGTTACCAGGTTATCCAGTCTGAGGTATATAGGATGATCCTGTCTCAAAAAGAAAGCAGGTTGGGGTTAGGGTGGGATTTTAAATCATCTCTCTCTCTGTCTTTTTTGAGACAGGGTCTCCCTGTAGCCCTAGCTGGCCTGGAATTTACTATGTAGACCAGGCTGGTCTCAAACTCACAGAGATCTGCCTCTGCCTTCCAAGTGCTGGGACTAAAGGTTCCTCAGTTTCTCATTGTTTACTTGCAATTCACACATAGCTGGTCTGAATGGTCTGAATGAGATTGTGGTTGTATGACAAAGACATTTCTTCCTGTAGACAGGCAGCTCAATCCATGCTTATAACTGGCCCAACTCTGTCACATCTCAAGTGGGTGCCAGCTTTGAAATGTTAGTTGAAGCCAGGAGTGGTGGTTCCAGCCTGTCATCCCAGAAATTGGGTGGCCAAGGCTGAGGCAGTGTTGCCACACAGTCAGGGTTACACAGTTAGACCTTGTCTCAAAGGAAACAGAACAAAAAGTAAAAGCACTGATTGGAAACCAAGCATGGTGGTACATGCTAGTAATCTTGGTAAGCTGAGGCAGGAGTATGGCCAGTTCCAGGGCAACCAGGACTGCATAGTAAGTTATGGTTACCAGGTTATCCAGTCTGAGGTATATAGGATGATCCTGGTCTCAAAAAGAAAGCAGGTTGGGGTTAGGGTGGGATTTTAAATCATCTCTCTCTCTGTCTTTTTTGAGACAGGGTCTCCCTGTAGCCCTAGCTGGCCTGGAATTTACTATGTAGACCAGGCTGGCCTTGAACTCATGGAGATCCGACTGCCTCTGCCTCCCAAGTGCTGGGACTAAACTTGTGTGCCACCATGCCTGGCCTTAAATCATCTATTTAGGGGGGCTGGAGAGATAGCTCAGTGGTTAAGAGCACTGGCTGCTCTTACAGAGGACCCGTGTTTTGTTCCCAGCACCCACCCACATGGCAGCTAACCACCATCCATAATGCCAGTTCCATGACATCTGACACCCTTTTCTGATTTCTGTGGACATTGCATGACACCAATGCACTTACATACATGCAGGCTATACACTCAAACACACAAAATATAAATATTTTAAAAATCATCTTTTTATAATCTAATAGTGACTAGATTAGATGTACATCTTTGAAATAGAGTGAAGCCAGGTGTGGTGGTGCATGCCTCTAACCCCCGCACTTAAGAAGTTGATGCAGGATTGCCTCAAGTCCTAGTCGATCCAGATCTATTAAAGCAAGACCTTGTCTCAAAAAGCAAACACATACACACTGAGGTATGGTGAGGAGCCCTTTGTTAGGATGCTATAGTGAAAGCTGGCAAAACTCACAGGAAGACTAAGGAGGGGTGCCCTGCCAGAAACTGGGCTGCCTACAGGTAAGATGAGAGATGGATGTGCAAGGGACAGATCCAGTGAAGGAAGAGGGGGAAACAATGTGTGAGCTCTCCTAACTAAGCCTTTCTTCCTTGTCCCCTCTCCAGCTGAACGATGGGCAGTTCACAGTCATCCAGCTGGTGGGCATGTTGCGGGGCATCGCCTCAGGCATGCGGTACCTGGCTGAGATGAGCTATGTCCACCGAGACCTGGCTGCCCGTAACATCCTGGTCAACAGCAACCTAGTCTGCAAGGTCTCTGACTTTGGCCTCTCCCGATTCCTGGAGGAGAACTCTTCTGATCCTACTTACACAAGCTCCCTGGTGAGGCTGGGGTGAGGGACATGAGCTAAGTTCTCAGGCCCATGTGTGGATGGTGGGTTTTAAAGGTGGGAAGCTGAGGGACTGGCAGCTCTAGGCCAAGGAGAGGACACATGTTGAGGGGCACCAACTTCTAGTGTTTAGGGAAAGAACAGCTGGGGAGTTGGTTAGGACCAGAAAGAAAAGTGACCAGCTGGGTGTAGTGACACATACCTGTTATTCCAACATTTAGAAGGCCAAGTGTGGTTGTGTGCACCTAAAATCCCAGCACTTGGGAGGTGGAGGCAGGAGGATTAGGAATTCATGTTCATCTTTGGCTACATAGGGAGTTGAAGGCCAGCTTGGACTATGTGAGACTTTCTCCAAAAAACCCAGGAAGACAAAAATTAGAGAGGAGCGGAGTTGGGGAGAGGGGAAGAGAATGAACCCACAGGTAGGGAAAAGCAGAGTCGGTGGGGCTGTGTTTTAGTTGCTTTTCTTGTCACTATGATAAAATACTCTGACAAAAGCAACTTCAGGGAGAAGGGTTTATTTTAACTCACAGTTAATGGTACATCACTGCAGCAGGAGCGTAAAGCAGCTGGTCACATGGCATCCACAGTCAGGAAGCAGAGAGAGATGAATGGATACATGTGCTCAGCTCGCTTTCTCCTTTTTATTCAGTCCAGGACCCCAAGCCCAGGGATTGGTGCTGTGCATTTTTAGGCTGGGTTTTCCCACCTCACTTAACCCAGTTAAGATAATCCCCCACAGGCATGACCAGAGGCTTGTCTTCCAAGGTTCTTGATTCTGTTGAAATGACAACCAACACTATTCATTATGGGCAGTGTTCCTGGGTCCCAGGGGTCCCTGGGTTCACCTTTTCTTTCTCCTTCCACAGGGAGGAAAGATTCCCATCCGGTGGACAGCCCCTGAGGCCATTGCCTTCCGGAAGTTCACATCTGCCAGTGACGCTTGGAGCTATGGGATCGTCATGTGGGAGGTCATGTCATTTGGGGAAAGGCCATATTGGGACATGAGCAACCAGGATGTAAGTGTTCTGTAATCATACCAAGATTTCCTGAATAGTCTTTATGATCTGGGATACCTAGTGGGAGATGAGGTTCCCAGACTCCTCCCTGCCCTATGCTAGGGACAGTGGGGTAGCAGAAAGATGAGGTGATGTTTGCATCAATAAGTTGGATGCAGGGACTGGGGAGGTGGCTCAACAAGTGAAGTATCTGCTATGCAGGCATGAGGCCCTGAGTTTGGATCCCAGTACCATGTAAAAACTAGGCACTATGGTGCTTGTCTGTAACTCCAGTGCTGGGGGTATGGTGACAGGCAGATAGATCTCTGGAACTTACTGGCCAGCCAGCCCAGCCAAATCACAGAGTTCCAGGTTTAGCAAGAGACCCTGCTCAAGAAATAAGGTGGAAAGGCTGGGGAGATAGATGGCTTAGCAGGTAGAGTACTTGTAGCACAGAATGAACACTGGATTTCAGATCCCCAGCATCCATGTAAATGCCAAGTGGATGTGGCAGTTTGTCTGTAATCCTAACACTTGAGTGGTAGAAACAGGAGATCCTGGATCAATCTAAACTAGGGAAATTGGCAAGCTCTGGGTTCAAGGGAGAGATCCTGCCTCAGTATATACATTGGAGAGCAGTTGAAGATACCTGACATTAACCTCTGGCTCCTAGGTGCACACTCATGGCACGTGGCACTTGCACACATTCATAACACACACACACACACACACACACATATGCACACACACACAAGAAAAGTGGAGAGCTGGCAAGATGGCTCAGTGGGCAAAGGCACCTGCTGCCAAGCCTAATGACTTGAGTTAGAACCCTGGGACCCACATGGTAGGTCAACTCCCACAAGTTGTCCTCTGTCCTCCACACATGTGCTATCACACGCATGCCCCCTGTCTACACACACACACACACACCAGAAAAAATAAATACAATTTAAAAATAAGGAGGAGAGTGATAAAGGAAGACAGCCCATGTTGACTCCTGGCCTCACACACATTTGTGCACACACAAATACACACACAGATGGATGTAGCATTGCTGGATTAAGGATGGAGGGTAGGGTTGGGAGGTTACACTCCAAACCATAGCCCAAGGCTACTGCAATGTCTAGCCATAGCTAACCTCTACCCAGCCAGGACTCCTGAGCCATGATTCTAGATGGCTGTGGCTCCCATTCCAGCATCATCGGGATCCTTCAGCATGTGGTTCTCTGGCCAGCCTCACCCAGTCCTTTCCACCACTGTAGGTGATCAACGCCATTGAACAGGACTACCGGCTGCCCCCACCCCCAGACTGCCCAACCTCCCTTCATCAGCTCATGCTGGACTGTTGGCAGAAGGACCGGAATGCCCGGCCTCGCTTTCCCCAGGTGGTCAGTGCCCTTGACAAGATGATCCGGAATCCTGCTAGCCTCAAGATTGTAGCCAGGGAGAATGGCGGGTGAGAACCCCAGAAAACCCCTCCATCCCTGGCTCTGCCATCACCCAAGGGCCCCTCTAAGTGTCTGGGAGGTCCCATCCCTTTGGTCTTTCCTAAGTCCCCTGATACAGCAGTTGTCAGACTTAGCCTTCCTTTCTATCCTTACCGTCCCACCCCCTAGGGCCTCGCATCCACTCTTGGACCAGCGGCAGCCTCACTACTCTGCTTTTGGCTCTGTGGGAGAGTGGCTCCGAGCCATCAAGATGGGAAGATACGAGGAAAGTTTTGCAGCGGCTGGGTTTGGCTCCTTTGAGGTGGTCAGCCAGATTTCTGCAGAGTAAGTGAAGGGCATCACACTGAGAACAAAGCACCCAAAGGTGACTGAGAACAGCAGGTAGAGAAGGCTGAGTCTGACCCTTGGGTTCAGCAGGGGCCTCTGGGCTCAACCTCAAGGGCTAATTGATATCTTGGTGATGCAGTGCTAAGGAACTTGCTCAGTGCCATGCCCAGAGCTGTCCGTAGAACAGAAATATTAGCTGAGGCTGAGACCCAGAGATTGTTCCAGAATAGCAGAACCCTGCTACTGCTAGTGTTCTGTAGGCGTCTCAACCCTAGGTCATCTCCTTTCCCACTCCAGTCTGTATCTATCTTTGTGCTTCTATCTACATTCCAAACCAGCTCTCACATTAGTGTGTCAACTCCGTCTCTCTTTTCCCACCCATAAAAGGAGAAGACGGGGACTGAGTTTTGGAGATCCCTTCCCAGCAATGGTGTTAAATCATTTTATGATTCTACTAACTCCCAAATAACTGTTCTCCTGGGTTGGCCTCACTTGGAACTCCTTTCTGCCTTTCCCATTTCTCTCCCAAAGCCTCTGCTTACCCCAGGTTTGAATGTAGGAGGGAAAAGGAGAGGGAGAGAGGGAGAGACAGAGAGACAGAGGAATAGAATAGAATAGAATAGAATACAATGGAATGGAATAGAATAGAATAGAAATGAAAATTATGTAGGCAGGAGGCAGGCAACCGTGGTACATCACTGTAATCCTAGCCCTTGGGAGGCTGAGGCAGGAGGATTTCACATTCAAAGCCAGCACGGGCTACATAGTGAAACTCTTGTGGCAAAGAACCAAAATAATAGTAAATAAAACATTTTTTAAAATTAAAAATCTGGGGCTGGAGAGATGGCTCAGCGGTTAAGAGCACTGACTGCTCTTGCAGAGGACCCGGGTTTGATTCCCAGCACCCACATGGCGGCTACAAACAGTCCTTAACTCCAGTTCTCGGGGAATCTGAAGCCCTCTTCTGACCTCCATGGCATTGCATGACACGGG
>NW_008337205.1:1852021-1861804 GCF_000622305.1 Nannospalax galili
GGACTTGGGTTTGATTCCCAGCACCCACATGGCAGCTAACAACTGTCTATAACTCCAGTTCCAAGGCATCTGGTGCCCTCTTCTGACCTTCACAGGCATTGCATACACTTGGTGCACTTACACACATGCAGACAATACATTCGTACACATAAAATAAAAATAATAAAATATTTTTTAGAAAAAGTAAAACTCTTCAGTCAGAGGGTCTCTGGCCAGGTCTTAAATGAGCCCTGAGCCAAAAAGTGCCCCAGAGCCCTTTGACTGCACCTTTTCTTTTTCTGTCTGGCCTTTTCCTTCTTTCTTCTCTCCCAGCAATTCCTATAGCTTTTTCCCCAACCTCACTTCAGGGTTTTCTCTCTCTCCTTCCTCTTCTCCCACCTCCCAAGGCCCCTGAGCCCTAGAAACCTAGCCTTCCCTTTACTACAGCTGCACAGAAGAGGCCTGGCACCTAAGTCTTCCCTCACAACTTCTGACATCATTCATTCCCTGTGTGTTTCCTGGTTGGCTGTCAATCCAAAGTTAACTCGCTGGTGTCTGGAACTGCAAAGGAGAGCATTCCTGGACTCAGCCAGTTCTCTGTTCTTCTGCAGGGACCTGCTCCGAATTGGAGTCACTCTGGCAGGACACCAGAAGAAAATCTTGGCCAGTGTCCAGCATATGAAGTCCCAGGCCAAGCCAGGAGCCCCTGGTGGGACAGGAGCACCAGCTCAGCAATACTGATTCCAAGAACTCAACAGCCCAGGGACATGGCCTCCCCTTCTTCCTGGGGCAGAGTTGGGTGGGGACTCAGAGAGAACCCCAATTTCAGCGCCCCATTGGATTGCACTTTGAACCCGTGGGGGTGGGGAGTTGGCAATCTTGGAGACACAGAATTTGGGAAGTTGTGCCGTATTGGATTGGTAGAAATCATATCAGGTACCCTCCAGGTGGGGAACCCTGAAACCCAGGGTGAACCTTTTCCTCATGACTGAGAAAGGAAGAGCCCATAATCTCTCATGTTCCTCAGAGGGCTCCTGAGGTGCTCCCCCTCCACCTCGATGGACATGTCCCTGCAGACCAAAGAGAGGGTGACCAGCCTGCCAGCTCCAGAGTGGAGAACGCTGTCCCCAGAGAGGGTATCCATGACCCAGTGAAGTAGTCATTGGGCTTCGATGTCCCAACTCGCTGCTGTCACCACCAAACGCAATCTTTTCCCCTTGTAAATGTCTGTCCCCTCATCTGCCTTCATATTGAAGGTTCTGAATTTTTACTATTTTTGTTTTTCGTCTTATTTTTTTCTCCTTCCCCTTTTTATTTTTACTTTTTTTTTTCTACCATCCCTTGTCCAAATTTTGTGTGTTGAAGGCACCTGTTTTCCACTGTCTCCTGTTGGAAGCAGGGAGCCACTAATATATCTGTTTCCAGAATAGTGCCTTGGAAATGCCACAATGCCAGACAGTTCCTGTCTTCTTCCCTCTCCTTCAAGTATCCCCAAGCTGTGTCCATGTGTAGGGGAGGGGGGCCAGATAGTAAAAGGGGCAGGGGATGGTGGTTTTCAACAGAGGCAGACACCGGTGCTTGGAGGGGGTTCTTAAATTATATTTAAAAAAAACATTTTTTTGTATAAATAAAAGAAAATGGAACGTCTCAGTATTGGGGCTGATTGGGAGAGATGGACTAGATTTCTGAGGAGAGTAGCAAGGAGGTCTGGGTTTGGAGGGTCAGGGTGAGACCACGCACATGCACCCATGTCTGTATGTGTGCATGCATGCGGTGTGCTTGTGTGTTGGGTGCTGGGTTCCCAGCCCCGGGGTGTTGTGTTTGGGTTGGTGGGAGGTGAGTCATTGGCAGGTGGTACTAACTGCTCCAGCTGCCTCTGCTAAGAGCCTGAGGCACCTCCGGGGTGGGGCTGCCCCCTCTTCCCCCTCCCCTGGCTCCTTATTCCTGACAGGGCGGTGTGTGAGGGAAAGCAAGCCTGTAGCCCAGAGTCCTGCCCTGCAGCCTCCTTAAAGGGAGGAGGAACTGTAGATGTGTATGGGAGGTCTAGTAAGATGTCCACAGATGTGAACCAGATGGCAACAGATGGGGTTGGTTTAGTGGCAACTGGGGAGAGTTGGCATTGGCTGTGGGGGAATGAGAAGACAGGGAGTGGCTGAGGGAGGGGAGCTCACATATGTATACAGATGCCAGGGAACCCTGAGGACAATCCTCTCATTCAAGATGCTGCTCAAGCAGGTTCTCCTGGCCTCTCAGGACGGGGAGCGGGGGACCGCTCTGGTATGTCTGCTACTAACTCCCCCTTCCCAGACCAGTAGAGGAGGATGGGGTCTGTGCCTCACTCCCAACCCCATTTTTCCCTTGTGTCTTCTCAGCTTCCTCCTTTTCTCCCAGATATGATCTCCCACTGGGACCTGCAGTGGAGGGCAGGTTAAGACAAGGGCTAGCCTAATGTAGTATAGTGAGCTCTGTCACCACCTGCTGTCACCTAGGAGTTAGTGCAAGACCTCAACCCAGGGAGCCCTAAGGCAGTGTTCACCATGATTTTCTATGCTATAGGTCCCTGGAGTTCCTAACATTTTTTTGTTGGTGTTTATGTGTGGGTGGAGTTGCATAACGGTGTATGTGTGCATGTGTGTGGAGACCAGAGGACAGATTTAGGCACTACTTTTATTTTCTTTTTTAAATTTTTATTTGTGTGTGTGTGTAGTAGATATGTGCATGTATGTACTGGTGTCCACAGAGGCCAGAAGAGGATGTCAGATCCCTTGGAGCTGGAGTTGCAGGTAGTTGTGAGCTGCCTGACATGGGTGCTGGGAACCAAACTGGTACTCTGTAAGGGTAGAAAATGCTAAGTGCTGAGCCATCTCCTAGCAACTTGTGGTTTTGTGTGTGTGTGTGTATGAGACAGGGTCTCTCACTAGTCTGGAGGTTGGCGAGTAGGCTAGGTTGGATGGCCAGTAGACCTCAGGGACCCACCCATCTCCCCAGCTCTAGGATCATAAGCCCAAACCACTGCACCCAGCTTTTTTTAACCTCCTTTTTTTTTTGTCTTTTTGAGACAGGGTCTCCCTGTAGTCCCACCTGACCTGAACTCACTATGTAGACCAGGCTGGCCTTGAACAACTCACAAAGATCCGCCTGCCTCTGCCTCCCAAGTGCTGGGACTAAAGGCATGTGCCACCATGCCCAGCCTTTTTTTCTCCTTTTAACTGGTTTTGCTGATAGAACTCAGGTTCTAGTGTTTGTACTAAATGAACATATCAAACCCCTTCCCCTTGGTTTTTGGCTTTGGTTTTGGTTTTGGTTTTATGAGACATGGGCTTGCTATACAGCCCAGGCCAGCCTGGAACTCACAATCCTCCTGTCTCAGCTTCTGGAATACTGGATTACAGGCAAGTACCACACTTTGTCCTTTGTTTCTTTTCTCCCTTAACAACATGATTAATATCCCTGAGGGGGGTGGGTGGGACTCAGCACTGCAGAGGAAGGAGGGTAGCCATCCAAAGGATACGGGCCTAGCCAACTCCCTTTCACTACCAAATAGAGATATATGGGCTAGATAAGGTGACCTTCAGACAGCTGCCATGAAGAAGGGTGATGAAGGTCAAGGGAACAGAGCAATACAAAGATGGAGGCCAGGCAGCAAAGCTGGGCTCAAGGGAGGTGGCAGCCCAGCACAGGCTGGGTCCAGAGGCTGTGCTGTACCTTCCTATGTAAGGGGATTCCCCCTCCCCCACTGAGGGAGGGAAAACATGGCTTGGCAAGGGGCACCTTTCTTTTCTTGGGCCCTTACCCACAATGGGTCTGCTTCAGGGAAAGTCTCCAAAAGTCTGGATGTCTCAGGAGACAGTAGTAATAGCCCTCCAGGGACTGGGTCCTGCTTGCCTAGACATTCCCAGGCCTTAGTCTTCCCTGTTCCTTGAGGTCCTATATCCTCCCACTGCCCAGCTGGCTGTTTTCCTTTTGTTAGAGCCCAGACTCTTTCCCCAAGCAAGAAGTAACCCAGAAGGGGACCCAGCCTCATACCTTGGTCTCCTTCTCCTGAAGGTCACTTCTACCTGAGTAGTGATCAGAACTTCCAAAACAGTACCTCTACCCACAGCTCCCATAGTAACCAACTGCCCAGGCTCTTTGGAGGAATGGAGGAATAAAAGGGTAGGGCCCTCCATCTTTCACCCCAGTTAGAAATGTGAGATTTGTCGAAATGACCTTGCTTCCCCCTAGTGGAGGAGCTCAGAGGCCATGTCCTCTAAGAGCCTGGGTTCTTAGGCAATCCCTAGCACTTGGGAGGCTAAAGCAGTGGGATAGTGAGTTCCAGGCCAGCTAGGGCTACATAGCAAGTTTGAAGCTGGCTTTAAAAACAATTGGGGGATGGGGGAGGGCGCTGGTGAGTTGAATGAGCAAGTAAAGGCCCTTGCCACCAAATCCAAAGGATGACCCGAGTTTGATCCCCAGGACCCACATGGTAGAAAGGGAAAACCAACTCCTGCAAATTGTCCTCTGACCTCCACATGTGTGCAGTGGCATGTATATGCACACATACACACACACACACACAAACACACACAGTAAAATTAAAAATTAAAAAAAAACCCTGAGAGATAGCTCAGTTGTAAAGTACTTGCTGCACAAGATGAAGACCTGAGTTTGGTCCCCAGACCCCACATAAAAAGTCTGATGTAGTGGTGCACATTTTAACCCAGTGGTAGTGAGACAAGAGGCAGAGACAGGTGTACCCATGAAAGCAGGCTGGCCTGGTAGCCAGTAGCCTAGCCTGCTTGTCCAAGTTCTAGGCCAATGAGAGACCCTGACTCAAACAAAAAGTGGAAGGGGCCTGAGGAATGACACTTGAGGCTGTCCTCTGACCCCCACAAGCATGTGTGTGCACATGCAGTGTGCACCTGCTGTACAGCAATTTCCTCCTAGTTAATGCATTCCCTCTTGGAGGGAGCAGTAAGACTCCTGAGTTCTAAAGGAAGGCGGACATTCCATCCTGCAGGGAAGCTGGTTAAGCTCAGGAAGTTCTAGAAGGAGGCTTTTTAAGACTCAAGAAGTAAACAACTCAGGAGTTTTAGGAAGTCCCTGAAACTGACCCTTTTTCCATGCAGTAAGGACTGCTGAGAGACATTCTCAGATAAGCCAAGCTGCCTGGAAGAGGCCCAGATAAGCAGAGCTGCCTAGAAGAGACATGCCCCAGCCTATGATACCGTCTGCAAGGTGTGCAGTGAGCTCCAGGTTTCCAGCTTTCATGAGGTATCTTTGAGTCATTTCTGCTCCTGTAAGTAACCCCTCACCCATACTCCTGGGAGTCATCCCAAGAAACTCATTGTTCACCATTTTGGACTTTGGTAGCATCCTTACTTTGGTACATTGTTGGTTCCGTCTAGGGTGAGTAGCCATTTGTTCACGTCTCCCCAAGAACAGTGTCACATAGCAATAGCTGTACACAGATGAACATGCATGTAGACACACACACACACACACACACACATTTTTAAAAAGGAACTTCCTGTGGTAAAGAAGATGAGCTATTGGAGCTGGGGATGTGGATCAGTTGGTGGAGTGCTTGCCCAGCATGCATGAACCTTGGGTTCCGTCCCAAACATAAACTGGGTGTAGTAACCCAGGCTTGTTAATCCTAACAGATAGAGGCAGGAGGATCAGAAGTTCAAGGTCATCCTCAGCTATACAATGAGTTTGAGGCCAGCCTGGGCTACATGAGACATTGTCTGAAACAACTGCAAAGCTCTGCATGGGCAGTTATCTCTCCTGTCTCACAGGGGCTGAGGTGACAGCTCATTCTCCCTTCCAGAAGCTTCCCTCCATGCCCTTTCCACCTCTTCCATTCCTAGTGCCTTTTCAGGGCTGAATGGGTCACCTGACTGTGGCTTGCTTTTTTGACATCTTGCTTCCTGAGACCAAAGGTTCTCTTCCCTGACATTTCCTCCGCTAGCCCAGCACCCAACCCCCAGGATCCCCACACACCTGTCTCTCTCTCCTATTTCTTCTCATCTCCCAACCCAACTGCCTCCACCATAATCATGGAGAAATTCACAACTCAAAAAATTAATTATGGGGGCTGGAGAGATGGCTCAGCAGTTAAGAGCACTGACTGCTCTTACAGAGGACCTGGGTTCAATTCCCAGCATCCACATGGCAGCTAACAACCATCTATAACTCCAGTTCCAGGGGAATCCGATGCCTTCTTCTGATCTCCACAGCCATTGCATGACACAGGTACACTTACACACATGCAGGCATAACACTCATACACATAAAATAAAAATAAATAATAAAAATTTTTTAAAAAAATGAATTATGGAACTGAACAGATGGTTCAGTGGTTAAGGGTGTGAATCCCAGCACCCATGTCAGGCTGCCCACATCTGCCTATAACTCCACCTCCAGGGGGATCTGACCACTCTCTCTGGCTTTTTCAGGACATCCACACTCACATGCACACACATAAATAAATATAATTAAAGCAAATCTTAAAAAAAAAAAAAAGAATTATGGGGTGTTTGTTGCAAAGCCTGAAGACCTGAGTTCCATCCCCAGGACCCACATGGTGGAAGGAGAGAACTGACTCCAAGTTGTCATCTAACCTCCACTCGAGTGTGCGCACATGTGCACCTCCCCCAATAAGAAATATAAAATAATAATGTAAAAAAAATAAATTATTTGTATCTGTTTGAGGACAACTCGGAACTCTGGCTTTGAAGGCGGGTCTGGAACAGGGTCTGAGGGAAAAACAAAAAGAAAACCCGTGTTGGAGGAGGACTCAGCTTCCCAGGCCAGGGCTTGTACGGCCCCAGGGTCAGTTCTCACCTAAGTCTTCCAGTCTTTCTCCGTCTGTCTCAGCCTTTTCTCCCTAGAGGTAGGCAGTGGGGAAGAGATTCGGGAGCACGGCTTTTGCGTGTGCTAGGCCCTACCCATCTGCTGCCTTGTCCACTCACCCTACCCAAGACTTACCCTGTCCTTATCATCGTAGTCCTGTCCTCCTCCTCCTTGTCATCATGTAAACATACACTCTGGGCACTAAGACAGGGACCAACACTATCACCAGCACTCCTGGCAGGATGGCCACAAAGCTGGACGATTCTGATACAGAAAGGAAACAGGGATGGGGCTGAGGAGATGGCTCAGTAGGTAAAGCACTTGCCTTGCAAGCCTAAGGACCTGAGCTTAAGTCCCAGAGCCTATGTAAAAAGTCCCGTGTTCGTGGTGCATGCCTATAATCCTAGCAATGGTGAGATGTGAGGCAGAAACAAGTGGATCTCTGGGTCAGCTAGCCTGGCCACCATGGCAAAGTTCCAGGCTAACAAGTGACGGTTTGTTTGTTTGTTTGTTTGTTTATTTATTTATTTTGCACAACCGTGCCACAGGTCATGTGTGGAGATCAGAGGACAACTTGTGCAAGTCAGTTCTCTCCTTTTTACCACATGGGTCTTAGGGATCAAACTCAGGCCACCAGTCTTGGCAGCAAGCACCTCCACACACTGAGTTATCTTGCCAGACCCAAGAGCCCATCTTAAACAGGAGGTAGAAGGCGCACACACAAGGTGTCTTCTGACCTCCACATGCTACTAGGCATATGTATACTCACACCCCTCCCCTCCCAGGAATATGCACATACATACACAAGTGCACATATACATACATGTAAAAGAAACAGGATGGGAGACTGAGGGGTATGGGAGGTAGCACTTCCTTTTGGTCCTCAGTTGTCACTCTAAGGGATCTCATCTTCCTAAATCTCTGGATGTGTATAGTTCTCCCTCCAGGAAGCTGTCACCCCAGGGACTCAAATGTCCCTCCTGACAGCCTTTCCTGTTTCTAGTCACAACTCTCATAAGCCTTAACCCGGGCCATTCATTCTAGGTCTAATCTGTGTCAGCATTTCTCTCTCTCTCTTGTTTAAAAAGTTTTTAATTTATTTTAATTTTATGTATATGTGTGTTTTGCCTGTATATATGCAAGTTCAATGTCCCTGGAGGTCAGAAGAGGACATCAGATCCCTTGGAGCTGGAGTTAAGGATGGTTGTTAGCTGCTATGTGGGTGCTGGGAAGCGAACCCAGGTCCTCTGCAAGAGCAGCCAGTGTTCTTAACTACTGAGTCATCTCTCCAGCCCCTTTCTCTCCATATTTTTGAGATATTATCTCACTCTGTAGTCTAGGCTGTCCTAGAACTATCTAGTCCAAACTGACCTTAAACCTGAGGTGATGATCCTCTGCCTCACGGCACCCCCCCATCCTTTTTTTAGACAGGGTCCAAGCAATCCAGGCTGGCCTGAAATTCAATTCTCCTGCTTCATCCTCTTGAGGTACTGTGATTACAGATGTGCATCACCACACCCAGTTTAAACAGTGCTGGGGATTTTTACAACTAGGCCTGGAACTAAGCCACACACTCCAGTCCTCGTCCAGGATTTCTCAGCCCCACAAACACATCCATCAATCAAAACCCAGGTGCTTGTTCAGGAAGCAGATGTCTAGGCCCATGGAACCTGAACCTCTTGGCAGAAGTCCTGACATGTACATGTTAAATAAGCCACACCCTTCCAAGATTAGGTTTATGGCCCCTGAGGTGCAACAGAATTCCAGTTTCTGGTAGGGAAAAACAGAAGGTGGTAGAGAGGCACCGAGTAGGGAACAGTATAGAGTGAGGCCTGAGAGAGGGTGAGAGGTAGAGAACTCAGCAAGTATGATGCCACATGCTAGCAATCCCAGCACTCAGAAGGTCTAGAGGCAGGAGGGCCTTGTCTCAAATAAAAACAAAGAAACAAGATGTGAAAGGACTGGGGAAGTAACTCAGTGGGTAAAGTCCTTACCATGCAAGCACAAGAACCCGAGTTTGATTCCCAGAACTCACAAAAACGCTGGTCATGGTGGTGCACACTTGCAATTCCGGTGCTGGGGAAGCCAAGACTGCAAATACCTGGGGCTCTCTGGCCATCCAGCCTAGCATATGTAGCTAGATCCAGGTCAGTGAGAGAGAGACTCAAAAAACCAAAAAAATAAAACATCAACAAGAAAAAGGTGGATTGGTGCCTGAGGAACACCACTAGAGGCCATCCTCTGGCCTCCATACATGTGAGTATGTACTTGCATACATACATATATACACATACAAAAATAGCTAGGGCTCAGAGAGATGGGCACAAGGACTGGTTGAGGACTCTTGTCCTGCTGGTTGCTAGGGATCACACTGTGACATGATCCCTATTATAAATTATAATACGTGTAATATACTATATTATTCTGTAATATACAATACATATTTTCAGAAGAGTTTTATTGAGATATGATTTCATATAACCCAGGCTGGCCTAAAACTCATTATGTAACTGGGGATGACTTTGAACTCCTGATTCTCTTACCTTCTCCAAAGTGTCAGGATTATAGGCATGTGTCACCATCTTTGGCTATTACACATGTTATATAATAAATAATATACTGGTCAATAAGATGGCTTAGTGGGTTAAGGTGCTTGCCACCAAGCCTGGTGACCTGAGTTTGACCCTGGATCCCACGAGGTGAAGGAAGAGAGATGACTCCTACCTCCCAATCAATCAATCATCAGTGTAACCCCCTCAAATATATATTATTACATGGAATTTTTTATATAACAATATTACCATGTTATCTAAAATATGTAGCATATTAATATATCTTATGTATTATACATTTTATGTATATCACTAATATATTAATTATAATGTACCAAATATATAAGCTATATGTATAATATACTTGTATATATTACATACATAATATATTACACATATACAAATATATTCATAG
>NW_008337205.1:1861870-1866550 GCF_000622305.1 Nannospalax galili
ATATTCATAGTATATAATTCATGTCACCTGATATATTACATATGCTCTGTGAAATATGTTTTGTGATGGATGAATAATATATTGTATATTATATCTATCAATATCATACTTATATTTATGATATATAACATACATTGTAATATGTATTAGCATTAGGCGTAAAGAATAATTATGTGGCAATGGCTTGCTGGTTAATTTTTGTCAACTTGACACAAGCTAGAGTCACCTGGGAAGAGGGAACTCAGTTAAAGAATTTCCTCCATCAGACTGACCTGTGGCCAAGTCTGTGGGGCATTTTTTAAATTAATTGATGTGAGCAGGCCCAGCCCACTGTGGGTGGTGCCATCCCTAGGCAAGCAGGCCTGGTATATACAAGAAAGATAGTTCAGCAAGCCGGGAAAGGGAAGCAAACTAAGTAAGCAGTGTTCCTCCATGATTTCTGTTTCAGTTCCTGCCTCCAGGTTCCTGCCTGATTCTCTCAAAGATGAACTGTTCCCTGAAAGTGTAACATGAAATATACCCTTTCCTCCCCAAGTTGGTTTTGGTTGGTGTTTTGCACAGAAACAAAAGCAAACTACAATGGCCAGTGGGACACAGGCCCAGGATGTGGCCATCACCTGGCTTTTTGCGGGGTGGGATGTCCTCAGGCTCTGTGCAGAGTTCTCCTCCATAACCGAGGTCACAGTGACAGATGAAGTTGGCCCCCTGCTCCTGACATTGGCCATCATTTTGACAGGGGTTCTGGAGACATGGACTGTCTGCAAGGACAGAAGGGTGTAAGTAGGTCCTGTGAGGACACTGGCAGTGCAGGAGATGCCTGTCTTCAGGCTAGACCCCAGGGGAGAAAGCAGCAGCTACTGGGGCCTGGCTGTAACCTGCTATCCTTGGGCTTGGAGAAATGCTTAACCTCTTGGACTTCTATTTTCTCTGTCTGTGTGTGCACATGGGTGTTGTTTCTCAGGTGCTAGCCATCGTGTTCGTTTGTGAGACAGAGACATTTACACTGGTGTAGCTTTTAAAAATATTATTTATTTATTTTTTACTTTTTGGTCTTTTCAAGACAGGGTTTCCCTGTAGCCCTAGCTGTTCTGGATTCACTATGGAGACCAGGCTGGCCTTGAACTCACAGAGATCCACCTGCCTCTGCCTCCCAAGTGCTGGGATTAAAGGCGTGCGCCACCACACCTGGCAATTTATTTTTTCTATTTTATGTGTATGAGTGTTTTGCCTGCATGTGTGTAAGTGTACCACATGTATACAATGCCCACAGAGGTCAGAAGGGGGTGTCAGATCCCCTGGAACTGAAGTTACAGATGGTTGTTGGCTGCCATGTGGCGCTGGGACTCAAACCCAGGTCCTCTGGAAGAATAGTGTTCTTAACCACTGAACTATCTCTCCAGCCCCAGTGTATTTTTTTTTTTTAACATAGGTTCTAGAGGTTAAACTCAGGTGAGATCAAACTCGGGTCCTCATGCGTGTGCCGCAAACACTTTACACTTTATCAGCTGAGTTGTCTTTCCCACCCTGGAACCCTATTTTTTTCCCCTCTTTTTTTTTGAGAGAAGGTCTCACTGTGTATCCCTGGCTGGGCAGGAACTTGCCATGTAGACCAGGCTTGCCTCAAACTCGCAGAGCTCTGCCTCCTAAGTGTTGGGATTATGGGAATGCACCATCTCACCGAGCTGGAAGCCTATTTTCATTACCCATAAAGTGGGGTGCCATGCTTGCCACTATGTAAGAATTAAAGATGATCCTGAGGGCAGGGCTCTGCATGAAGGTGACAGATGCTTAGCAACATGGGGTCCTTTTCCTTCACCCCTTCATAAAAGGGAAGGCACAGACTTTCTGATATCATGCAGGAGTCCCACCCAGGCAGAGAACAGGGAGGCAAGGAAGGGGACCAGAGGGAGCCAGGCTCACCCCGGAAGCAGCCTCGGGTGAAGTTTCCCACAGTGCACATCTCTCCAGCTCTGCATCCATACGGCTCACACAGCAGGATCCCCTGGCTTGCACAGGTGCAATATTGGGAACAATCCTCTGTCACGAAGCTGTCACCCAGCTGGAAAAGAGGAAGTAAGGGGAGGACAAGTTCTAGATTCATCTCAGATCTGGCTCCCTATATACCTGGACTCCCAGGGCCTCCCACCGCTGTCTGGACCTTGTAGTAGATGCCATTGGTGGTACAGCCACAGTGTGTCACTGGGAGGCTCTGAGTGTCACTGTAGATATAGCCTGGGAGGCTGGCACAGCCTTCCACACAAGGGCCCTCACAGATCTTAGGGGTCACGAACTTGGCACAGGATGCTGGGCAAGGTGTCATGCAGCTCTGGTACATAGTATTGGCTGGACACGTCATGGCTGAGGACAGAGGGACAGAGGCATAGTTAGGAGCTTGCTGGCATTGGGACCAAACAGATATAGGGACTATGGATCTCAAAACAGAAAGGGGATACAAAGTTATCCAACAGAATACAGAGCTGCCTGTAGGCATGGAAGCTAGGACGAGCAGGCTAGCTCTGCCCGAAGAATTGTGCTTGGGACACAAGAACAGAGGAAGGAAACAGATGGGCACAGATGGGTAGTAAGAGGGTGGGCGTGGTGGCACATGCCTGCAATTCCAGCACTCAGAAGGCTGAGGCAGGAGAATTGCCATGAGTTTGAGGCCAAGAAGGCCAGCTTAGGCTACAGAGTAAGACTGTCTCAAAAAAAAAAAAAAAAAAAAAAAAAATTTCTTATTGTTATTTTTTTTATACCAGAGAGCTGAGGGACGGATATCTCAGTAGGTAAAGTGCTTTCTGCCGGTGCATGAGGACCTGAGTTTGTTTCTCAGAACCCACATAAAAAGCCAGATATTGTGGCATGCGCTCATAATCTTAGCTCTGGGGAGATGGAGATCTACAGATGCCTGGGGCTCACCAGGGAGTCAGACTAGCCTAATCATTGGATTCCAGATCCTAGTGAGAGATCCTGTCTCAATAAACAAGGTGGCAGAGTGAGATGGCTCAGTGAGTAAAGGTGCTTGGGGCCAGCCTGATGATCTGAGTTCCATCTATGGGACCCACATGGTGGAAGGAAAGAACAGACTCCCACAAGTTATCCTCTGGCCTGCACATATGAGTCATGGCATGCATGCATACATATATATATACATACATAGACACAATAAATAAATGTAAACCCCCTCCAAAAACAAAAGAACAAGGCAAATGGCTCTTGTCCTTGGGTCTCCACATGCACACATGCATGCTCCCACAAAAACACAAACACACAAATACAAAAAAAGGAAAGAAAACACAGTAACAGAAAAGATAGGCAGAGAGGAGGTGGAATGGGATTGGACAGTGGGGGAGAGAAGGCTCTTAGGAGGAACCAGAGTAAGGGTCCGGCTGGAATTGCTTGCTGTCTTGAACTTGGGATGGAAGAGCAGGACTGGAAGCCATGGTGAAGGTGATGGTGGGAGCAGAGCAGAGCAGAGGCTGGGATGGCAGAGGAGTCAGGGCCAGCTGCCAGACAGGGACAGAGCCTCACCACAGTGTGTCTGGTCCCGCCAGCCAGTCATGTTGGCACCTGCCTCCTGGCAAATGATGGCATAGCCACTGAGGACCTGGCAGCGCAGTTCTTCTTCTTCTTTGGGGTCCCAACCAGTGCACATATCAGACATACAGTGCCTGGGGTAGAAAGGGAAGGGTTGGGGAGGTGCTATGAGAGAGCAGAAGCAAGGAGACCCAACAATATTGAATAAGGGCTCAAGGGAGGGAGGCCAGAGACACAGCTAAGTCCATAAAGTGCTTGTCTTGAAAGAATAAGGACCTGATTTTGATCCCCAATATTCACATTTTAAAAAATACTGTATGTAGTGATGTGTTTGTAATCCCAGTGCTGGGGAGTAGGAGACAGGAGGATCCATGGGGGGTTCCTGGCCAGCCAGTTTAGCTTAATTGGGAGCCCAGATCTCAGTTAGAGACCTTGTCTCAAAAAACAAGGTAGGGGATGGGGAAAGGGCTCAGTGGGTAAAAGCACTTGCTGCTCAAGTATGAGGATCTGAGTTTGAACACCCCCACACCCTCACACCTGCACCACCAGCTCTGTGGTGGGTAAAGACCAGAGGGTCACTAGGGCTCACTGTCCACCAGCCTAGCCAAAAAACAGTGAGCTCCAAATTCAGTGTGGCCTCCACAAACATACATGTGTATCAAATATACATACACATGTACTATACAAATGTGTGTGCATGAGCACATGTGTACACACACAGATACAAAAATCTCCCAATAGTAAATAAATAAACCTGGGGATGGGGCTTAGTTGGTAGAATGCTTGCCTATCATGCATAAAGTCCTGGGTTCAATCCAGCACTCCCTAAATCAGGTGTGGTCGTACATGCTATAATCCCAGGACACCTGGGTGATGGAATCAGGAAGATTAGAAGCTTAAGGTCATCTTTAGATATATAGTGAGTCTGAGGCCAGTCAGAGCTGCATGAGAATGTATCTCAAAACAAAATTATAAATAAGCAAAAAAGGGAGAGCTGGGCATGATGGCGGAAACCTTTAGATTCAGCACTCGGGGCAGAGTCAGGTGGATCTCTGTGAGTTTGAAATCAGCCTGGTCTATAGTGATTTTCAGGCCGGCCAGGCCACAGAGTGAGATCCTATTTCAAAAGAGAGAGGGGGTGGGAGG
>NW_008337205.1:1866741-1870738 GCF_000622305.1 Nannospalax galili
GAGGGAGGGCCTCGAACCCCACACAGAAAGACAGCAGGCTGGAGGTATATAGCTCAGGGGTAGAGCATTTGATGGCAGAAAGACAGAAGGCCAAGCGGAGGAAGGGTGAGCAGGAAAAGAAGTCAGAGAGAAAAAGTGCCAAGTCAAGAAGAGCTGGAGGGGATCAGAGAGGAAACACTGCAACAGGGAACTGGAATGTTCTTGCATGTCCTGGGCCAGTGACTCACTGCTCAAAGGGCTCTGGGGTTATAATCTGGTGACAGGCAGCAAAGGGGCCCTGGGGGTCCACCAGCACCCTACAGGCCTTGGTGCTGCTGATGACTGCCAGCTGCTCCGGGGTGCATTCTGATGGGAGAAGGTCAGATTCTTCCTCTTCTCCCTGTTCTTCCTCTTGTAGGGCCCTGGAGTAGAGATGGCAAGAGCTGAGAGGGGCTATGGAGGAAAGTGAACTTTTGGAAGAACAATAAGTCTGGAGAAAATCTAAGGGAAGGACAAGGGCACCAAGGCGGATTTCCAACCAGCAGATGTTCACATTGGGCAGTAAGAGACCAAGTGACAGAAGGTGTCTCTGTGTGTTGAGGACCAGAGCATAATGGCTATGGAAAGAGATTTGTTGAGGGGAAGGATCTTGCTCAGCAGTAGAGCACCTATAAAGAATATACCAGTGAGGAGTTGAGGGCAGAGCTTAGCAGTAGAGGGCTTGTCTAGAATCTCCCAGTGAGGGGCTGGTGGTGTGGGTCAGTGGTCAAGCGCGTGACAATAATTCCCAGTAAGGAGTAAGTAACCCAGTAAGGCTCAGTGATAGCAGGTCCTAGGTTCAACCAACACTCAACCCCTCCAATGAAAGAGATTCTCACTCATCTCCCCACTTCCCAGCCCTCACCTTGGGATGCGAAAGAGAGTGTCCACCACTTTCACCTCCCAACTGTTGCCAAAGACCTTGAGGTTTGCTGTGGGAACTCCACTGGGCAACATTAAATCATTGTCCCGGTTCTTGTCATAGTTTCCGCACAAGCCCTGTATCATCCCACGGTATGTGGTAGGCAGGAAGATCACTGTAAGAAGAAGGAGGTCCCCTGGGTGAGCCCCCAACTCTGTCCTCCCCCATCTTATCCTGGGTCCCCTTCTCAAGCGGGGGGACCCATTCCCCAGCTTGAGGTACAACTCCTCTCCCCATGGTCTGCTTGTTTGAGCTGTGCTTTTCTGAGCTCCATCCCAGAAATGAGGCTTTTATTTTGTGTGGTCTTTGTTTGCTTTTGATTTTGTTTTCATTTTGGGGAGAAGGTCTCATGTAGCCCAGGCTTATTCTACTGTGCTGGGGTTAAAGGTGTGGCTCACCACACCCTGTACTATTATTTTTTGTTTGTTTGGGTTTGATTGAGTTTCTCTGAGACACCTCACTGTGTAGCTCTGGCTAGTCTGGAACTCCCTGTGTAGACCAAGTCGGCTTCAAACTCATGGGAGAGCCTTCTGCCTCTGTGCCTCGAGTGCTAGGATTACAAACGGGAGCCACCACACCTGGCTCAGATGTCTGCTCCCCTGTCTCAGTTACCTGCACTGTGCTTTCCATCAAAGTCCACCACCATCTCAAAGTCAGTGATGAGATACAGCCGCTGAGCTCGCATGATGACCCGTAGGTGATTGTTTGGACTGTAGGGGATCGCCACCTTTTGATTGTTGACCTTGAGATGGAAGACTACAGCTGCAGGGCACTCTGGGTCAACCCTCTGCTGCTCTTGCCCATGCCTGGTTTTCCCAACTCTCCTCATCCCATCATGATCATATTTGAGAGGATTTGCTACCCCTAGTGGCAGAGACCCCTTTTATACCCCAGCTCCTTCCTTACAAAAAATTAGAAAGACACATGGCTCAGCAGGTTGCCACCAAGCTTCAGGAATTGAGATTGATCCCCAGGGCCCACATGGTGGCAGGAGAGGGCTAACTCTGGCAAGTCACACACCCACACACATACACATACTCTCACTAAGGGTAGGGACTGGAGAGATAGCTCATCGGTTAAGAGAGCTCGCTGCTTTTCCAGAGGGCAGGACCTGAGTTCGGTTCCTAGCACCGATGTTTGGGCTGTTCACAACCACCTATAACTCCAGCTCTAAAGGCTATGACACTCTCTTCTAGCCTCTGTGGGTACCTACATTCATGTAGGATACACACACACACACACACACAAAAAAAAAACAATATTAAAATAAGTGTAAAAGACACACACAAAAAAATTAGCACAGCTGATGCCCAAGCTTCCTTTTTCACACACACACATTACCCACCATCACCTTATCCCTCTCAACCTTTTGTTCAATCCCACTGCCCCTCTCCATCTTTCTCCATGAAGTAACGTTTACTCTGACTTCTATGACCAGCCTGCACACCCCCTGGGAACTTCATGATAATGGGCAGCAGCTGGTTTCCCTACGACCCTTCAGGTCTGTCCTATCCCTTACTCACCAAAACCACCAGACCTGCTTGGAGCTGAACTTTATAGCCATAGACAATGGTGGTCACTTCATATAGGACCGGACTCCCTTTGGAGGATATTTTGTTGCGCCCCTTCATGACAAGGCGTTCAATCCCCTCTGGGAGCTTGTCCACTGTCTTTATGAGATAGTAGTTCATACGACCCAGGAAACGGTAGCTGAGGTTATCGAATGTGCGGTAATAAGGGTCCCCAAAGATGGTACATTGTTCCAATTCTGTTAAGAAGTTTGAACATTGAGAAGAGGCCCAGTCCAGTCACTGGTCCCCCAGAATCCCTTCCTCACTGTGGGACTTGTGATTGCATCCCTCTTGGGCCTGCCTCTGACTCTTTCACCACCAGCCCACCCTCTCCACCTCCCAGTTTCCCCCATGGCTCCCTTACTGTTGACAGCACAGTTACTGCTGCCATCATCACTGTGCTGGCAGTGAGACCCTGAAGGGCAGCTGAAGTCCTGGCACTGGATTAACCCTCCCATGCAGGTACAGCTCTGGGTACAGCCACTGGAGATCCAGGTTTTGCCTGTCTGCAGAAAATAGGAGAAAGGAAGGACAGAGGGATCAGTTCTAAGGAGAAAGGCTTAGCCTCCTGTCTGAACAGCTTACATTTGCCCTCCCTACCTTTGGGTTCCAAATCCATTGAGTCAATCAACTATGGGAAGAAAATATTTGGGGGAAAATTCCATCGTGCTTAGGGGTTTAGCTCAACAGTAGAGTGCCTATAGAGAATCCCCCAGTGAGGGGCTTGGGGTGTGGCTCAGCGGTAGAGAGCTTGTCTAGAATCCCCCAGTGAGGGACTGGGAGCATGAGAGAGCTCCTACTTATCCAGTGAGGGCTGGAGTGTGACTGAGCTGAACGCCTGCCTAGAATCCCCCCGTGAGGGGCTGGTGGTGGGGCTCAGTGGTAGAGTTCACTGGCCTACCATGAAGTCCAAGGTTCCAGAAAAAAATGCATCTGTATGGAATGCATACAGGCTTTTTATTATATTATTGTTCCCTAAACAATACAGTAGAACTATTTATATAACATTCACATAGTCTTATCCACTATAAGTCATATAGAGTGATCTAAAGAATATAGGAAAATATGCAAGTACTATGTCATTTTATTATTTTTGTGTCTGCTTGTGTTCGTGTGTGTGTGTGTGTGTGTGTGTGTGTGTGTGTGTGTGTGCATGCAGAAGAGGCCAGAGGACAAGCTTGGCTGTCGTTCCTCAAGAGCCATTCTCCTTGTTCCTGGAAACAGGGTCTCTTACCAGCCTTGAACTTGCCAAGCAGGCTAGGTTCAATTAGCCATCAGACCCCCAGGGATCAACCTGTGTCCACCTCTGAAGTGCTGGGATTACAAATAAACGGCTACACGTGGATTTTTAGAAATTTTTTTTTTGACAACTCTTTTTTTTTTTTTTTTTTTTTTTTTTTTTTTTTTTTTTTTTTTTTTAAAAAAAAAAAAAAAAAAAAAAAAAAAAAGAGGACGATAAATCTTTCACTGTGATATATCAAAATAA
>NW_008337205.1:1870787-2004585 GCF_000622305.1 Nannospalax galili
TTAAGGGGCTGGAGAGATGGCTCAGAGGTTACAAGCACTGGCTGCTCTTGCAGAAGACCGGGTTCAATTTCCAGCACCCACATGGTGGCTAACAACCGGCTGTAACTCCAGTTCCAAGGGAATTTGATGCCCTCTTCTGACCTCTGCAGGCATTGCACAACAGAGGTGCACTCACACACATACAGGCAACTCACCCAAACACATAAAAATAATAAAAATAATAGAATTTAAAAAAATATTTTATTTATTATTTTTCTGTAGTCCCAGCACTTGGGAGACAGAGGCAGGCAGATCTCTGTGAGTTCAAGGCCAGTCTGGTCTACATAGTGAGTTCTCTTCAAGTACGTACATGCATCTGTGTTGTGCAATGCCCGTGGAGGTCAGAAGAGGTCACTGAATTCCCCTGGAACTGGAGTTACAAACAGTTGTTAGCCACGATGTGGGTGCTAGGAATCGAACCTGGGTCCTCTGCAAGAGCAATCAGTGCTCTTAACCACTGAGTCATCTCTCCAGCCCCCAATTTTTTATTTTTTTAAGATTGTGTGTGTGCACAAACATACGTGTGTGTGTGTGTGTGTGTGTATGACAGCACACATGTGGAGGTCAGAGGACAACTTGTGGGACTCTGTTTTCTCCTGCTATCATATGGGTTCCAGGAATCAAAATGAGGTCAGGTCATCAGTCTTGGCAAAAGGTACTCTTACCTGCTAAGCCATCCCCTGGCCCATCCATGGCTTTTTCTACATGGGTTCTTGGGATCAAACTGAAGTCCATATGCTTGCAAGGCAAACACATTACTGACTGAGCTATCTCCCCAGCCCTATTTCTTTATTTATTAAATATTTTATTTATTTTTATTTTACATGTATGAGTATATTGCTTATATGTATGGAAGTATACCTGTGTCATGCAATGCCCATGGAGGCCAGAAGAGGGTGTTGGATTCCCCTAGAGACCTAGAGTTATGGACGGTTGTTAGCTGTCATGTGGGTGCTGGGAACTGAACCCAAGTCCTCTACAAGAGCAGCCAGTGCTCTTAACTGCTGAGCCTTCTCTCCAGTGCTACTTATTTTTTTTGAGAGCTTGTGTGGAGGTTCTAGCAGGGAATCCCAGGCTAGCCTCCAACTTACTATGTAGCCCAAGATGACCTTGTACTTCTGACCCTCCTGCTTCTACTCCCCAGTGCTGGAATGATAAACATGCCCCATTATGCCTGGCTTATGTGGTGCTGGGGATGGAGTCCAGGGCTTTATGAATGCTACGCAGGTACTCCATTAACTGAGTTGCATCCCCAAGCCTATAACATCATTTTATACAAAGATCTTGAGCATCTGTGGATTTGGGTATCCTGGAACCACTCATCCCCATGGGTTCCCAAGAACTAATGCAACTGGCCCTCTCCAGAGGATAGTTATAGTGTCATTTGAGTCTTGATGTCTTGTATCCTGTCTTCTCAAGACATTGTCCTTAACCTTTATTTTTAATATTTTATTATTTTTATGTGTATGAGTGTTATGCATGCATGTAGGTAAGTGTACCCACATTGTGCAATGCCCATGGAGGATAGAAGAGGCTGTTGGATCCCCTGGAACTGGAATTACAGACAGTTGTTAGCTGCCATATGGGTGCCAGGATTTGAACCCGGGTCTTCTGCAAGGACAGTCAGTGTTCTTAACCACTGAGCCATCTCTCCAGCCCCGTTCTTAACCTTTTTTTTTTTAAGACAGGAGCTAATGTAGTTCAGGCTGGCATCAAATTCAGTATGTATCTAAAATGGCCTTAGACTTCTGATCCTCTTGCCTCTACCACCCAAGTACTGAACCTTATAGGTGTGCACCACCACAAGCGGCTTGTTCTTGGTGTCTTAATATACTGTTCAGAATGTGCTAATGGACCCACTTTATAGATGAGGAAATGGAGGCAGCAGAGTTCTCCTATACAAAAGCCCTGTTCTGTGTACTCTATCTTGGTGTCCTAGTTGTATGTATTCCCTGACACAATTCCAATATAGGAGGGCTGGAGATGTGGCTCAGTTGGTAGAGCACTTCTCTATCATACACGAAACCCTGGGTTCCATCCCCAGCACCACATAAACCAGGGGGTATGGTAGGGGAAATCTGTCATCTAGCACTTGGAATGTGGAAGCAGGAGAATCAGGAATTTAAGGTCATTCTCAGCTATATAGCAAGTTTCAGACCAGCCTGAGCTACATGAAACCTTGTCTTAAAAAATATTTTTTTTTAATTAAAGAACTCAATTTAGGCTGGGCATGGTGGCACACCTTTAATCCCAGCACTTGGGAGGCAGATCTGTCTACAAAGTGAGTTCCAAGCCAACTGGGGTTACAGGAGACCAAGAGACCCTGTCTTAAAAAGACAAAAAAAAAAAAAAAAAAAAAAAAAAAAGGGGGGCGTCTATATCCCACCAGCCTTCCCAGTGACAGGGTCAGTCATATAAACATTGCAGGCTGAGAAAGGCAGAGGGAAGGAGAAAGTGGCCCACAATTCCCTTTTCCACGTCCACTCACTGGGATGATGTCACCCTTGAGGTCTTTGCAGTCACACTGATTTTTGGGCACACACTTGTCCTTATTGAGCACGAAGCCAGAGTGACAGACACAGCCCTCCTTGCAGGAAGAGGGGTCTTTGGTGCTGGAGCCCTCACAGCGGCCATCCATGTTGGAACAGGAAGGAGGACAGGGGGGAAGGCAGTCAGTGAAGTGGCTGTTATCTGGACACTGCAGAACTAGAGCTATGGGGTAAATGGAGAGCGGGGTTAGTGGACAGAATCTGAGGGGGGCTCAAGGAAGTAGGGGCACAGAAACAAGGCTGGACTGAAGGTTCATCAGAGCTTGAGGCTTGTTGTTCTTTTTGTTTTTCATTCAGCAAACATTTACTGAGCATGGGCTCTATGTCCATCCATGTCACACACACACACACACACACACACACACACACACACACACACACACACAAAGTCTTAAAAATATGTGTGGGGGCTGGCGAGATGGCTCAGCAGTTAAGAGCACGTAATGCTCTAGTAGAGGACCTGAGTTTGGTTCCCAGCACTTTTTTGTTTTTTACTCACAACACACATACTTTGACTAGGCGCTATGTCACCCCATGTCACACACACACACACACACACACACACACACACACACATACACACCAGCCAGGAACTAAGCTACTTTGTACCATTACTCTGATTTCTCCATCCATGAGCTAGCACCCCCACCTGCCCCCATTTCCATGGGTCCCCTTACTGTTGGTGGAACAGTTACCTCCCTTACTGACGAAGGCACAGTTACTGTTGCCATCATTACTTTGTCGGCAGTAGGAACCTGAGGGGCACTGGAAATTCCGACACTGAAGGGCCCCTCCCTTGCATGTACAGATTTGGGTACAGCCACTTGAGATCCGCTTCTGGCCAGGCTGCAGAAGTCACAAGAAGGGAAAAAAGAGAGGACAGAGAGGCTGGTTCTAGGAGACAGACTTAGCCCTCTGCTGAGGAACTTACATTTGCCCTCTCTATCTGCAGGTTTCAGTCAACCAACTACAGGTAGAAAATACTTTTTTGAAAAATTACCACCAGGGGGCTGGAGAAATAGTTCAGCAGTTAAGAGCACTGGCCACTCTTGCAGAGGACCTGGATTCAGTTCTCAGCACCCACATGGCATCTAATAATCATCAATAACTCCAGTCCAGGGGATCCAACACCCTTTTCTGGCTCCTTGGGCATTGGATACAGGTGGTGCACGTATATACATGCAGGCAAAACACTCATACACATAAAAATTTTTTTAAATTGCCACCAGGGTTGTAGGCATACTTTAGTCTGACTAGAATACCTAGTGAGGGGCTAGGGACATGACTCAATAGTAGAGCATTTGCCTAGAATCCTCCACTGAGGGGCTGAGGGGTAGAGCACTTGACTAGTATGTGCCAAGACCTAACCAGCCTTTACACTCTTAGGCCAGCCATACAGATAGGAGCATCCAGAGAAACAGAAAAAGAGAAAGTGGGCACCAATACTACTTTCTTGCTTGTTTGTTTGTTTTTTGAGACAGGGTCTTCCTGTATCCCCAGCTGGCCTGGAACTCATTATGTAGAACAGGCTGGCCTCCATCTCACAGAGATCTGCCTGCCTCCCCTGCCCAGTGCTGGTAATAAAGGTATGCAACATCACACCAGTTCCAATACTTCTTTTTAACAAATTCTTCATGGTGTGTGTGTGTGTGTGTGTGTGTGTGTGTGTTTATGAATGTGGGCACACATATGCATAGAGGTTGGAAGTATTAGTCCTTGCCTTCTACCTTGTATTGAGACAAGGACAGTCCTCTCTCTCTCTCTCTCTCTCTCTCTCTCTCTCTCTCTCTCTCCTCTCTCTCTCCCCCTTTCTCTTTCTATCCTCTCTGGTGGTGGTATTCATTGTGGTACACCACAATAGCTAGCACCTAAGTTTCTTGGGATTCTTTTGGCCCTTCCTCTCATATTGCAGTAGGTGTTCTGGGATTTAAAGGCTACTGTACCCAGCTTACATGGGTTGTAGAGATTCAAACTTAGGTCCTCACATTTATGCAACAAGCTCTTTCTCTACTTACCACTGAGCCATCTCCCCAAGCCCTGCATCCCACTTCTCCCAGCCACTCACCTGGATGAGGCCACCCTGCCCATCTTTGCAGCCACAGTTAATTCTGAGCACACACTTGTTATTATCCAGCACATAGCCAGATTGACAGATGCAGCCCTCCTTGCAGGTGGAGGGGACTTTGGAGGTGGTGCCCACACAGAGGCCATTCGGGTCTGAGCAGGAAGGTGGGCAGGAGGGAAGGCAGTCTGTGTAGCGGAAGCCAGGTGGGCATCTTAGGGCTATGAAATGGAGGGGAAATGGAGTTAGTGGAGAGAGCCAGAGGCCAAGATGACCAAGAAAGTTTGGGGCTTTTTCCCTCTTTTTGTTATTCATTCAGCAAACAATCGCAGAGAGCTAAGTTTTTTCTTGCCCTTGCTCTGATCCTCCAGCCATGAGCACACCCTCTAAACCTTCCCCCATGGCTCCTTACAGTTGGGGGTACAGTTACTGGTGCCATCATTGTTGTGCTGGCAGAATGACCATATGGGGCACTTGAAGTCCTGGCACTGAATGGTTCCTCCTGTGCAGGCACAGCTCTGGGTACAGTCATGGGAGATCCAGGTCTTGCCTGCCTGCAGAAGCCATGGAAAGAGAAGGGAAATGAGGGAGAGCCCTGACTGCTGTCTGAGGGACTTAAATCTGCTATAACAATTGGCAAGTTCTCTATCAACCAACCACGGGTGGTTGTAGGTGTAGTTCAGCCTGACTGCAATCCCCATAAGCAGCGGAGGGTGTAGCTCAGCAGTACAGCACTTGCCCAGTCTGTGTCAGGACCTGACCAACCTTCAACTCCAGAGCCAGCTATACAGATAGGAGCATCATAGGGGGGAGACAGAAAGAAAAGGACAAAGTGGCACCCAATCCTACCTTAAAAAATATTTGTTGGGGCTTGGGGGAAGGCTCAGAGGTGAAGAGTGTTTACTCTTCAGAGTTTGCTCTTGCAGAGGACCTGAGATGGTTTCTAACATCCACATAAGACAGCTCACAATCACCTGTAACTCCAGTTCCAGAGGAACTGAGACCCTCTGTCATCTGTAGGCATTTTCCTGCATGTGGTTTACATAAACTAATTCAGGCAAACACAAATACACATAAATAAAAACTTTGGGCTTTTTTGTTGTTGTTGTTTTGTTTTGAGACTGGGTCTCCCTGTAGTCCAAGTTGGCTTAGCACTCACTATGCAGACCAAACTGGCCTCCACCTCACAGAGATCCACCTGCATCTGTCTCCCAAATTCTGGCATTAAAAGCATGTGTTACTACGCCTTACAATATGTAGATCTTTAAAAAAAAATCTTTGTTGCTGGGAGTGGTAGCACTTGCCTTTAATTCTAGGACTCAGAAGGCAACGGCAGGTGGATCTCCGTGAGTTTGAGGACAGCCTAGGACACATTGTGAAGCCTTGTCTCAAAAAAAAAAAACTTCTGTTTGCCGGGCATGGTGGCACACACCTTTAATCCCAGCACTTGGGAGGCAGAGGCAGGCGGATCTCTGAGAGTTCAAGGCCAGCCTGGTCTACATAGTGAGTTCCAGGACAGCTGGGGCTACAGGGAGACCCTGTCTCAAAAATACCAAAAAAAAAAAACCAACTTCTGTTTATATATATGTTTGTATGTTTGTGTCCATGTTCAAATGTGTGCAAGTATGGGCACATGTACTTCTGAAGGTCAAAGGACAATGTCAGGTGTTGGTCCTTGTACTCCACCTTGTATTGACACAGGGTCTCTCTCTCTCTCTCTCTCTCTCTCTCTCTCTCTCTCTCTGTTTTTGATGTTTACACTGTGTATAACAAAATAGCTAGTCTGCAAGTTTGGGGGGATTTTCCTGTCTCTTTCTTCCACAGCACAGTAGGATTACAAACACAGGCTACTGCACCACTGTATATGGATTGTGAGGATTTGAATTCCTCACACTTGTCCTGCAAGCGCTTTATCCACCAAGCCATCTCCTCAGCCCTTACTAATCCCACTCTCCATGCCTACTCACCACAATGAGGCCACCCTGGGCATCTCTGCAGCCACAGTAATTTGGGAGTATACATAAGCCATTATATAGCACATAGCCAGGTAAACAGAGACAACCCGCTTTGCAGGTGGTGGGGACTTTGGTGCTGGTGCCCTTGCAGAGGCCCTCTGGGTCCACACAAGAAGGGAGACAGGAGGGAAGGCAATTGGTGAAGTAGCTGTGTTCTGGGCATTGAGGATCTGTGATGGAGGGAGAGTGAGGTTAGTGGAAAGGACCTCAGGGGAGAGGAAGAAGGAAGCAGAGGATACAGAAACCAGGGTGGGCAGAATGACTAAGAAAGCTTCGGGCATTTTTTCTTTTGTTAGTCATTCAGAAAACATTTACTGACCATTACTGTGTGCCAAGCTGTGAGAAAAGAAGGTAAGAAGATAGATCCCCTCAGTCAAAGTGGGACACTACACAATAAGAGATCAGCACTGAGAGGGGTCCAGCACAGTCATGGGCCCTCAGAAACCCTACTGACTATGGTACCTCCTATCTTAGATCTTGTAGGCCCAGAGGACTAATGTCCTTCTTGCCCTGTCTCTGATTCCCCAGCCATGAGCACACCCTCCCCTTCCCCCAGGGCTCCCTTACTGTTGACAGCACAGTTACTATTGCCTTCATCACTGTGCTGGCAGTGAGACCCTGACGGACATTTGAAGTCCCAGCACTGAATAGTCCCTCCGGTGCAGGTACAGCTCTGGGTACAGCCACGGGAGATCCAAGTCTTGCCTGCCTGCAGAAGTCAGTGGAAGAAAAAGGAAGTTAAGACAGAGTAGGAAGCTCTAAAGAGATGAGCTCAACCTCTTATCTGAAGGGCTTACACACGCCTTCTCTATCTGTGGGTTTCATATCTATTCAGTCAACCAACCAAAGTTAGGAGAACTGGAAAAAAATTGTATCTGGACCTGGGGGTATAGTTCATTTCTAGAGGGCCTGTGTAGAATCCAAAAGGAAGACTAAGACAAGATTCTGCCTTAGAGTGTTTGGCAAGAATCTCCAGTGAGGAGCTTCCGGTATGATTCTACATAGAGAGCCTGTCTATAATCCTCAGTGATGGGGGAGAGGGCCTGGATTAGAGATAGAGAGAGCACTTGCTTAGCACACCCCAGTGAGGCTCTGGTGCTGTGGCTCAGTGTTAGAACTTTTGCCTAAATACCTTCAGTTAGGGGCTGAGGTGTGGCTCAGAGATAAAACACTTGCCTAGAATCCCCCAGTGAGGGGCTGAGAGGTGTAACTCAGTGATATAGAACTTGCCTAGTATCCCTCAGTAAGGGACTGGTCAAGAGGCTGAGGTCGAGTACTTGTCTAGAATGTTCCAGGCCCTAGCCAGTTTTCACAAACCAGAGCCAGTCATAAAGACAGGAGCAAGTCAGTGGAGAGAACCAGAAGAAAGGAGAAGGCAGCCCCCATCCCATCTGGGTTTTTGTTTTTGGTAATCTTTTTTATTTTTATTTTATATGTGTGTTTTGTGTGCAAGTATATAAGTAAATCACATGTGCAGTGCCCCTGGAGACCATAAGAGGGTGTGGGATCCCCTGGAACTGGAGTTATGGATGGTTGTTAGCTGCTATGTGGGTGCTGGGAACTGAACCTGGGTCCTATGCAAGAGCAGCCAGTGATCTCAACAGCTGAGCCCCCTGTTTTTGGCTCTTTTAGTGTGTGTGAGTGTGTGTGTGTGTGTGTGTGTGTGTGTATGTGTGTGTTCATGTTTATGTTTGTGGATGTATGTACACATGGAGCATGTGGAGATCAGAGGACGATCTCAGAGGACATTCTCACCTTCCTCATTGTATTACGACCGTCACTCTCTTTTTCTTTCTCTCCTTCCCTCCATTCTCTTCTCTCTCTCTCTCTCTCTCTCTCTCTCTCTCTCTCTCTCTCAGCACCTCTGGGCACACAGGACTAGCTAACCCACAGGTTTCAAGAGAGTCTGTTGTTTTTTCCCCTCTCATACCCCAATAGCAGCCTTGGGATTGTAGTCACAGGCTACCCATCTACCTTCCAAGGTTAGTAGGAATTAGAATACAGGTCCTCACACTTGCAGAGCAAACATTTTATTCACTGAGCTATTTCCCCACTCCCTCACCAATCGCACTGTCTGAGCCCACTCACTAGGATGAGGGCACCCTGAGCATCTTTGCAGCCACACTGATTTCTGAGCACACACATGTTGTTATTCAGCACATAGCCAGATTGACAGAGGCAGCCCTCCTTGCAGGTAAAGGGGATTTTGGTACTAGTGCTCTTGCACAGGCCATCTGGGTCCGAGCAGGAAGGTGGACAGGCTGGAAGGCAGTTGGTATAGCTGCTGTGGCCAGGGCACTGTAGAGCTATGGGGTACAGGGAGAATGGAGTTAGCGAAGAGAACCTAACACCCAAGGAAGCAGAGGCTACAGAAAGCAGGCTGGCAGAATGACCAAGAGAAGTCAGGGCTTTATTTTTCTTTCATTATTCATGCAGTAAACATTTACTGAGTATGCCTATTTGCCACCTGAGGACAGAATGTAAGGATGATTTTTTCCTGATTCAATGTGGGAGACTTAACTATTGGGAGCCTAACACATAGAAGGGATAATTCCATTCATCAAAGGGACTATTCCATTCAGCAATCATTTACTGACCACGGTCTGTGTGCAAATCCCCAAGAGAAGGAAGTAAGAAAAATGCATCTCCCAAGGTAATGTGGGGCACTAACACTGACGGTTAGTTCGGTTAACTTGACACAATGTAGAGTCACCTGGGAAGAGTGAGTGTTGAGATCAGGTTGGCCTGTGGCAATGCCTGTGGGGGATTATCTTGATTACATTAATTGATATGGGAGGTCCCAGCCCACAATGGGGGCACCACTCCCTGGATTTGGGTCCTGTACTCCGTAAGAATGGAGAAAGCTAGCAGAGTACTAGTAAGGAAGCTTGCTTCTCTCAGCTCTTGACTGGATGTCATGTGACTAGCTGCCCTGAGTTCCTGCTGCTTGGACTTCCTCACAATGATGGACTGTAACCTAGAACTGTGAGCCCAAAATAAACTTTGTTCCAAAGTTTCTTTTTGTCAGGGTGTTTATCACAGCAACAGAAATTAAATTAAGATACAAACCAATGAGAGACCGACCTTGAGAAGGGACAGCCCAGGCTTGAGTCTCCAGAATCCCTCCCTCCCTCTTTGCTACTGTCTACCCCTGACCTTTTAGGGGACTAAGCTACTTCTTTTTTTTTTGTCTTTTTGAGACAGGGTTTCTCTGTAGCCCCAGCTGTCCTGGAACTCACTATGTAGACCAGGCTGGCCTTGAACTCACAGAGATCCACCTGCCTCTGCCTCCCAAGTACTGGGATTAAAGGCATGCACCACCATGCCTGGCTGACTAAGCTACTTCTTGTCCTGCCTCTGACCATGAGCACCCTCTCCATATTCTCCCATGGCTCTCTTACTGATTTCACCACAGCTACTGCTGCCATCCTCAATGTCCTGGCACTGAGTCCCTGAGGGGCAGTTGAATTTCCAGCACTGAACAACCCCGCCCATGCAGGTACAGTTCTGGGTACAGCCTGTGGAGATCCAGGTCTTGCCTGCCTGTAGAAGGCACAGAATGAGAAAGGAAATGAGGACAAAAAGGCCGTTATTAGGAGACAGGCTTAGTCTCTTGTCTAAAGGGCTTACTTACATCTGCCCTCACCTGCAGGTTCCACATCTACTGAGTTTAACAATTACAGGTGGGAAACATGGGGGAAAATTGCATCAGGAGCTGTGGGTGTGGTAGAAAAATAGAGGGCCTATATGGAATCCACCAGGAAGGAGGTGGAGGCAGGGGTCTGCCTTAGAGTGCCTGGCTGGAATCCCATAGTGAGGGGCTTGGGGGCATAGCTCAGCATAAAGCACTTGCCTAGCCTGTGCCAGGACCTGGTCAACCTTCACACTCCAAGGCCAGCATGTGCAACCCAGGCTCGCAGAAGAGAAAGAAAGGAAGAAGTTGCAGACTGAGCCTGCCTACTTCCCACTGATAGACAGTTAAGGGGGTGTGGCTAAGTAGTAACATTTGCCAGACCCTGACCCACCTTCACACTCCAGAATCAGCCATACAGAAAGGAGTATCCCAGGTGTAGAGAAGCAGAGAGGAGAAAACGGCCACCATCCCACTTAAATTTTTTATTCCTTTTCTTTTTTTGAGAAACAGTCTCCCTGTGTACCCTGGCTGGCTTGGAACTCACCATGTAGACCAGGCTGGCCTTGAACTCTGAGATCTACCTGCCTCTGCCTCCCAAATACTAGGATTAAAGGCATGTGCCACTATGCCTGGCAAAAAAGCTTTTATTGCATTATTTATTTATTTATTTATTTATTTATTTATTTATTTATTTATTATAGGTGTGTGTGTGTGTGTGTGTGTGTGTGTGTGTGTGTGTGTGTGTGTGTATTCCTGAGTATGTGAGGAATTTGGGCACACTTAGAGGTGTGGATCTCCACTGTTGGTCCTACTTTTACATATGTATTGACACAGTCTGTCTCTGTCTCTCTGTCTTCGTCTCTGTCTGTGTCTCTGTCTCTGTTTCTCTTTCCTCTGTTGTTCCTCAGCTGTTATTCACTGCTGAGCACAAAAGACTAACGATCCTACATATTTCTGGGGCTTCTTCTGTCCTCTCCTATCTGCCAGTAGAACCCCTGGGATTACAGACACGGGCTACTTATACGGGTTGTGAGGACTCAAATTCAGATGCCCTCATTTATGGCACAAATATTTTATCCACTGAGCCATCTCCCCAGCCCCCACCAATCCCATTTTCTATGCCCACTCACCGGAATGAGGCCACCCTGTGTATCTTTGCAACCACAATGACTTCTGAGCACACACTTGCCATTATTCAATATATAGCCAGGTTGACAGACACAGCCCTCCTTGCAAGTGGAGGGAACTTTGGAGCTGGTGCCCTCACAGAGGCCTTGAGGGTCTGAGCAGGAAGGTAGGCAGGAGGGAAGGCAGTCGGTGTGGTGGCTGTAGGTTGGACATTGCAAAGCTATGAGGTAGGGAGAGAGTGGGGTTAGAGAGGACCTGAGAGAACCCAAGGAAGCAGAGGTGCAGAAACAAGGCTGGGCAGTATGACCAACAGACCTCAGGGATATTTCCCCCATTTTGTTATTCATTCAGCAAATATTTATTGACCTGTGTGTCAAAAGAGTGAAGTGTGTTAGAGTAAAAAGTAAGAAGATGGATCTCCCAAGTCAATGTGGGAGACGAACCACTGAGAGAACAACTGAGTCCAGTCCAGCCCTGGGTCCCCAGAATCCTTCCTCTCTGTGGTACTTCCTATCCTGACCTCCAAGGCCCAGATGACTAAGCTCCTTCTTGCTCTGCCTCTAACTCTCCAGCTATGAGCATACCCCTCCCAACCTTCCTCCATGGCTCCCTTACTGATTTTGGTGCAGTGATCGCTGCCGTCATTGCTGTTCTTGCAGTAAGTCCCTGAGGGACACTGAAAGTTCTGGCACTGGATGGCCCCTCCAATACAGGTACAGTTCTGGGTACAGCCTCTGTTGATCCAGGTCTTGTCTGCCTGCACAAGTCACAGGAAGAAAAAGGAAGTGGGGACTGAGAGCCCATTCTAGGATGACAGCCTTTTGTCTGAGAGACTTACTTTGTGATGCCCTCTCCCCTCCCATTAGCAGTTTCCATACCTATTGAGTAAACCAACCATAGATGGAAAATTATTTTAAAATTGCATCTGTGGCTGGAGGCATAGTTTAGCACTAAAGTAACAGCCTAGAATCTTCCAGTAAAGGGCTTGGGGGGTGCGGTATGGCTCAGTGGTAGAGTTGGGATTAGAATCCTCCAGTGGGGGACTGGGAGTGTAGATCAGGTGTAGAACCTTTATCTGAAATTCTCATTTGATGAGTTGGGGGTGCATTTTAGTGGAGGCATGGCATACTTACAGGTAGAACAACTGTGTAGAATCTTCTAAGAGGGACTGACATCCCTCAACACTAGGGCAATTGTGTGGAATCCTCAGTTGAGATGCAGAGGGCCTTACTCATAACTAGGGTTTCTGATTAGAATTCCACTGAGGGCTGGGCATGGTGATGCACACCTTTGTAACTTTACTCCTAATAGTTCCACGCCAGCCGTGGTTGTACAGTGAGACTTGATCTCAAAAAGTGAAAAAAAAAGGGGAGGGGGGCGCTGGAGAGATGGCTCAGCGGTTAAGAGCACTGGCTGCTCTTCTAGAGGACTGGGGTTTGGTTCCCAGCACCCACATAGCAGCTAACAACTGTCTACAGCTCCAGTTCCAGGGGATCCAACACGCTCTTCATGCCTCAAATGCATTTATGTACATGCTGGCAATACACTCATACACATAAAATAAAAAAATAAATATTTTTAAAAAGGAAAAACCAAAATAAAGCAGAAAACAAATCCCACTGAAGGCTTCAGGGGCTGACTCAGTGGTGGAGCTCAGACCTAGAATCCTCCAGTGGGGTTTGGGAAAGAAACTCAATCTCAGAGCACCTGACAGAATCCCCAAAGATTGGCTAGGGGGTATAGCTCAGCAGTAGAACCTAGTATATTCCAGGCCCTGATCAACTACACTACAGGGCTAGCCATACAGAAAGTAGCATCCCAGATGATGAGAGGCAAAGGAAGGAATGCCACTTTTAAAAAATCTTTGTGTCTGTGTGTTAGTTTGCAGGAGTGTAAGTGAGGGCACACATACATGTAGAGGTCAGAGGATAATCTTCAGTGTTGGTCCTCTCATTCTACCTTGTATTCCGACAAGTTCTCTGTCTCTCTGTGTCTTTGTTTCATTCTCTCTCTCTCTCCCTCCCTCCCTCCCTCCCTCCAAAAATACAAGATTAGCTAGCCTGAAAGTTTCTATGGATTCTCCTGTTTCCTCCTCCTCCCATCTCCCAGTAGGAGCCCTTGGATTACAGACACAGGCTACCATGTCTTATGTTGGTTGTATGGATTCAAACTCAGGTCCTCTTGCCAGGAAACAAACATTTTATCCACTGGGCCATCTCCCCAATCCCCACCAATCCCACTTTAGCCACCTACTTACCGGTATGAGAGCACCTTGTGCATCTTTGCAGCCACACTGATTTCCGAGTACACATTTGTCATTATTCAGCACATAGCCAAGTTGACAGACACAGCCCTCCTTGCAGATAGAGGGGATTGTAAGGTTGGTGCCCTTGCACCAGCCATCCAGGTTGGAACAGGAAGGTAGACAGGAAGGGAGACAGTTGGTGAAATTGCTGTGGTCAGGACATTGCAGAGCTACGAAATGGAGGGAGAATAGGGTTAGTAGAGAGGATCAAAGAGGGCCAAGGAAGCAAAGGATCCAGAAACTAGAAGGGGCAGAATATACAAGACAGTTTGAAGCTTTTTCCTTTTGTTATTCACTCAGCAAACTGATTTTGTGCCAAGCCCTAAGGAAAGAATGTAAGAAGAATGGATCTCTTGGGGTTAGAGAGGTGGTTCAGCAGTGAAGAGTGCTTGCTGCTCTTCCAGAGTCTCCAAGTTTGGTTCCCAGCACCTATTTCAGGTGACTCACAGCCTACTGTAACTACTACTCCAGAAGAATCTGACGCTTTCTTCTGGCCTCCGAGTATACTGCAATCACATGCACATACCACATGTAGCCACATACTTATATACATAATTAAAAATAAAATCCTTAAAAGCTGTTCAGGTCATTGGGACCCTTGAGTGTTTCCAGACCTGCCAGCTCTCTCAGACCTGTAGTAATTAATGCATTGCTCAGCTGTCACCAGAGGAGCTTCCTTATGCAGCAGATAGTGATTAACACAGAGATTGGTCAACATGCAGAGAATAAGAGACTGCAGACTGTTTATCCCTAAATAGGACACCTATGTCAAACTTCTGCTCCCCAAGGCTCAAGGATCATTGTGGAAGAGGCAGCAGAAAGATTGTAAGAGCCAGAGGAAATGGATGACCACAGGGAAACAGAGTTTTCCAGACCACTGGGCAGTTACTCATACCTCGTAGCAATGGTGACAGTATCTACAAGTTGCACATAAGTTCAAGCCAGACAAAATCTCAGTACAGACTTGGGGAGGCAGGTAAGAAAACCCAACCCTACCTGAGGAACAATTGGCAGTGGATAGCTGTTGGGAGAGGGAGAGTCGGTCTCGTTTAAGGTGAGATTCTTGGTAGGCTGACCAAGCTCCAGTGGATGGACCCACATAGAAGAGCATTTGGAAACACAAGTTTGACTATAGGCCTTTGTGTGTGTGTGTGTGTGTGTGTGTGTGTGTGTGTGTACAAAAATATGTATGCATATGTAAAATAGATTACATGAAATTGGGCAGTAGGGCATAGTAGCAGGGGTGCAGGTTGGGGAGCAGATCTAAATTGATCAAAATACATTGTATGAAATTCACAAAAATTCAACTTAAAAATACCTTTAAAAAATAAGAAAGAGGGGGCTGGAGAGATGGCTCAATGGTTCAGAACACTGGTTATTCTTCCAGAGGACCTGAGTTCAGTTCCTAGAACCCACATGGTGGCTAACAACCATCTAAAACTCCAATTCCTGGGAATGTGATGCCCTCTTCTGGCCTTCATGGGCACCGCACCAAAATGGGCACACTTACATATATGCAGGCAAAACACTCATACACATAAAATAAAAAATAACTTTAAAAAATAAAGAAGAATGGATCTCCCAAGTCAGTGTAGGAGACTAACCACTGAGACATCAGCATTGAGAAGGGATCCAGCTGAGCCACAGGTCTCCAGAATTCCTCCCTACCATGGTACCTCCTCTCTCTAACCTCTAAAGCCCAGGGGACTAAGTTTCTTCTTGCCCTGCCTCCGACCCTCTAGCCATGCACACACCCTCGCCTTCTCCCATGGCTCCCTTACTGATTTTCGTGCAGTTACTGTTGCCATCATTGTTTTTCTTGCAGTAAGTCCCTGAGGGGCACTGGAATTTCTGGCACTGGATGGCCCCACCAGTGCAGTTACAGCTCTGTGTACAATCTCTGTTGATCCAGGTCTTATCTGCCTGCAGAAGTGACAGAAGAGAAGGGAAATGAGGACTGAGGGACTGGTTCTAAGGAGAAGCCTCAACTCCTGTCTAAAGGGCTTACTTTTGTCTCCCCAGTCAGTAGGTTTCACATTGTTGAGTACCCAAACACAGATGAAAAAAATTTAGGAGAAAAAATGCATCTGAAGCTGCAGGCATAACTCAGTGGTAGAGTGAATGCCTAGAATCCCCAGTGAGGGGTTGGGGAGCGTGTCTAAGTGGTTGAATTCTGGTCTAGAATCTTCCCTGGGGGCTTTTTACCATAACTCAGATGTAGAAACTCTTCCTGGAATCCTCAGTGATGCCTGGCAGTGGAAGGAGTAGGGAGGCTGTGGCTTAGAGGCAGATTATATGCCTAGAACCCTGTAAGAGGGTCCAGGGGCATGGCTCAGTGGTAGAAAACTGCCTAGCATCCATCAGTAAGAGGCTGAGACTATGGATCATATGTAGAGAGCCTGACTAGGATCCTTCAAGAGGACCTGGGGCCTGGCTCAGCAATGTCTTACAATTCTCTGGTTAGAGGCTAGGGGTCAGGCTCATTGGTGGAGCGCCTGCTAAGACTCCAGAGTGTGAGGATGGGAGGACAGCTCAGTAGGAGAACTCAGGCCTAGAGCCCTCAGTTGGAGCCAAGGAATATAGTTCACTGTCAAAAGCCTCTATCTAGAATCCCCCGGGGGAGGGCCTGGGGGCAGGGCTAAGCAATAGAGTACTAGACAGCATGGCCCAGGACCTTATAAACCTTCATACTACAGAGTCAGCCATATAAACAGGAAATCCCAGATGGAGAAAAATAGAAGAGGAAAGCAACAAATCCTACTTTAAGAAAAAAACAAACTTTGTATGGCCGAACATAGTGATGCACACCTTTAGTCCCAGCACTTGGGAGGAAGGAAGAGGCAGGCAGATCTCTGAGTTCAAGGCCAGCCTGATCTACATAGTGAGTTCCAGGCCAGCCCCACTAACAGGGAGACCCTGTCTCAAAAAGACCAAAAACCAAAAAGCTTTGTGTGGGGCTGGAGAGATGGCTCAGTAGTTAACAGCACTGGCTGCTCTTGCGGAGGATCTGGGTTCAATCCCTAGCACCCATTGGGCAGCTAACAACAGTCTGTAACTCCAATTCCAGGGGATCCGATACCCTCTTCTGACCTCCATGGACACTGTACAACAGGGGTGCACTTAAACATATGCAGGCAATACACTCATACACACAAAATAAAAATAATAAAAAAAAATTTTTGGTCTTTTTTGAGACAGCGTCTCCCAGTAGCCCCAGCTGGCCTGGAACTCACTATGTAGACCAGGCTGGCCTGAACTCAGTGAGACCCGCCTGCCTCTGCCTCCCAAGTGCTTGGATTAAATGGGCATGCACCACCACGCCCAGCAATAAAATATTTTTTAAAAACTTTGTAAGTGTGTACTCATACAAGAGGAGGGCAATCATTTCACCCAGAACCACCTCCCCAGTCCCCACCAGTCCCACTTGGGATGCCCACTCACCAGGATGAAAGCACCCTGGGCATCTTTGCAGCCACAATGACTTCTGAACACACACTTGTCATTATTCAGCACATAGCCAGATCCACAGACACAGCCCTCCTTGCAGGGGCGGGGGGCTTTGGAGCTGGTATCCCCACAGAGGCCATCCAGGTTTGAGCAGGAAGGTAGACAGGGGGGAAGGCAGTTGGTATAAAGGCTGTGGGCAGGACACTGCAGAGCTATGAGGTTGATGAACAGTGAGGTTAGTGGAGAGAGAACCTGAGGGGTCCAAGGAAGCAGAGACTACAGAAACCAGGTGGGGTAGAATGATCAACAAAGCTTGAGACTTAAGTTTTTCCTCTTTGTTATTCATTTGGCAAACATTTACTGAGCATGCACTTTGTGCCAAAGTCTGATAAAGAAATTAATGGGGCTGGAGAGATGGACATTGCGTGACATGAGCGCACTTACATGCAGGTAAATACACTCATACACAAAAAAAAAAATAAATATTAAAAAAAAAAACTTGTGCTGGGTGTGGTGATGCACGCCTTTAATGCCAGCACTCAGGAGGCAGAGGCAGGTGGATCTCTGTGAGTTCAAGGCCAGCCTGGTCTACATAGCAAGTTCCAGGGCAGCTGAGTCTACAGGGAGACCCTGTCTCAAAAAAACCACATTTGTGTGTGTGTTCTCATACAAGAGGGGGGCAACCAAGAGTCTGGAAAGATGGGTCAGCAGGTGAGATTGCTTCCTGCTTTTGCAGTAGACCCAAGTTAGGTTTTAGTATCCATACTGAGTGACTCATAATATCATGCAACTCCTGCTCCAGGGTAACAGATGTCCTCTTCTGGCCTCCTCCTGCACTGAACTCTGGTGCACATACCCTTATAGTTATACCGCTATACACATATTTAAAAACAAAATTTTTAAAAGAATGGATCTTTCAAATTAATGTGGAGACTAATTATTGAATGGAGACTATTGAAAGACTAACACTGAGAAAAGGTCCTAGTCCAGCCATATGTTCCTAGAACCCTTCCTCTTTATGGTACCTCCTTTCCCTGACCTCTGTGGCCTCAAATACTAAGCTCCTCTCACCCTGCCTCTGACCCTCCAGCCATCAGCACACCCACTCCTCCTTCCCTCGTGGCTCCCTTACTGATTTTGGCGCAGTTACTGTTGCCATCATCACTGTCCTTGCAGTAAGTCCCTGGGGGACACTGGAAATTCTGGCACTGGATGACCCCTCCCGTGCAGGTACAGTTCTGGGTACAGCCTCTGTTGATCCAGGTCTCATCTGCCTGCACAAGCCAAGGGAAGAGAAAGGAAGTCAGGATAGAGGAGCTGGTTCTAAGGAAACAACATCAACTCCTGTCTGGAGGGGTTTCTTCTGTCCTCCCTATCAGCAGATTCCACATCTACTGGGTAAACCAAACAGATGGAAAAGATTTGGGGGGGAAATGCACCCGGGACTGTGGGTATAAATCAGAGGTATAGTATGTAACCTAGAATCCTCCAATGAGGGTCTGAGGATATGGATCAGAGGTAGAGCTCAGGTATAGAATCCACCATTGGGGTTCAGAAGCACAGCTCAAATGTAGAACCTCTGCACAGAATCCTCAATGGCAAGTGGCAGGGGTTGGGGGCAGGTGGTGGCTTAGAGGTAGAACAGTTAGTTGCCTAGAGTTCTCCAAGAGCGTCTAGACATAGCAGAGTGGCAGAGCAGTTGCCTAATTTTTAGGGAGAGGTTCGGAGTATGGCTCAGTTGTAGAGCACTTGACTAGAATCTTCCAAGAGGGGTTGGGGATATCTCAGCAGTAGAGCACTTGCCTAGCACATTCTAGGGCTTTACCTGCCTTTACAGTACAGGGCCAACCATAGGACCAGGAGCATCCCAGGTGGAGAGAAGCAGAAGGAAGGAGAAAGTGGCTCCCAATTCCACTTAAAAAACAAAACTTGTGTGCTACAGAAATGGTTCAGTGGTTAAAAACACTGGAGCAGCCCAGCTGCTCTGGCAGAGGACCTGAGTTTGGTTCCCAGCACCCACATGGCAGCTAACAATCAACCCTAACTGCAGTTCCAGGGGATTCGACACCCTCTTCTGGCTTCTGCAACCACTGTATGCATATGGTGCCTCTAGCTCCTGAGTGCTGGGATTAAAGGCGTGCACCACCACGCCTGGCCATAAACACTTTTCTTAAACAACACAGTGTGTCCTCTCCCCAGCCCTCACTGATCCCACTTTCAACCTCCACTCACCGGGATGAGAGCACCCTGGGTGTCTTTGCAGCCACAGTGAATTCTGAGCATACACTTGTCATTATTTAGCACATAGCCAGCATTACAGACACAGCCCTCCTTACAGGTGGAGGGGACTTTGAATCTGGTGCCCTCGCAGAGGCCATCTGGGTCCGAGCAGGAAGGTAGACAGGAAGGAAGGCAGTTGGTGTAGTGGCTGAGGGCAGGACACTGTAGAGCTATGGGGTTGAAGAACAGTGGGGTTAGTGGAGAGAACCTGAGGGGGTTCAAAGAAACAGAGGTTATAGAAAGCAGGCTGGGCAGAATGACCAACAGACCTTGGGGATTCCCCCTACCTTTTATTATTCAATCACCAAGCATTTAGAGAGTATGGGCTATGTGCCAAGCTCAAAGAGAAGAAAGTAAGGATGGATCTCCTAAGTCAATGTGGGAGACTAAACCTTGAAAGACCAGCACTAATAAGGGACCCAGCCCAACTGTTGGTCCCCAGAATTCCTCTTCACTATGGTACCTCTATTCTAATCTCAAAGGCCCAGGGGACTAAGCTCCTTTTTACCCTGACTCTGGTCCTTCAACCATGTGCACCCTCTCCTCCTTCCCTGTGGCTCCCTTACTGATTTTGTCACAGTTACTGCTGCCGTCATCACTCTCCTTGCAGGAGGTCCCTGAGGGACACTGGAAATTCCGGCATAGGATGGCCCCTCCTATGCAGGCACAGCTCTGCGTACAGCCTCTGGAGGTCCAGGTCTTGCCTTCCTGCAGGAGTCACAGAAAGAGAGGCTGGTTAGAGGAAGACAAACTTGCTGTCTGAAGGACTTAGGTTTGCCTTCCCTATCTGCAGGAAAATATTTGGAAAAAAAATACTGCATCTAGAGCTGGAGGTACAGTTTAGGGGCACAGTGTCTGCTTAGAATTCTCCTGTGAGGGGCTAGAGGCATAGCTTATTGTTAGAACAAGTGCTTATAATCGCCACTGAGGGTCTAGGAAGTAGTATGATGTTAGAGATGGGGCCTAGAATATTCCAACGGGGGCCTGGAATATAGCTCATTCACAGAGCACTTGAGTAGAACTTTTGATGGGCAAGGGTGTAAGGGGGCAGGGGCATATTCTAGAGATAGAATACTTGCCTAGAATCCCCTAATGAGAGGCTTAGGGTGTTGCTCAATAGTAGAGCATTTGCCTAGAATGCCCCAGTGAGGATCTAGGGGCCTAGCTCAATGGTAGACAGTTTGCCTAAGCCTATTCCAGGTCCTGATATGCAACAGAGCCAATCTTAAGGCAAAAGCATCCCACATGGAGAGGAAACAAGAAATGACCACTAATATTTTATATTTTATTATTTTTATTTTATATATATGAGAGTTTTGACTGTATGTATTGCACCCATGCTGTGCAATACCCAAAGAGGTCAGAAAAGGGCATCAGATTCCCCTGGAACTGGAGTTAGGGACAATTGTTAGCCACCATGTGGGTGCTGGGAATTGAACCTGGATCTTCTGGGAAACCAGACAGTGCTTTTAACTGCTGAGTCATCTCTCCAGCCCTCTACCAACACTATTTTAAAAGACATTTTTGTGTGTTCGTGTATATTTGTGTGTGTATTCCTGTGTGAGGGTGACTGAGAGAGCACTTACCCAGAGAGGCCAGAGGATAATCTCTAGTGTTCATTTTTGCTTTTCACTATGCATTGAGACAGTCTCTCTCTTGTCTCTCTCTTCCCTTTTGCTTTTGTTTTTCAACACCACAAACAAAAGACAATCTTGTCTAGCTCCCAAGTTTCTGGAGTTTGCCCTGTCTCTACTCCTTTTCTACCAGTAGGATTACTAGGATTAAAGACATGAGCTATGCTGCCCAGTTTATGTAGGTTTGAGGAATTTGAACCCAGGTCTTTGTACTTGCAGCAAGTACTCACTGAGCCATCTCCCCAGTTCCCACCAATCCCACTTGCTATGTCCACTCACTGGAATGAAGACACCCTGAGTGTCTTGGCAGCCACAATGAATTCTGAGCACACACTTGTTATTATTCAGCACATAGCCAGGTCGACAGAGGCAGCCCTCCTTGCAGGTGGAGGGGACTTTAGTTCTGTTACCCTCACATTGGCCATCCGGGTCCGAACAGGAAGGTAGACAGGAAGGCAGGCAGTTAACATAATGGCTGTGAGCTGGGCAGTGTAGAGCTATGGGGTGGAGAGAGAGTTGGGTTAGTGGAAGGAACCAGAGGGAGCCCATTATACAGAAACCAGGCTCTGTGCAGAATGATCAGCAGAGCATGGACTTTTTCTTTTGTTTGTTCTCTCTCTCTCTCTCTCTCTCTCTCTCTCTCTCTCTCTCTCTCTCTCTCATCTTTTTGAGCCAGGGTCTCCCTATAGTGCCAGATGGCCTGGAACTCACTATGTAGACCAGGCTGGCCTCATAGAGATCCACCTGCCTCTGCTTCCTGAGTTCTGGGATTAAAGCATGTTATTAAGGGACAAATGGGGAAAATGGGGTACTTTAAATGGGGAAACTATGGTGGAAGGGTTAGACAATATGAGAGATTAAAAAAAAAGCCTAGATAGTTTTAAAAAAATCAGAGGGAACCATATTAATCGAACAACCTACTGACAAATTATACATACAACTAGCTCAAGGAATATATATCTAGGCAAGGTTTATCTGAGAACATTTGGTCTTTGGCCAAGCTTTATCTACATGGCATATGGTAATTAAAAGTACCAGACAGGTAGAACTAACCCCTCTTGGATGTTTAACAGCCATACTTTGAGGCCTATACTAATTTGGTCAGAGGGGCATAAAGGACATTTTCTGCTCCTTGCCCTCCTAGGTTGACTAAGTTCCAGGGGACTATGAGCATCTCTCAAAATGTCCTGTAACTGTGGTGAGTCACTTGTCCTCTTGATCAAAGAGGCCATGGAGACCCCATTAAATGTATTTGAACCAGTGCCCAGTCTACAAAGAGGAGGGTCAACACAGAGGAAACATTTCCTCCATGCTTCCAAGTGAAGCCAACCATGGTCGAGCAGGACCAAGCCCATGTTACCTCTGAGGAACAGATCCTCAAACAGCCTTAAGAATAAAAATAAATTGGTTTATCTGGCCAACTGTATGGTCTTAAACACCCAAAAGGAAAGTATAACCAAAAATTAAAGGGGTCAATATAATTTTTTAAGAGTCCATGTGTATAGCTAAAGGCTATATAACAAGAATAATGCCAGACAGGAGATACCTTCCTTTAAGTTGTTGACCAGGGTGGCCCAAGAGACTCCCAAACAGTAACCCAGCATAGAACTGGGAAAATGAACAGCAGACCCCAATCTTATCTAAAGGAATATTGACAACTGATTGCTCTAGATGAGGAAGAGCTGATTTTCTTAAAACAAGAAACTCCAGATAAGCTGGCTAGATTCAGCGGATGGATAAGCACTGGGGAACGGACAACACAGTGGACAGTAACAGGGATGACAGAGTATATGGGTTCCAATGTGTGGGAGGGGGGAAACTATCGGAGGGTGCCATTTGGGAAGTGGGTATATAAATTAATAAGATTGTTTGGGATGGTCTGTATGATATACACACAAAAAAAATCAACAAATTTTTTAAAATGAGTTATATTTAAGGGAGAAGCATAAAAATTTGCTTCATGTTAATTAGTAGAGGTGATACACATTACCATTGAAATCTACCTGATGACTTTATGTCCATACTCAAGATGCCAAGGAGCTGAGTGTAACTGACTGTGACTAGTAATAATCAGATACATAGAGGTTAGAGATGCATGTGCAAACATCTAAGTGTTAGTTGCATTAAAAATGAGTTTTTCTATAGGAAATAGTATATTTTAAAATGAAATGGAGATCTTTTTTAAAGGTTAAAAACCTCATTCAATTTTATGTCTTATAGGATTTATTCAGAATTCAATTGTATTGTATAACTGTATTAATGTAACTACGAACCTAAAAATTTACAGCCACTTTTGAGAGGGATGCATCTTTGCTCTGGAAATTGTTATCGGATATGTTAAAGCTGTAATGAAATGCTTCTTCTAGTCATGTGGTTATTAAATAAATAATTTTTTTAAAGGTGTGAACCACTATGCCTGGCTTTTGTTGTTGTTGTCACCAAACATTTTTTGGGCATGGCCTGAGAGAAGAAAGACAATAGGGCTGGAGAGATGCTCAGCAGTTAAGAGCACTGGCTGCTCTTGCAGAGGACCACATGGTGGCTAACAATGGTCCTGCTTCAGGGGATCTGACACTCTCTTCTGGCCTTCATTGGTATTGTATGCATGTGGTGCACTTATATACATGCAGGCAAACATTCATACATGCAAAATAAAAATAAATCCAAAAAAATTAAAAGTAAGAAGACGGATCTCCTGTCAATGTGGGAGACTAACCACTGAGAGAGAAGGGAATCACCCAAGTGGTAGGTTTCTAGAATCCCTCCCCACCATAGTACCACCTATATTTGACTTCTAAGGCCCAGAGGACTAAGCTCCTTCTTGCCCTGTGTGATGGCTAATCCTGGGTGTCAACTTGATTTGATCTGAGATTAACTGAAATGAAAGAGATCTTCTTGATTGGATCATCTAAAGCCGGAAGACACACCCTAAATGTGGGTGTTACCTTCTGATGGCAGCCGGTATAAAAGACCAAGGCAGAGGAGAACACGGGGCTTTTTGCGGCTTGCCTTCTCTCTCGCTGGTGAGTTCTGTGGACTGAGCGACTACAGATTCTCAGCCTCTCCAGTGTGATGCAGCCATTGTTGGACTACTCGGACTCTCTCCTGTGAGCTAAGCTGATAAATCTCTATACATATTCATTCTACTGGTTCTGTTTCTTTGGAGAACCCTGACTAATACACCCTGCCTCTGACCTCTAGCCATGAGCACCCTCTCCACCCCCATGGCTCCCTTACTGATTTTGGTGCAGTTGGTGCTGCCATCTTCACTGTCCTGGCACTGAGTCCCTGAGGGACACTGGAAATTCCAGCACTGGATGACCCCTCCCGTGCAAGTACAGCTCTCGGCACAGCCTCTGGAGATCCAGGTCTTGCCTTCCTGCAGAAGTCACAGGAGGAGAAAGTGAGGGCGAAGGATCTGGGTCTAGGGAATCAGCCTTACTTCCTGTCTGAGGGACTTAAATTTGATGTCTGTAGGTTTCACATCTGTTGAGCCAATAAACCACAGTTGGATAATATTTGGGGAAAAATTGCATCTGTGGCTGGAGGTATATCTCAGTGAAGAGTGCCTAGGTACAGACCCCAAGTGAGTGGCTAGGAGCATGGCTCAGAGGTGGAGTACTCACTTAGCCTGGACCAGGCCCTGACCAACTTTCCCACTCCAGGGCCAGTCATACAGACAGGTTCATCCCAGACTGAGAGAAGCAGACAGAAAGAGAAAGTAGGTCCCAATCCCACTTTCCACACCCACTCACCGGGATGAAGCTACCCTGGGCGTCTTTGCAACCACACTGCATTCTGAGCACACACTTGTTATTATTCAGCACGTAGCCAGGTTGACAGAGGCAGCCCTCCTTGCAGGTGGAGGGGACTCTGTGGCTGGTATCCTCGCATAGGCTGTCTGGGTCCAAGCAGGAAGGTGGACAGGAGGGAAGGCAGTTGGAATAGTAACTGTGGGCTGGGCATTCCAGGGCTGTAGAAGGAGAATGGTGTTAGTGAAGTGGGCCAGACGGGGTGCAAAGAAGCAGATGCTGCAGAAACCAGGGTGGGTTAAATGCCCAAGAAAACTTTGGGCTTCTACCCGCACCCCTCCTATTTATGATTTAGTCAGCAAATATTTATGAGCATGGGTTGTGTGCCAAGCTCTGAGGAAAGGAAAAATGGTACTTTCAAGTTAATGTGGGAAGCCAGGCATGGTGGCACCCACCTTTAATCCCAGCACCCAGCAGACAGAGGCAGGTGGGTCTCTGTGAGATCAAGGTCAACCTGATCTACATAGAGAGATCCAGGCCAGCTGGGGCTACAGGGAGACCCTGTCTCAAAAAGCCCAATCCCACCTTCCCCCCACCAAATCAAGTTAGTATGGGAAACTTACCCAGGTCAGCCAGCAGTAGCAAAGTGACCTTCATGTCCTCAGTCAGTAAGTATGGGACATACAGCTGAGTACCGGAATGGGGCCACAGGGCAAGGAGGGTTAATTTAACCCCAAGGGAGTTTAACATGGTCTTTAAGAGAAAGTGCTATGTGTGGTGTTGTAATGCCAGCCCTGGGGGTGGGTAGAGAATGAGGTAGAAGGATCCAGAGTCAAGGCTACCATTGGCTACGTAAGTGAGTTTGATGCTATCCTAAACAACATGAAACCCTGTCCCAAAAGACATAGAGAGAAGGCCCAAGAGACAGCTCACAGGTGAAGGTGCTTGCTGTCAAACCTGAAGACCTGGGTTTGATTCCCAGGCTCCACATGGTAGAAGGATAGAAATGACTTCTGAAAGTTGTCCTTTGACCTCCACATGCATGTTGTAGCACATGTGCACAAACACACAAAATCAATCAATCACAGAGAGGAGAGAGAATAAATGGCAGAGCAAACCATGTTTATGGATAGGGAGTGAGAATCATACTGCTCATGTCAGATACCCCTCAGCTCATTAACTTGCTCTTTCCCTAGTTCATCACCTGGGGATTCTGGGCAGTTATTCTATAGTTGAACTAGTCTCTCAGGGCTGGCTGACATAGCATGTATATCATATCAGCGATCTTACGACATCCTGAGATGGTTGACAGTCTATGGTAAGGTTTACATAGGCTCTGTGCAGACTCCATGTCATTTTTATGAAAAGATTATCAACGTCCTCAGTTGCTGCTACCCTTGGGGTTTCTGAACCCACTCAGACCCCCATTGATATAAAGGGACAACTATAAAAAGCACAAATATTTTAATAACTTCCTGTCTTAAAGTTTACTATTTTTAAATTTTAATTTGTGTGTGGGGTGTCTGTAGGGGCCAGAAGAGGGTGTTAGATTCCCTGCGGCTGGAGTCACAAGCAGTTCTGAGCTACCTGATGCGGGTGCTGAGAACCAAACTGGGGTCCTCTGCAAGGACAGTACATGCTCTTAATCAGTGAACCATCTTTCCAGCCCCATGTTTTAAATTTCACTAGATTCTGGATTTATGGTGAAGGGTCTACAACTGTGAAGACACTAAATCTGCCTGCAGTGGTGGGCTTGAGACATGGAACTCAGTATAGACCAGGACGGTCTCAAATTTGCGGTAATCCTCCTGCCTCTGCCTCCAGAGTTGCTGGGATTCCAGGTGTGCACTACCATGCCAGGTTTTATGTGGTGCTGGGGATGGAACCCAGGGCTTCATGCATGCTAGGCCAGCACTCTAACAAGTGAGCTACATCTTCAGCTCCTGATGCAAGGCTTGAGCTCCTGATCCTCCTTCCTCTGCCTCCCTAGGATTATAGGTGTGCAATACCACACCTACCAACTGGTTTTTGTGATTATTTCACTGTAATGCAGGACATGCAATCCAGGACCTTGCCCGTGTAATTCAAGGAACATTTTCCACTAAGCTATACCTCCAGGCTTCTAAAACCCATTTCTACAGGGAGAATACTGTGCTATGAATAATCTCAGGTAAAAAAAGCTTTTTCTGAGGCTGGAGAGATGGCCTCAGTGGTTAAGAGCACTGGTGGTTTTTGCAGAAGAACCAGGTTCGAATCCCAGCGCCCACATGGCAGCTAACAACCATGTGTAACTCCAGTTCCAGGGGATCTGACACCCTCTTCTGTCTTCCATGGGCACTGCATGACATGGGTGTACTTATACACATGCAGGTAATATACTCGTACACATAAAATAAAGTTTTTTTAAATATTGCTTTTTCTGAGCTGGGCTTGGTGGTGCACATCTTTAATCCCAGCACTTGGGAAGTAGAGGAGACTGAGGCCAGCCTAGTCTATATAATGACTGGACCAGCCAGGGCTACGGGATACCCTGTCTCAAAAACATCCTCTCCCCTCCAAAATATTGTTTTTTCTTTTTTTCCAAAAAAGTATTTGGTTTGCTATGTAGCAGGGTTGTCCTGGAACTCATGATCCTCCTGCCTTGGCCTCCCCAGCCCTCGCAATATAGGTATGTGCCACTAAATAGGGCTAAAATTTTATATTAAAAATTTTACGTATGTATGTATTTATTTATTTATTATTGTGTGTGTTTGAGAGAGAGAGTATATGCATATATGTCACGGTGCATGGATGGAGGTCAGAGGACAACCGAGTAAATACTTCCTACTATGTGGATTCTGGGAATTGAACTCGGGTTTTCAGGTTTAATGGTAAGGGCCCTTATCTAATGAGTCTTCTCTCTGGCCCAATTTTTTTTTTCGTCTTTTTTTGAGACAGGGTCTCCCTGAAGCCCCAGCTGTCCTGGAACTATGTAGACCAGGCCGGCCTTGAACTCACAGAGATCTGCCTGCCTCTGCCTCCCGAGTACTGGGATTAAAGGCATGCACCACCACGCCCAGCCCTGGCCTAATTTTTTAAAAATATTTTATTATGTTTATTTTATGTGTATGAGTGTATCGCCTACATATATGTTAGTGCACCTGTGTTATGCAATGCCCATGGAGGTCAGAAGAAGTCAGAAGATGTTGGATTCCTCTAGAACTGGAGTTATGGACAGTTGTTAGCCACTATGTGGGTGCTGGGAATCAAACCCAGGTTCTTTGCAAGATCAGTCAGTGCTCTTAACCTCTGAGTCATCCTCTCCAGCCACTTTTTAAAAAAATATTATTTTTTATTTTATGTGTATGAGTATATTGCCTGCATGTATTTAAGTGCACCTGTATCATGCAATACCTGCAGAGGTCAGAAGAGGTGTCAAATTCCCCTGGAACTGGAGTTACCAACAGTTGTTTGTTGCCATGGGGTCCTCTGTAAGAGCAGCCTGTCCTGAATGAGGCTGGGAACTGAAGTCCCATCCTCTAGAAGAACAGCAAGTGCTCCTATAACTGCTGAGCCATCTCTCCAGCCCTGCCTAATTTTTTTTTAAATGAAAGAACTGAGTCAGGCATGGTGGTGTATACCTATAATGCTAGTTCTTGGGAGGGAGAAACAGGAAGATCAGGAGTTCAAGGTACCATTTAGCTACCTAGGGAGTTTGAGGCCAGTCTGGGTTATATGAGCACATGTCTGAAAAGAAGGAAAATGGTAAAGAACAACAGAAGGTGTCCAGCAAGCTGGGGATGAAGCCTGAGTTCCATAACCAGCACCACACAAAATCAGGCATGGTATTGCATTTCTGTAATTCCTGAAGTAGAGGCAGGACTACCAGGAGTTCAAGGTCATCCATGGCTACATAGCATGTTCAAGGCCAGACTGGGCTACATCAGACACTACTACTACTATTACTACTACTACTACTACTACTACTACTACTAATAATCATAATAATAATAATAATAATAATAATAATAATATAAAAAGGTACCCACCCAGTCATCTGCCTGGAGGGGCAAAGAAAGAAAAGACAGAGGCTGGGCTGATGGAACTAGGACAGCTTGCAGGGTCTCACTCATCATAGTATAAAGTACAGACTTAACCTTGTAGTAGAGTAGCAGCCAGGCAGAATGGTAATCACATTCTTTTAGGAAGAAGAGCACTGGCAAAAGAAATGGAAACCAGAGAGGGGCTGGGGATGTAGGGGCTGGGGATGTAGCTCAGTGGTAGAGTGCTTGTCTATCATGAGAAAAGTCCTAGGTTTCATATCCAAAACTACAATTTAATTTAAAAAACGATTTTAGCCATGTATGGTGACACAGCCTTTAATCCCAGCACTTAAGAGAAACAGGCAGATCTCTGTGAGATGGAGACCGCCTGGTCTACATATCCAGTTCCAGGCCAGCTGGAGCTACAGGGAGACCCTGTCTCAAAAAAAGAAAAAAGAATTTTAGTTAGTCAGGCTAGGGATGAGATTACTCAGTTCAGAAAGTTTCTCACATAAGCATGAGGACACAAATTCAATCTCTAAAGCCCATGTAAAAAGCCAGGCATGATGGATGGTGCTTATAATCCCAGTGCTGGGGAGGCAGAGACAGGAGGATTCCTGGGGCTCACTGGCCAGCCAGCCTAGTCTAATTGGTAAGCCTGAATTCCTACTGAGAGACCATGGCTCAGAAAACAGGGTAGGGTTAGGGAGATAGCACAGTTGGAAAAGCTCTGGCCTTGCAAGCAGAAGGACCTGATTTTCTCCTCTAGCACCTATGTGGAAAGCCAGGCTGGTGGCATGTACCTGTAATTCAGTGCTGGAAGGAAGGGACAGGTAGATCCCTGAGGTTTGCTCTTCAGCCAGTCTAGTCAATCAATGAGGTCCAGGTTCAGTGAGAGGCCTTGTCTCAAAAACTAGGGCAAGGGGCTAGAGAGATGGCTCAACAGTCAATAGCACCAGCTCCTCTTGCAGAAGACCCAGGTTCATTTCCTGGCACCTGTATGGTGGCTAACAACTGTCTCTAACTCCAGTTTCAGGGAATCCAGTGCCATTTTCTGCCATTCCCAGGCATTGTATGACATGGATGTACTTACATACATGCAAGCAAAACACACATAAAACAAAGAAAGTAAATAAATAAAATTTAAAAAAATAACGGCAGGGGCTAGAGAAATGGCTCAGCAGTTATAACAGCACTTGCCACACTTCCAGAGGACGGGATCTCAGTTCCCAGTCTCCTGTCAGGAGGCTCATCACTACCTGCACCTCCAGTGCAGGGGATCTGATGCCTTCTTCTGGCATCAACAGGAACCTACATGCATGCACACATAAATACACACACATTCACATAAATAAAAATAAAAATATTTTGAGATGGCTCAGGTTAAGAACTGGCTGTTCTTGCAGATCCCAGTTCAATTCCCAGCACCTACCTGGCGGTTAACAACCACCTGTAACTCTAATCCCAGGGGATCCAACACCCTCTTCTGTCCTCCAAGGGCACTGCACAACATGGGTGCACTTACACACATGCAGGCATAACACTCATGCACATAAAATAAAAATAATTAAAAAAAATGAGACACAGGGTAGGAGAGATGGCTCAGTGGTTGAGAACACTGGCAACTCTTGCAGAGGACCTGGGTTCGTTTCCCAGCACCCACACAGCTAACAACTGTCTATAACTCCAATTCCAGGGGATCCAATGCCTCTTCTGACCTCCATGGGTATTGCACGACATGGGTGCACTTACATACATGCAGGTGACACACTCATACACATAAAATAAAAACAAATAAAATACTTTATAAAAATGAGGCACACAACTACTGAGAAAGGCACTGAATTCTGGCCTGCTTCTGAAGGTGTACGCGCACAAACCAAAAAAGGTAGGTGGCTACATTGTGACCAACACCTGAAGTTGGCCTTTGGTCTCTATTCACATGCAGGTACATACATCCACTTAGGAACACACACACACACACACACACACACACACACACACACACACACACAATTGTAATAGGGTATGGTGGCATATACCTATCATCTCAGTACTCAGGAGACAGAGGCAGATGATCTCAATTTGAGGCTAATTTGGGCTACATAGAGATACAAGGGAAGAAATGGGATTTGGGAGTGGCTGGTACGGGGGTGGGGGAGGCCTGTAGGGAAACTCACGGCAGAAGCTGCTATTCCTCCAGATAGGTGGCTGGAGTCCCTGGTTCTGGCAGGCAGCTGCGAAGGCCTGCAGAGCCTCACAGAGAGCACGAAAGAGTTCTCTAAACTCACAGAAGTTGTTAATACAGCCCAGCAAGAAGGGCTTGAGGGTCACCCGAGAGGTACACTGGGCCCAGGATGGGGCCTGCAGGGTGGTTTGACAATTTGCCTGGGCCCTCTGGAAGTCAGTGGGCCTGCATTTGCCATTCATGATCTCCTGTGGTTCCACTTGGATGATCTCTTCTTCTTTAACCTTCTGGCAACTGGGATGGAAAAAGAAAGAGCTCAGAACTGTGCATGGTAACACATGCCTGCAATCCCAGCATTTGGGGGATGGGAAGGAGGGTCTGAAGTTCAAGATTGGGGTTGTCCAGATGGTTCAGTGAATAAGGACACTTGCCACCAAGCCTGAGAATCTGAGTTTGATCCCCAGAATCCACAGAATGGAAAGAGAGGACTGACTGATGCAAGTTGTCCTCTGACCTCCACACATGTACCATGACACAGATGTGTACTCACACACACTAAAAAATAATTTTGGGGGGTGGTTTATTTGAGACAGGGTCTCACTATGTAGCCCTGGATAGCCTAGAGCTTGCTATGTAGACCAGGCTGGCCTCAATCTCACAGATAAAGGTATGTACCACCAAGCCAAGCTAAATAAATTTCTAAAAGCTATTCAAGGTCATCACTGGCTACATACTGAGTTTGAGGCAGACTTGTACTACATGAGACACTGTTTTAAAAAACACGAAGGGGGCTAGTGAGATGGCTCAGCAGGTGAAAGTGACTGCTAGCACAACACTCCACATGTGCACCATGCCACATGCATGCCACACTCCCACATGCATAGCACACACACACACACACACACACACAAATAATAAATAAAATAAAATAAAATGGGGGCTGGGGATATAGTGCAGGGTAGAATATTACCTAATGTGTTTGAGGTCCCCAGTACTGCAAAAATCTTTAAGAAGGGGCTTTAGAGATGGCTCAGTGGTTAAGATGGCTTCTCTTACAGAGGACCCAGGTTCAGTTCCCAGCACCCACAGGGCAGCTAACAACTGTAACTGCCAGTTCCAGGGGCTCTGACCCCCTCTTCTGGCCTCCACAAGTATTGCAGAAATGCATACACTTACATACGTGCAGGCAAAAAACTCATACAAAAAATACATTTTTAAAAATTTAATTAAGAAACTTAAAGAGGGGCTAGGGAGATGGCTCAGCTGTTAAGAGCACTAACTACTGTTGCAGAGGACCCAGGTTCAATTCTCAGCACCCACATGGCACCTAACAACCATCCATAACTCCAGTCCCAAGGGATCCAAAACCCTCTTCTAAAGACTTTGCATGACACAGGTGCACTTACACACATGCAGGCAATAATACACTCATACACATAAAATAAAACAATAAAAATATATGAAAAAATAAAAAACTTAAAGAAAGAACCCAAGTGTGATGATGCATAGTTGTAATCCCAGCATTCAGGAACCAGAGGCAAGAGGATCATAGTGAGCTTAAGTTTAATCTGGTCAACCTAGTAAGTTCCAGCCCAGCCAAGGTTACATAGTGAGACCCCGTCTTGAAAGGGAAGGGAGAGAGGGAAGGAGAGAAAAATGGAAGGGAGAGACAGAGGGAGGGAAGGAAAAAGGGAGGGAGAGAGGGAGGGAGGGAAGAAGAGAGGAAGGGAAGAAGGGAGGGAGGGAGGAAGGAGGGGTCATTCATTACTTTGGGTCTATGTTCTTATCTTTCCAACTGTTCATGAACTCCTGCTCATCTTGGGCTAGTTCTTCATTGGGCATCATTAGTTCATCCTCTTCCTCACCATTGAAGTTCCCACATACACCGCAGACCTGGGAGGGTGGGGGCAGGGTTCAGTGCTACAGAGGTAGGGAGGTCTAAGGGATTTTTTTTTTCTTATTTTGGCACTAGGGATGAAACCCAAGACTTTAGGCAGGTAATGATCTATTACTTAGCTACAACCCTCAGCCCCTTCTTTGTATTTATTTAAAGAAATTGTTTTGGTCTTTTTTTCCTGAAGCCCCAGTTAGTCTGGAACTCTCTATGTAGATCAGGCTGGCCTTGATCTCATAGATATCTGCCTGCTTATGCCTCCCAAGTGCTGGCATTAGGGTGTGTGCCACCATGCCTGGCTTATTTTAAATTTTTATTCTTTTGAGATGGGGTTTCATGTAGCCAAGGCTGGCCTGAAGCTTGATGTGTAGCAAAGAATGACCTTGAAATACTGATCCTCTTGCTTCTACCTCCTTTCTAAGTGCAAAGATTATAGACATGCATCACCACACACATTCTATGTCGTGCTGGGGATGGAACCCAGGGCTTCATGCATTGGTTAGGCAGGTGGTTCTACCAACTGAAAGCCCTATCCCTTTATTTTCTTTTGATACAAGGTCTCCATAGATAGCTGGAACTTGTTACTCTCCTGCCTCAGCCTCTCAAGTGCTGGGATTACAGATGTATGCCACCATGCCAGACTCTAAGGGCATATTTCATTGGTGCACACTTGCCTAGCCTACAATAGAAATGCATAATCAGCCTCCCTCCTCCATGCTGGGGAGTGACCTCTTTGTTATGCCAGAATGGGGGTGCTCTCCTATCTCCCAGAAGCCACCTCCCCACCAACAGAGCCAGGTGTTTTCCATCTTGCCTTTCCATGGCAGGATGTAGGGATTTGAATATTTAAGAAATTATTGCTCTCAAATTTGACTTGAAGTTCATCCTTAATTGTGACAATTGTGTAGACATCTTTGGCCACAATGCTGAGCCCTGGGATCTGGGTCGTGGCAGGAAGGGTGACCAGCATGTCATTGATCTGAAGAGGAAGCACAGAATGAACAGATAGAGACCAGAGGCCTCCTCTTACAGGCTCTGCTAGGCCCTCCCTGCCTCCCTATGCCCAGCTCACCAGGACTCTATGGTTGTTTTGTAGGGTGACATGGAAAGAGAAGATATCAATGTGGAGTTGGTGGACATGGAAGGTCCCAGTTTTACTTTGGGGCTTCTCTTCAGTCTTGGCACTGATGGTGAAGAAAGGCAAGTCCATGTTGGGATGGCACACTTTGACCAGGACATGAGTGCATGTGTCATGGAAAGGATGGCCATGGCCATCAAAGCTCATGACCTGGGACTCCTCTGAGATGCGGCATACTCCTGTCTCTGTGGAGAGAGAGAGGTGGCTGAGGGATCATTCCAGGGTCCCTAAGGAAACAATCCCTCCTTCTCTCTGCCTGGTAAAAGCCAGAGAGACCCAAGAGAGAAGGAAGACCATGTTTAAGAATCAAAATGCAAGGGTCTACTGGCATAAGACTTGAGGACAGTTGGGATGTGAGTCACACAGTGAGGGACTTATAATATGTCACAGAAGAGTCAGGCATGAGGCTGGTAAGATGGCTAAGCAAGTAAGGGTGCTTTGCTGCCAAGCTTGACAACCTGAGTTTATTCCTAGGACACACACGGTAGGAGGAGAAAACTGACTCCCACAAGTTGCACTCTGACCTCCACATGCTTACTGTGGCACATGTGGGCCCCTGACCCCTGCCACCCACAAAATAGTGTCATTTTAAAATAAATGTAATTAAAGCCGGGCATGGTGGTGCACGCCTGTAGTCCCTCGGGAGGCAGAGGCAGGTGGATCTCTGTGAGTTCAAGGCCACCCTGGTCTACAAAGTGAGTTCCAGGACAGCTGGGGCTATAGGGAGACCCTGTCTCAAAAAGACCAAAAATATGTTAATAAAACAATTTTAAAGAAAGAGCCAGTCTCGCTCTTTCTTTAGAGCATGTGCAAGGCTTGTAATCCCAGCACTTGAGAGGTGGATACAGGAGGATCAGGAATTCAGGATCAGCCTTGTGTGGGGGCCACTGGTTCAGTGGGTAAAGGGTTTACTATGCAAGTATGAGGAACTGAGTTCAACTTCCTGGAACCTATGTAACCCACAGTGTGAGCATCTGCAACCCCAGAGTTCCTACAGGGAAAGGGGAGATGGAGATAGGAGGAAACTCTCAAGCCAGCCAGCCTGGCATCTGCAGTAGAAAATCAGCAAACAGCCTGGTCTCAAAGTGAAAGGTGAGGACAGATACTTGAGGTTGTCCTTGGACTTCTACATGCACATATTTGAGAGACACACTGGCATTCATGCACACGAATGCATACACACACATATGCATACAAAGACCAGCCTCGGCAACACAGCAAATTTGAAGTCAGATAGCCTGGGCTATATGAGGTTCTGCTGCAGAAAACCAAAAAAGTAAAACAAATAAGATGAACCCCAAGTAATCCTTCCTGGTGGAGTGAGACCATGGAGTGAGACCATTTCTCCTGCCTTAAAGTACAGCCAGGTTATGATCAGAACTCCAATGCAACAGGATGGAAGGAGAGTGCGTGGAGGACCCTGGAAACCTGCCCATGGTGGCTGTGAGTCCTTCCAGCATGGTGGTCCTACCTGCAGCACAACGGAGCAGCCCATCGTGGGCTGAGCAAACTTGGTTGGCCTCGCAGTGGGTTTGGCTGCAGGTGATGTTGTTGCGGTTGGAGCAGGTGCAGAAGGTGGTGCAGGTCTTCTCAGAATACCAGCTCTCCCCCAACTGTGGGGGATGGCCATCATCAGCACAGCCAATAGGAAACTTGGAAACTGGAGATGAGTGGAGCCCTCCCCAGAACCCAGAAGGGTAACTGCATTTGGTCTCATCCCTTCCCTTCCTCCTCCCTTCTACACTCTCTCCTTTCCTCCCTCTTTCCCTTCTCCTTTCCTTCTCCCTTCCCTCTCTCCCTCCTTCCTCTTCTTTCTCTCTCCCTTCCTTCCCTCCCTCCTTTCCTTCTTCCTTCTATCCTCTTTTCTTTTTCTGCCATCTGTCCACCCATCCATCTTTTGTTTTTGAGACAGGGTCTTACCGTATAGCCCAAGCTATCCTCGAAATCATGATCCTCCTGCCTCAGCCTCCCAAGTACCCAGATCACAGGTGTGTGCCACCATACTTGGGTCTTTACCTCTAATTTTTCTCAGCCTCTCAGCATCCAGCCTTTGTCCTCACCCCTAGCTCTGTCCTGCCCTACCCCTTCTTGGGCTCTGAGCCCTCCAGCTGCCTGGTCTTTCTTTCCTGCCTCCCTACACCCATGGAGCTGGAAAGGGAGAACACCCCTGCCATCAGGCCTCTCACCAGGTGATAGGAGCCTCCCTGGTCACTGCAGCCACACTCGCTGAGGGGCACACAGGTGGTTCCACTCAGGATGTGGCCTTCCTGGCATTCACAGCCTTCAATACAGGGCAGAGCAGTGGGACAGTCCCTTGAGGTGCTGAGGGTGAGGCAGGTGGCTGGGCAGGGGCTGGTACATGGTTTGTAGATGCTCCTGGGTGGGCACCTCAGGGCTAAGAAGGACACAAATGTTAGGAAGGGTAGAAAGGCACTCCCAGCTCCTGAACTTGGGGTGAGACTCTTGAGAAGGGTCACTGCTGGGTGAGGAATTGCTGGTCTATCTATATGTATATGATAGGCTTGAAAAAAATAAGAACAACTTGGGGCTGGAGAAATGGCTCAGCGGTTAAGAGCACTGGTTGCCCTTACAGAGACCCTAGTTTTAATTCCCAACACCCACATGGTGGCTAACGACCATCTGTAACTCCAGTTCCAGTGCCCTCTTCTGAGGGCATTGCACAACAGGAGTGCACTTATACACATGCAGGCAATACGCTCATACACATAAAACAAAAAACAAACTTTTGTGGCAGGGTCTCATGTAACCCAGGCTGTCCTTGAACTTGCTATGTAGTCAAGGCTGACCTTGAACTCTTGATCCTCCTGTCTCCACCTCCCTAGTTCTGAAATCACAGGCATGTGACACCATGCCCTACTTTAGTGACTGACTTATTGATTGATTGATTGATTGATTGACTGACTGATTGATTGATTGATTGATTGATTGACTGATTGATACATTTTGCTATGTCACCCAGGCTGGCCTTGAACTCACAATCCTCCTGCCTTAGCCTCCTGAGTACTAGGATTACAAGCATAAACCACTGTACCTGGCTCTACAATGGACTATTATTTAGTCTTCCAGAGGAAGGATGACCTGGCATGGTGGTATGTATCTGTAATCCCAGTATTCAAGAGGCTAATGCAGGAAGATTTCCATGAGTTCAAGACCCGCCTGGGTTATATTAGACCTTAAATCCCCTCCCCCTCCCCACAAAATGAATGATGTCCTGACTCATGCTATAAAATAAACCTAAGGAAATCATGTTTAAAAGAAGCCATGTGATTCTTAGCATGCGTGCATGTTTGCATGCATGGGGGTGCATATGTGCACATGAGTGTGAAAGTGAAGGCTAAAGGTCAACCTCAGGTATTATTTCTCAGGTGCTTGTCTACCTTGGGCTTGTTTTGGTTTCATTGTTTGTTTGTTTGAGACAAGATCTCACTATGTAGGCCTGGCTGGTCTAGACTCACTATGTAATTGGCCTGGAACTCCTCCTGCCACTGCATTCTGAGTATTGGGGTTAAAGATATGTGCCATCATCCTCAGTCGACCTTGTTTTTTGAGACAGGGTCTCTCACTGGCCTGGAGCTTACCAAGTATGCTAGGCAGGCTGGCCAGGCAGGCCAGTGAGCCCCAGTCTCTTTCTAAGTGCTGGGATTACAATGACAACACTATAACTTGACTTCTTTTTCTTTTTGAGACAAGGTCTCCCTGTAGCCCCAGCTGGCCTGGAACTTGCTATGTAGACCAGGTTGGCCTTGAACTCACAGAGATCCACCTGCCTCTGCCTCCTGAGTGCTGGGATTAAAGGTGTGTGCCACTATGCCCGGCCACATCTGACTTTTTTTTTTTTTTAAACGAAGGTTCTAGAAATTGAACTCAGGTCTTCATTTTTGTAAAGCAAGCACTTTAGCAACTAAGCTATCTCCCCAGTTCCCTGTATCACTTTGTTTGTTTGGTTTGGTTGAGACACAGTCTGTTATAGGCCAGGTTAGCCTCAAAATCATTATATAGCCAAGGCTGTTCTTAAACTCCTGATCCTCTTGCCTCTATCTCCCAAGTGCTAGAATTATAGGCATGCTCCGCCATGCCAATTCTCTTTTTAAACTTATTAATTTTTATGTGTATGAGAATTTCACCTGCATGTAAATGCCTGTAGAGGCCAGAAGAGAGCATCAGATCCCCTGGAACTGGAGTTACAGATTGTTGTTAGCTGCCATGTGGGTACTGGGAACTGAATCTGGGTCCTCTGCAGGAGCAGCCAGTGCTCTTAACATGGAGCCATCTCTCCAGCCCCATGCTAAGTCTTACGTGAAGCTCTTATAGAAGTTAACTTTGTGGAGACGGAGAGGTAAGGGGAACATGGGATGGAGTATTGTTTAAAGGGTCAGAGTTTCAATTGGAGAAGAAAAATTTCAGGTGGTGGATGGTGGTTGTGGTTTTGGTGGTGGTAGAATAATGTGACTGTCCTTACTAACAAATTGTACACTTAAAAATGGTTTGGGGTATTTTGTACAAATGGTGTCACCTATGAAGTTTTGACTGGTTTCTCAAATTAGCAAACTTTTCAATATTCATCCACATTATGGCATGAACTGGTATTTCAATCCTTGTATAACTGCATACTATTCCAGTGTATGGATATATCACATTTTATTTATGCACTCCACAATTGATAAGATATTTGAATTGTTTCTACTCTTTTTAAAAATTATTGATAAGGTCATGCTGCATAGTCATGACCAACTCCTCATCCTCTTGCCTCTGCCTCCCAAGCGTGGGGATTATAGGTACATACCTCCATACTAGACTTGCTTCTACTTTTTATAGTAATTGATATTTTTGTAAAGATTTCTGCACAAGTTTTTGTGTGGATATGTTAGCATTTTTCTATGTACATAATGGAATGGACTTGGAGTTAGATGGTTACTTTGACTCCTTTTAGAAATTGGAATCAGTCAGGGGGCTGAAGCAGGAGGATTGTAAGTCCAAGACCAGCCCAGACTACACAGAGAGTTCAAGGCCAACCTGAGCTACATAACAAGATCTTGTCTTGAGAAACAAATAGGGGGCGGGGGAGATGGCTAGCAGGTAAAGTGCTTTCCATGCAAATGTAAGAATGGGAGTTCGGATCCACAGCACCCACATAAAGGCCAGGCAGGCATGGTGGTCTACCTGTAATCCCAGAACTCAGAAGGCAGAGAGTGGGGATCCCTAGGGCAAGCTGGCTATCTAGACTAGACAATTGGCAAGCTTCAAGTTAGTGAGAGACCCTGCTTTAGTGAATAAAGTGGAGAGAAACCAAGGAAGACACCTGAGGTCAACCTCTGGCCTACACACACACACACACACACACACACACACACACACACACACACGCACACACATACACACACATGCACATGTATATGCACACAACACATATACATATGCACATTTTCACACAAGAGAAAAAATAGACGGGCCAGCGAGATGACTCAGAGGGTAAAGGCACTTGTGCCAAGCTTGATGATCTGAGTTTGAGCCCTAGGACCTACATGGTATAATAAGTGAACCAACTGTTATAAGTTGTCCTCTGACCTCCACTTGTGTATGGGACATACACACACACATGTACATACACTGGAAGAAAAAAGGAAGAGAGAAAAGAAAGAAAATGCATATCTACGCACACAACATACACATACACATACACGCAACCAAACGGAAAAGACAATAAGTTTTTAAAATTTTAAAAAATATTTCTGGGGGCTGGAGGGATTGCTCAGTGGTTAAGAGCACTGGCTGTTCTTGCAAAGAACCCATGTTCAGTTCCCAGCACCCACATGGTAGCTAACAACCAGCCTCATCTACATACCAGTTCCAGGCCAGCCAGGGCTACATGGTGAGACCCTGCTTTAAAAGTTAATTAAGTAGGGGCTGGAGAGATGGCTCAGAAGTTAAGAACACTGGTTGTTCTTGCAGAAGACCCGGGTTCGAATCCCAGCACCCACATGACAGCTAACAACTGTCCGTAACTCCAGTCCCAGAGGATCCAACAGCCTCTTCTGACCTCCATGGGCCATTGCATGACACGGGTGCACTTACCCACATGCAGGCAATACATACATACACATAAAATAAAAATAATAAATAATTTTTTAAAGTTAAAAAATTTTAATTAATTAATTAAAAAATAAGGATTTAGGCAAGGTATGGTGGTGCACACCTTTAATCCCAGCACTTGGGAGGCAGATGCAGGTAGATCTCTGTAAGATCGAGGCCAGCCTAGTCTACATAGGAAGCAGGCCAGCTGGAGCTACAAGGAAACCCTGACTCTAAACAAAGAGACAAAATTTCTTAAAGTTTCTGTCAAGAGAAGTGGCCAAGGGGAAAACAGAAGGGGAAATAACTAGGCATAAGGCAGAACTTTTGATGAGATAAAAATCAGACAGAGAATCAGGTGTGTCAGTACAGAGAATCAGGTGTGGGATACAGAGAATCAGGTGTGTCAGTACAGAGAATCAGGTGTGGGGTTCAGAGAATCAGATGTGGGGTACAGAGAATCAGATGTGGGGTACAGAGAATCAGGTGTGGCAGTACAGAGAATCAGGTGTGGGGTACAGAGAATCAGGTGTGGCAGTACAGAGAATCAGTTGTCCCAGGACTCATTCTTAGGCCCATAGAGAGTTTGAGGTCAGCCTGAGTTCCATGAGACCCTGACCCCCCCAAAAAAAAACAGAAAAAGGGGAGAGGGAGGCAGCATCAGTTCTAGGCACAGGAAGACAAGCAGAGAACGGAGCTGGGCTGGAACAGACAAAGTGGGAAAGAGAAGGCACCTCCCTGTGGGTGGAGGGCAGGCAGAGGAGCAGTTTTCTGGAGTGAGGATGGGAGTTCTCTGGGCTCCCCCAGGGCTACAGGAGCTGGAGGTGGGGTCACTCACGGCAGAAAGTCCTGTTGCGCCAGGTAGTCACCTGGCCAGCTTGGGCACACAGGGATGCGTAGGCATGCAGGGAATGGCACAGGGCCACAACATCTCCTTTGGTCCCGCACTGGCTATACACACAACTGGAGAAGCTGGCCTGTGGGGACACCACCCCATGGCAATGGGAGAAAGGCCCTGGAAGACAAGACAATGTGGTGAGAGAGAACAGGGTGAGCCCCACAAGCCAGGAGGGCCTTGAGGTTTCTGTGCAACTACTTCTTTTTGTATGTATGTATGTATGTATGTATGTATGTATGTATTTGTGCATGTGTGTTTGTGTGTGTATGCACAGGTGCATGTGTACATGCATGCAGTGGAGAACAGAGGTGCCATTCTTCAGGAATAACATCCCCCTTTTTTAAAATTTTGATTGATGATGATGATGATGATGGTGAGTGTGTGCATGATATGTGCATGTGGGCATATGTGCCATGGCACACATGTGGAAGTTGGAGAACAACTCTATGAAGTTGGTTTGCTCCTTCCACCTTTATGTGAGTTCTGGGGATTGAACTCGGGTAAGCAGGCTTGCATAGTAAATGCCTTTACCTGCTAAGTCTTCTCTCTGGCCCTACCTTTTTAAAATTTATTTTATTATTTAGTGTATATGTGAGTGTGTATGTATATGTAAGTGTGGGGGGGCACATGTGCCACAGCATACAATGAAGGGCAGAGGATAACCTGCAGAGTTGGTTCTCTCTTTCCACTATGCAGGCCCTGGGGATCAAACTCAGGTTATCAGGCTTGATGGCAAGCACCTTTACCTTCTGAGCCATCCCTTTGGTCCTCTCACTTGTTCTTTGGAGATACACACAGACTTTCAGTGGCCCGGATGGAACTACACCAAGTAGGTTAAGCTCTAGGGATTCTCCTATCCCTTCAGCCCTAGGATTACAAGTGTGCGCCACCATGCCTGGATTTTTTCTGGCGGGGTTCTTTTTGAGACAGGGTCTCCCTGTAGCCCCAGCTGTCTGGAACTCACTATGTAGACCAGGCTGGCCTTGAACTCACAGAGATCTGCCTGCCTCTGCCTCCCAGGTGCTGGGTTAAAGGCGTGCGCCACCACGCCCGGCATTGTGCCTGGATCTTAAAAAAATGTATTATTATTTTGTGGGAGAAGGGTGTATACATGCTACAGTAGACCTGTGAAGGTCAGAGGACAACCTGGAAGAGTTGGTTCTCTCCTTCCACCATGCAGGTTTCAGGGATCAAACCCAGGTCATTCGACCTGATGGTAAGCTTACACCTTTACTCTCTGAGCCATCTGGCCATCCCCACACATGGATTTTTTTTTATGTGGGTTCTGAGGATCAAACTCTGGTCTTGAACTTGTATGGCAAGCACTTTTCCAGCTGAGATATTTCCCTAGCCCTTGTACAGCCAATTTGACAACCATCAAAACCTAGCTAGGCATAGTGTCACATGCCTATAACTCCAGTACTTGGGAGGCTGAAGCAGGAGGATCACTGTGAGTGTGAGGGCAGCTTGGGCTACACAGAGAGACTGAGTCCAGCCTGAACTAAAACTGAGACCTTATCTGAAAAGCAAAAAGACAAACTGGCTATAAATGTATTTCAGTAGATAGAGTGCTTGACTGGCATACCCTACATAAATTGGATGTGGTGGTACACATCTGTAATCCCAAGTTCAAGAGATGGAGGCAGGAGGAACAGAAGTTCAGTCATCCTTGGCCACACAGTGGGTTCAAGGCCAGCCTGGGCTACATGAGACCTGTCTCAAAACAAAACAACAAAACTGAATGTATTGGGAGACTATGACTTAAGACATCAATCAAAGAGGGCCCATCAGTCACCGCTCCCAAGAAAGTGACCCCTGGCCACTCTGTACTCCCATTGGCTTCCCTGAATTTCCATTGGCTTCTCTTCTGGTTCTGTCTCCCTCCATGACCTGCAGAGTGGAAGACAAAGGGCCCGGGGAGGGAGGGTCCATCTCTTACCCAGAGGGTTTATCAAGATGTCGCAGTTTTCATTCCAGATGTTCTCCATGTTGTTCTCCTGGCAGGTGGAAGACTTGCCCCCAACCAAGAAGCAGCTGCATGAGAGGAAAGCAAAGGACAGAAACTTGGGTCTGAGAAACGGTGACCCCAACCTGAAGCAATGCCACAGAGGGAAATGGGGAGGAAACTCAAAGGCACCCTCCAGGGAGAAGGCCAGGAGATGCAGCAAGAAGGAGGCAGGCTAGAGAGCAGTCAGACTTCTCAGGTGGCTACGTCAAAGGCAAACCAAAGAGAAACCAGCTGCCATGGGCCCAAGAAGCCACGGCAGCTTTTCTTTTCATGTTTCATTATTTATTTGTAAGAGTTATTTTACTGGTCTTTTTGAGACAGGGTCTCCCTTTAGCCCCAGCTGGCCTAGAACTTGCTATGTAGACCAGGATGGACTTGATCTCACAGAGATCCTTCTACCTCTGCCTCTCAAGTGCTGGGATTAACTCAGTTTTATTTTATTATTTTTAATTATGTGGATATGTGTATGTCTGTGTGTGGGTATGTGGACATGAATGCAGGTGCCTTCAGAGGCCAGAAGAGGGCATCAGATCCCCTGGAACTGGAGTTACAAATGTTAGCCACCTGATGTGGATGATGGGAACCAAACATGGGTCCTCTGCAAGAGCAGCTCGTGCTCTTAAGAACTAGGCCATCTCTCAAGCCCCTACTTTTTTTTAAAAGATTTATTAATTTTATGTGTATTGTGTGTCCACCACAGGTGTGTGGGTGCCCAAGGAAGCTTGAAGAATGTGTCAGATCTCCTCAAGATGGAGTTACAGATGTTTGTAAGTCATTTCATGTGGGTGCTGGGAACTAAACTTGGGCCCTCTGCAAAAGGGAAGTGCTTTTTACTGCTGAACCATTTCTCCAGCCCCTACTCTTTTTTTAACAAGGTTTCATACAGCCCAGGCTAGCCTTAAACTTGCTATGTACACAAGGATAACCTTGAACTCCTGATCTTGAGGCCTCCACCTCCCACAAATTGGGATTATAGGTATGCCGCACCCCAATTATGCGGTACTGGGAATGGAAACCAGGGTTTCATGAATGCTAGTTGAACACTCTACCCACTGAGCTACATGTCCATCCCTACTGGAACATAGATCTTTTCAAAACTCCAGGCTCAGGTTAGGAAAGCAGTCCTAGCCAGTGGTTAAGTGTGTGTCTGATACACATAAGGCCCTGAGACCCATCCCCGGTCTTAGGATGAACAGGGGACTTACTGGCTTTGTGATAGTAGGGTATCCAGCACAGAGGGAGCCCAGACACACAAGGGACAGTCACTGACAGGCTTCTCCCAAGGATCTGTCCCAAGCCAAGTTCCCAGGCCAGCTCCCCCAGTCCCCACCCAAGCCAGGTTCCCCACCCAGCTCCCTCAAGCCTCCCTATGCCCAGCTCCCCCAGGCCCAACTGCCCCAGGTCCAGCTCACCCAGGCTCAGAGATTTCTGGCATCTTCCAGGCAGGTCCCAGCAGAAGTGAGTCTGCAGGCATCTTGTCTGGACGCAGATTGTCATCCAAGCTGTTATTGTTATAGTTCCCTGAAGAAGCACAGCAGTGATAAGAGGCAGCGGAGGAGCTATGGGTGCTCCCAGTTCAGACGCCCTAGTCTTCCCAATGGCCTGTGGTATGCAGGAAACCCTGAATTCCATCCCCAGCATTACATAGTGCTTCTATAATCCCAGCAGACAACCCTATACTTGGTGCCTCTTTGCATATCAAGGTTAACCCTTTTATCTTTGAGTTTTTCTTTCTTCTTTCTTCTTTTTCTTCTTCCTCTTCCTCCTTCTCCTCCTCCCCTTCCTCTTCTTCTTCTTCTTCCTCTTCCTCCTCCATCCTTCCTCCTCCTCCATCCTTCCTCCTCCTCCATCTCCTCCTCCCCTTCCTCCTCCTCTTCCTCCTCCTCCTCCTCCTCCTTCTTTGGTAACAGTGGTCTCTCTGTAGCTCCAGCTGTCCTGGAACTCACTATGTAGACCAGGCTGGTCTTGAACTCACAAAGATCTGCCTGCCTCTGCCTCCAGAGTGCTGGGATTAAAGGCACACACCACCACACCCAGCTCTGTTTTTTCTTTTTAAGGTAAGTTCTCATGCAGCCCAGGCTATCTTTGCAACTATATAGCCAAGGATGTCTAAACTGGATTATCTTTGGTACTGTGACTACAGGTGTGCACTAGCAAGCCTGGTTTATGTGGTGCTATTGCTGCAACCCAGAGATTCCTGCTTGCCAGGCAAGTGCTCTACCAACTGAGCTACATTGCCATTCCCCATTTCACTTTATTGTTACTCATATTTGTTTGTTTCCAAAAGGGTTTTATGCAGCATAGGATAGCCTTGACCTTACTATGTAACTGAGGATGACCTTAATTTCTGGTCCTCCTGCTTCTACCTCCCAAGTACTGGAATTACAAGTTTGCATCATATTTGGCAACCCTCTCCTCTTCACTTCTGGCTTTCCCAGGCACCTGTTCTTAAGCCCAGGGTCCTCAACTCATTCATTAGTTGACAGGTCCTGAAGACACCTAACGGAGACATGGGAGGGTGCTCACCACACAGCCCGCAGAGCATGCCCATGTAGGAGGAGGGCACCGTCACCTCCACCAGGTGGTTTCCATCATAACGAACTTGAAGCCCAAAGTTCGTGTAGAGCAGGACAAAGATGCCACTCAACCTAATGGTCACCCGGCCTTGTGAAGGCCACACAGGTAGAGCCACTCGATGGTCATTCACCTGCAGAAGTGGGAGGATATAGTAGAGAGGAACTTTAGACAAAGATCAAATGCAACAGGGGTTTAAAGGGGAAAAAATGGGCAGATTCAAGGTCAGTCTGGGCTACATGAAACCCTGTCTCAAAACAAAACAAAAAACCAAGGTTGGACATAGTGGGGCACACCTATAATTCTAGCACTTGGGAGACAGAGGCAGATGGATCAGGAGTTCAGTGTCATCCTTGGCTACATGAGTTTGAGGTTGCCATGGGCTACGTAAGACTATGCCCCCACCCCCCGACCCCCCACTAAAAAACTGGCAGGGGAGATGGCCCAATCAGTAAAGTGCTTGCCACCTGAGCACGAGGACCTGAATTTGATCCCCAGAACCTACGAAAATGATAGGCATGGTGGCACAAGCTTGTCATCCCAGCACTCGGGTGACAGACAGACAGATCACTGGGGCTTGCTGGCCTGTCAGTCTAGCTGAATCAGTGAACTTCAGATTCAGTGAGACTCCCTCTCAAAAAACTAGGAGGAGAGCTTGGCATGGTGACACACACCTTTACTTTCAGTGCTCAGGAGGCAGAGATAGGCAGATCTCTGAGACAGAGGCCAGCCTGGTCTACAGGGTGAGTTCCAGGTCAGCTGAGGTTACCAGGGAGACACTGTCTCTGTCTCAAACAAACAGAAACAAAACAAGGTGGAGAGCAACTGAGGAAGAGGCCCGAAGTTGACCTCTAGCTTCTGCATGCACATACACCTGCAATACAAGTGTACCTACATACACACGTATGCATTTTAAAAAGGAAGAGGGGCTGGAGAGATGCCTAGCGGTTAAGAGTACTTGTTGCTCTTGGAGAGAACTTGGGTTTGATTCCCAGTACCCACATGGTAGCTAACAACCATCTGTAACTATAGTTCCAGTTTATCCAAAGCCCTCTTCTGGCTCCTACAGGAGCCAGCGTGTATGTGGGGTACATATATACATGCAGGCAAAACATTCATACACATATTTTTTTTGGGTCTTTTTGAGACAGGGTCTCTCAGCTGTAGCCCCAGCTGGCCTGGAACTCACTATGTAGACTAGGCTGCCTAGATATCACAGAGATCCTCCTGCCTCTGCTTCTCAAGTGCTGGGATTAAAGGCATGTGCCCCATGCCCGGCTAAAATAATAAATTTTAAAAGGAGGGGATCTGGGCATGGTGGTGGGTATCTATAATCTCAGTACTTGGAGGTAGAGGCATGAGGATCAGGTCATCCTCAGCTACATAGTGAATTCTGGGCCAGCCTGGTCTACAGGAGACTATGTTTCAAAATAACAGTAACAACTAAAAGAAAAAAGAAGAGGAGGAGGAGGAAAGGGTTATGGGGTGGAGTCTAAGAGGCAGTAGGAGAAACGCACCACGACCTTTCGACCTTTGATCAGGGAGATTTTGAGGTCAAAGACCTGTATGTGGACAGCTTTGACATAGGAGATTTCCAAGTTGCCATTACGGTGTTCATTGGTGGTGCTCACGATAAAGTTGTTCTCTAGAAACCCAGTCCAGCAAGGCCGGGTCAGGATGTAAGTGCAGGTACCCATAAAACGGTGCAAGGCTCCATCAAATGTCAGGTAGTGGGGGTCACCAAAGGCAGAGCAGGTGGCAGACCCTGAAGGGGAGAGGATAGGCTTTGGTGTCTCACTGGCCCACACTGCAGAAGCGTCTAGGAAGACTGATTAGCTTGGCTCAGGAAAGTCAAGGAACTTCTTTCTGAGCCCTTAATGTCCCTACTCTGAAAAACTGCCCCACAGACTCTACAGTTTGGATCTAGAATGTTCTCACTGATCCATGCATTAGAATTTTAGTCCCCAGCTCAATATTACTGGGAGGTGGTAGAAACTTGAGGTTTAGTAGAAGGTTTAAGGTCACTGCAGGCATGTTCTTAAGGGGAGTTTGGGATCCTAGCCCTGGCCTCTTTTCCTTTTTTCTTTTTCTTTTCTTTTTTTTTCTTTTGGTCTTTTTGAAACAGGGTCTCTCTGTAGCCCCAGTTGGCCTGGAACTTGCTATGTAGACCAGGCTGTTCTTGATCTCAGAGATCTGCCTGCCTTTACCTCCCCAGTGCTTGAACTAAAGATGTTTGCCACCACACCCAGCTTGACTTATTTTTTTTTTAATGCAAATCGTATCTGTACCAAAAAACAAACACATCTCACAATAAAGAACTACTTAAGGGCTGGAGAGATGGTTCAGTTGTTAAGAGCACTTACTGCTCTTGTAGAGGACCTGGGTTCAGTTCCCAGCACCCAAGTTAGGCAGCTCACAACCACTTGTAACTCCAATTCCAGAGGATTGGATGCCTTCTGGCTTTTTCTGGCACTTGGCATACACAGACACATATACATAAATTTAAAAATATAAATCTTATTTTTTAAAAACAAAAAACCTGGGAGCTGGAGAGATGGCTCAGTGGTTAAGAGCATTGGCTGTTCTTGCAGAGTACCAGGACTCAGTACCCAGGACCCACATGGAGGCTTGAACAACCATCTGTAACTCCAGTTCCAAGGGATCTGATCTGGTCTTATGGCCTCCATAGTATTGCATGCATGTGGTGCACTTACACATATGCAGGCAAAATACTCATATACATAAAAACAAAATCTGTTAAAAAAAAAAAAAAAACAAAACCACCCACCACCCAAGGAAGAAGGAAAGGCCCAGGAGTAGAAAGTAATAAAATGAGTGCAGCAGAAGAGATGGGTGTGGTGGCATACAACTTTGGTCCCAGCACTCTGGAGACAGAGGCAGGTGGAGGCCAGCCTGGTCTTCACAGTGAGTTCCAAGCCAGCTCAGGCTACATGGTGAGACGATGTGTCAAAACAAACAAACAAACTAACTAACTAACTAACTAAATAAGTAAATAAATAAATAAATAAATAAATAAATAAATAAATAAATATTCTGGAAGAAAGACACATGTAAGGTCAGAGTTTTTCCTCCTCTTTCACTCGAAGCTGGGCAGGTGTAGGATGTAGGGCAGTACTGACATCTTTGCCCTTGGCCGAAACACACTGGAACACCTGCTCTAGCGTCCCGGGTTCCGAGACCTGGAGCACAAGCGCTTCCGCTTCCTGGAGGCGCGCGTCCTCGGGGATCTTCCGTGGGATTCTGGTGGGGACGCTGCTCCTTCCAGAAGTGCCATCGCCTTCCAGGGGAGCTCTTCATCTCCTCGGAATCACCGGTCCGCTCTAGGCGTGGCTGTTGCTCCCGGAAGTATCTGTCGAGTTCCCCACTGCCGCTCCTCCCGGAAGTATCTGTCGAGTTCCCCACTGCCGCTCCTCCCGGAAGTATCTGTCGAGTTCCCCACTGCCGCTCCTCCCGGAAGTATCAGTCGCGTTCCCCCGTGCCGCTGGTCCCGGAAGTATCTGTCACGTGCTCTTTTGCTGGCGTTCTTCCTCTCGGAGTTTCCTCCTGTGGAAGCCTGGCAGCGCAGCTGCTGTTCCTCCTGTCACGACTGCTCTTCCTTCCGGGATTTCCTGGGGGCACAGCGGCTCTTCTTCCCAATTCTCTCCTCTTTACTCCCGTCCTTTGGAGGCAGCCGGGGCGAGAGGCAGCGGGTCACGTGGCACCGCAGTCCGGAAGCACCGACCTGGGGCTCACCTCGCTTCTCCTGGTCAGCATTCCCGGACCCCAGGGCCTGAGGGGTGCTGCCCACATTTAGGGAGGGTCTTCCCACCTCCATCCAGCCTAGAGACTTCTCACACATAGGTTTGTTTCCTAGGTGATCATCACACGCTACTCTCACATGAAGCACCTGCTCACTTTCTGTGGTGACCTGACAGCTCACCTTGGGCATGGCAGCCTAATATGCCATTCTTCTGGCCACAGGCCTCCTGGGCCTTACACTTCCAGGCCTGGCAGCTAATAGTGTTGTTGCCTTCACAGGTGCAGAGCTCTTTGCAGTACGGCTTAAACCACTGCTCCTGAATCTGGGGAACAGAAGGAAAAAGTAAAGGCTGACTTTCTCTCCCAAGATCTGGTCTTCCTAAAGCATTACCCTTAGGGGCAAAAGTCTGGTATTGAACAGGCATGGTTGTGCACATCTGGAATCCCAAAACTTAGAAGACTGAGGCAGGAGGCTCACAAGTTCTGGGCCAGCCTGGACTACTTAGGGAGAACCTACTTTTTTTAAAAAAAAGCCACCTGTAATCCTAGCACTCCAGAAGTGGAAGGAAGGATTAGGAATTCAAAGTCATCCCCACTTGCACAGTGAGTTCAAGGCCAGCCTGAGCTACCAAAAACCATCTCCAAAACCAAAAATAAATAAGTAAATAAATAAAAACAAAACCACCTGATGCTGGCTCACTGACTCAATCACTTGGTCATGTTTTTCATTATTTTCAGTGTATTATTATTATTATTATTATTCCTAGTGTTAAGAATTTAAGAATGAACCAAGGGTGGCTGGAGAGCTGGCTCCGAGGTTAAGAGCATTGTCTGCTCTTCCAGAGGACCCTGGTTCAATTCTCAGCACCCACATGACAGCTAACAACCATTGGTAACTGTGGTTCCAGGAGATCCAACACCCTCTTCTGGCCTTCTCAGGATTTTCGCTACATGGGTGCACTTACATACATGCAGGCAATACACTTATACACATAAAATAAAAATAAATAATTTTTTTAAAAAAGAATGAACTAAATGTGCATGGTGGCTCAGCTCTTTAGTTGCAGCATGGGGGAGACAGAGGCAGGTGGATCTCTGTAAAATCAAGGCTAGCATGGTCTACACAGTGAGTTCCAGGCCAGCCGCAGGGACACCCTGGCTCCAAAAAAAAAAGAGAATGAGCTCAATGGAAATCATCCTTGTCACCAATGGGTGTGATGGTTCACACATGTAATCCCAGCACTCTGGACACTGACCATCAGCTGAGGCCACATAATGAGGCTGGGCTACATAGTTTCAGGTCAGCTTGGGAGGTAGAGGGAGACACTGTCTCAAAGCAGAAACAAACTAGAAAACAAAGATGGGGCTGAGAAGATGGCTCATGGAGTAAGAGCACTTAGTGTGCAAAAATACTCCTATAACTTCAGTGCTATGAGGGACAGAGACCAGAGAATTGCTGGGGCTCGCTGATCGCCATTGTAGCCGAAACAGCAAGTCCCAGGTTCAACCCTGTCTCAAAGGGTGGTTAGACCAGAAAGTGAAAGAGCAGGACATTCAGCATCCTCCTCTGTTCTCTGCATGTGCACCCATTGGCTTGTCCACCCACATACACATGCACATATACAGCACATACATACAAATAAATAAGTAAATAAGTAAATAAATAAATAAATAAAGGCTCAGTGGGTGGGAGCACTTGCTGTCAAATTTGATGACCTGAGTTCAGTCCTGGAACCCACCTGATGGAAAGAGAGAGCTTACTCCCTAAGGTTGTTCTCTGAACTTCACATGCACAATGTGGTATACACTTGCAAGTGTGTGCACATACACATAAATTGAAAAATTGTAATAAATATAATTTTAAAAATTTAGGGGGCTGGAGAGATGGGTCAGTGGTTAAGAGCACGTACTGTTCTTCAGAGGACCTGAATTTGGTTTTAGGAGTGTACCTCGGGCAGTTCATAACCATCTATAACTCCAGCTCCATGGACTCTGACACCCTCTTCTGGCCTCCCAGGGCCCCTGATTCATGTGCACACATCCACACAGACACAGACAGACAGACAGACACACACACACACACACACACACACACACACAAAGTTAAATAAATAAATAAATAAATAAATAAATAAATAAAGTGATGTGCACCCAAACAAAACAGAAAGAACCTCCAAGAACAGCTTCCCACCATGAGCACTTCTTATTCTGGAGAGATACAGTCTTTTTGTTTGGTTGAGTTTTTTGTTTTGCTTTTGTTTGTTGCTTTTACAAGAGTCAAGCTGGCCTTGAACTTAAGATCCTCCTGCCTCAGCCTCTCCAACACTGACATTACAAGCATATACTACCACACCCCATAAAAATGCCTCTGACTTAGTTTTTCAGGAAGGCTCCAAGCAGGAAGTGTTGCAGTAGGGCCTCATATAAGGGATTCTATTAGATAGAAGTAACTAGAAGGCAGAGCAGAACATGGTGGGGGAAGGTTAGCAAGGTAGGTTTGGTGGTGTTTACCTCTAATACTAGCACTGGGGAGACTGAGGCAGGAGGATTGTGAGTTCAAAGCCAGTCAAGATTACATAACTTGCCTCAAAAATCTGAGATTGTAGCTGGGTGTGGTGGCACACGCCTTTAATCCCAGCACTTGGGAGGCAGAGGCAGGCAGATCTTTGTGAGTTCAAGGCCAGCCTGGTCTACATAGTGAGTTCCAGGACAGCAGGGGCTACAGGGAGACCCTGTCTCAAAAAAAAATCTGAGGTTGCAAAAGAAGAAAGAAAAAAGCCAGCATAAAGGCCAGAGCATTGGTCCATTGACTAGAACTGTAGCTCAGTGGTAGAGAACCTGCCTAGAATCCCCCAGTGAGGGGCTGGGATTGTGGTTCAGTGATAGATCAGCTCTTGCTTAGCATGCACAAGGCCCTAGGTTTTACCCCAGGCACCATAATAAATAAAGTGTAAGTCCTTTGACTTGTACCCCAGTTTCCAAACCTGGCCCTCTCTTTCCTGACTATCACCCCCCCCACACACACACACAAGGTTGTACCACATGTTTTAGAACCCAGAGCTAGTCCTTTCTAGCTTAGGGTTCAGAGGTCCACCCAGCTGCTCACTAACCTTGAAGTAGTGCCCCTCAGAGCTGAGGCACCCACACTGGGTTCGAGGGACACACTCCAAGCCACTGAGGACGAAGCCAGGATCACACTCACAGGCTTCCACACACTGGCCTGGGCAGGGCTTGGCAGGAAATTCCGGGTGGCAGGTTTCTGGGCATGGCGAGGTACATAGAGAGTACTTGCTATGTTGAGGACAGACCAGGGCTATGGAGGGAGAAGCTTAGGTAAGAAGGATACAGGTGCCATGGGTGGTGATGCATGCCTTTAATTCCAGCATTTGGGAGGCGGAGGTAGGCAAATCTCTATGAATTCAAGGCTAGCCTGGTCTACGTAGCAAGTTCTAGGCCAGCTAGGGGCTACACAGTGAGACCCTGTCTCAGTACATAATTTCTAAAGATGAGACCAAGAGAGAAATGGGGAGAGCATACCACAAGGTCCTAGCTAGAGAGGCTGTCACTAATCTTTTTAAATTTTTTTAAAATTTATTTTTATGTGTATGAGTGTTTGCCAGGATGTATGTAAGTGCACCCATGTATGCAATACCCACAAAGGCTAGAAGAGGGTGTTGGATCCCCTGGAACTGGAGTTAAGGACTGTCATTAGCTGCTATGTGGGTACTGGGAGCCAAACTCAGGTCCTGTGCAAGAGCAGCCAGTGCTCTTAATTGCTGAGCCATCTCTCCAGTCCCACTGTGACTAATCTTAATGGCTTTCAGAAGATGAACCCAGGAGCCTGACTGACTGTTGGGGTATGCCACTAAAAGCTAAAACAACTGTCTATGGGCTGAGGATATAGCTCAGTAGGTAGCATGTTGCATAGTATGCATGAAGCCCTGAGTTCCATCCCCAACAGCACATAAACCAGTCATGGTGGTGCAGGCCTGGGCTACAGGGGACCCTGTCTCAAAAGCAAAGCAGGGCTGGAGAGATGACTCAATGGTTAAGAGCACTGGCTGCTCTTGTAGAGGACCCAAGATTGATTCCCAGCACCCACATGGTGGCTAGCAACCATCTGTAACTCCAGTTTCAGGGGAATCCAGCACCCTCTTCTCACCTCTGTAGGTATTGCATGACATGGGTGTACTTACATACATGCAGGCAATACACTCATACACATAAAATAAAAAATAATAAATAAAATAGGGCTCAGCAGTTAAGAACACTGGCTGTTCTTGCAGAAGATCCAGGTTCGAATCCCAGCACCCACATGGCAGCTAACAACTGTCCGAAACTCCAGTCCCAGGGAATCCGATGGCCTCTTCTGTCCTCCACGGGCATTGCACAACACAGGTGCACTTACCTACATGCAGGCAATACACGCATACACATAAAATAAAAATAATAATAAAATATTTTTTAAAGATAAAAAAGTATTGTTTTAAAGCTAAGCAAAACAAAACATAAACAGCTGTGTATGCCAAGCCTGTTGCTTGGATGCTACCACCACAGACCTCCATGAAAGCCAAGAACAATGAGAGAGAAGATACGATCATGATACTGTGTGGACATGCTCCAGAAAGCACTGTGGCATCTGGCAAGCTGGAAACAGCCTGGTTCTGGGAATGGGCCTGTACTCATTTCCTAGAGAGCCGAGCCATTCCAGGAGCTGCAAGCCATTCAATCTGCACTGAAGGCATGTGTTAGAGAACTTGGCCAAGCACATTGGCTGGTTTCCTGCACAATCTGAAATTTCCAAGTGACTGTCAGTCCCTTCCTTCCTTCATTCCTTCCTTCCTTCCTTCCTTCCTTCCTTCGTTCCTCCCTCCCTCCTTCCCTCTCTCCCTCCCTCCCTCCCTTCCCTATCTCTCTCTCTCTTTCAATCTCTCAATCTCTCTGGTACTGAGGATTGAGTCCAGAGACTTGGGCATGCCAGGCAAGTGCTCTACCACTGATCCATACCCCATCCCCTCACTGGGAGATTCTAGGCAGGTGCTCTAACACTGAGCCATCCTCCAGCCCCTCACTGGGGGATTCTAACCACACCCCTAGCCCCTCATTAGAGGATTCTAGACAAGCATGCTCTCTCTCCTGTTGAGTCACACATACTGCCCTCTTTTTTTTTTCAGCCCTCTTTTTCACTTTTTTGTTTTCAGACAAGTCTCTCTAAGTTGCCCAGGCTCGTGCTGAACTCACTCTGCAGCCCAGGTTGGCCTTGAACTTGGGATTCCCCAGCCTCTGCTTCTCAAGTAGCTCAGAATACAGGACTGTGCCATCAGGCCCAACTTACTGACTTTCTCAACAATGTTTAACTCTACCCAATGCCTTACACTCATATGGAAGTAGGGAAGGGGGTCTCCCCTGGGGAACCCCATCTGGATCTGTAGGAAGCAGTCTCACATAGTCTCCCCATGCTTTAGGGACAAACTCACGGCAGAATTGGGGTTCCCTCCAGGATTTCACGGCATAGCCAGCATCCTGGCAGGTCGCAGTCATGACTGACATGTGCTCACACAGCTTCTGTTCGAGACCCTGGAAACTGCACATGTCAGTTACACAGTTTTCCAAAAAGGACGAGGCCTTCAGGTGGAGCAGACATGCCCTGAGGAAAGAGGCCAAGTCAGAGGGCAAGTGGATCAGAGCCTCCAGACTCCACCTCAGAGGAGTCCAGGGAGCCCAGCAGCCCTATTGAGGCCTGCCCGCCTTCCTCCATACTCAAAGGTTCCCTGGGAGTCAACAAGTTGGCCACAGTACTTGGATCCCAACATATGGCTCCTCAAGGCTGAATCACAAGACGAGGGTTTCTTTTCACTCGTTGGACACCTGGAAGAGACCCAGCCCAAGTAGTCAGCAAGGGTAGAAGAGCTCAAAGGAGGTGGAGCAGCTGGGATTTCCAGAGAGGAAAAAAGAAAAAAGCAATGCTAGTCAGTTTGTGTTGTTCTTTTTGAGACAGTCTCATTATGTTAGCCTAGGCTTGGTCTTGAACTTCCCTATATTCCTGAAAGCCTATTAGATCACGGGCCAGAACCACTACACTTGGATTTGTTGCTGTTGTTGTTATTTTTGTTTTGCTATTGCTGGGGATCAAACCTGGGGCGTGTTAACCAGGTATTCCAATGCTGAGCCATGCCCGCCCCCCAGCCCCTCACTGGGAAATTCTAGACAGGCACTCTACTGATGAGCTACACTCTAATCCCTTACTGGGGGATTCCAGGTAAGTGCTCCACTGCTGAGTCACACCCCAGCCCCTCACTGGGAGATCCTAGGCAGGTGCTCTACCACTGAGCCACACCCCAGCCCCTCACTGGGGGATTCTAGGCAGGTGCTCTACCTCTGAGTCACACCTTCAGCCCCACACTGGGGGAATCCTAGGCAATGCTCTACCACTGAGCTAAAGCTCCTGGTGTTTTGAAATATTCTCTTGCTATGTCTCCAGCTTCAGAGGCTTCTGTGTCTTCTGGGATGAGACATGAGCCATCACACCCAGCTGTGGTAATCTCAAAATGGGCAAAGGGCAGGAAGACTGAGAAGGGGAGGGACATGCTTTGTTCCCAGTGGGGCTCCTCACTCACTTTGTGTCATCTTTCAACTGCCAGCTGTTCCCCAGCTCCTCCTCACTGTGGGCCCAGGTGCCATCCTGCTTCAGGTAGTCGTTACTGCCGTCCCCGTCATAGTTTCCACAGAAACCACAGATTTTACCTGAATAGGTGCTGTGGGGTCCAGGAAAAGGGTAAGTTATCAATGGGAAAAGAGGTCTCATTCATCAGAGAGACTACAGTAAGGGGACAGTGAGCTGTGAGCCCTCAGTGCAAGAGGCAGGAGAGGGTTGAGAATACCCATTTCCAACATGGGCTCTGTGGCAGGCACTGGGAACACGAGGACCACACATAGGTTATGTCTTGAAAGTGTCGCTCTTTCTCTCTTTGTGTATGTGTGTATATGTACATAGGTCTACATATACATGTATGTATATGGTTGTGGAGGTCAGAGGTTGACACTGGGTGTCTTCCTCAGGCACTTGTCATCTTATTTTGTGTGTGTGTGTGTGTGTGTGTGTGTGTGTGAGCGTGTGGTTTATGCACATACTCATATATGCCCACAGAGGTCAGAGAAAGACATCAGTGTCCTGTTCCATCACTCCTCACCGTATTCCCTTGAGACAGGGTCTCTCACTGTACCTGGAGCTAGGCTGGCAGCCAGCAAGCCCCAGAGATCCTCTAGTCTCTGCCTCTCACAGCACTGGCTATATGGGTACACACATAGCCATGCCCAGGTTTTTATATAGGTGCTTAGGATTCAAACTCAGGTCCTTATGCTTGTGCAACAAGTGCTCTTCTCCACTGAGCCATCTCCTCAGCCCCTCCACCTTAATTTGTTTCAAGATAGGGTCTCACTATGTAATACTGGCTGGCTTAGAACTCACTGTGTCAGACCAGACTGGCCTTGAACTCACATAAATCTACCTGCCTTGGTTCCCCAAGTGCTGGAATTAAAGGAGTGGGTTGCCACATCTGGCTCCACCTTAATTTTTTAAATATTTTGTTTATTATTTTTATTTTATGTGTATGAATCGATTGCTTGTATGTGTGTAAGTGCGCCTGTGTCGTGCAGTGCCCACAGAGGTCAGAAGAGGTCATTGGATTGTCCTGGAACTGGAGTTACAGACAGTTGTTAACCACTATGTGGGTGCTGGGAATTGAATCTGGGTCCTCTGAAAGAGCAGCCAGTGCTCCTAACCCCTGAGCCAGCGCTCTGGCCCCTCCACCTTAATTTTTAAATATTTTATTTATCTTTAATACCCAAATTATTTTTGGGGCAGGAGAGACAGCTCAGTGGTTAAAAGCACTGACTTCTCTTGCAGAGGACACAGGTTCGAATTCCAGAACCCACATGGCGGCTAACAACCATCTGTAACTCTAGTTCCAGAGGATCTGGTATCTTCTTCTGACTTCTGTGGGCACTGCACGACACGGGTGCACTTACACACGTGTGCAATATACTCATACACATAAAATAAAAATAGTAAAAAAAAATTCTATTTATTCTTTTTATTTTATGTTTGTGAATGTATTGTCTGCATGTAGGTATGTGCACCCATGTCCTACGTTGCCCACAGAGGTCAGAAGAGGGCGTTGGAGTCCCTGGAACTAGAGTTATGAACAATTGTTAGCAGCAATGTGGGTGCTAGGAACCAAACCTGGGTCCTCTGCAAGAACAGCCAGTGCTCTTAATGGCTGAGCCCATCTCTCCAGCCCCACAACCTAATTTTTAAGATAGGATCTCTCTCTGGCCCTGGAGCTTACCCATCTAACTAGATGGCTGGCCAGCCAGCCTCAGGAATCCTTTTGGCTCCTCCTCCCCAGTGCTGGGATTACAAGCATGCCACCACACCTGGCTTTTTTATGTGGGTTCCAGGGATGGAACTCATGTCTTCATGCTTGCATGGGCAGCACTTTACCAACTGAACTACCTCCCTGTGCCACTATTTCCACAAAGCTTGTCTTGTCCTTATCCATCCATCTAGGGGGCCTGTCTTCCTTGAAGAATGATATCCAGCGACAGCTCTCTTGACAGAGAGCTAAAGCCCCTGAGCAATTCCTTCTAACACATCTGCAAGGCATTTTGTATGCATCCTTCTATTATTCCACTGCCCTGACCCCATTTCCTCCTGTTTCCCACCTGCCACTTGGATCAGATGCTTCCCAGTCTAAGGGACATGTATAAATAATTAGTCTCAAGTTACTGGCATGGCAGGAAGGTGAAGAGAGATGGAAGGGTTCTGAGAGAGGTGTCAGCCGCCTGGCTGGGTTGTCCCTCACCTGGGCAAGGTTACAAAAAGCTGCTGGTCACCATCCCATCTCACATGCAAACCAAATGTCGTTCTCAGCTCCACAAATCGCCCACTGGAACTCAGGAAGACGCCATTAAAAGGTATGGTTGGGAGAGTGACTTTCTGACCCCCAACCTGGCAGAAGAAGGAGACAGAGAGACTGATTCAGGGGTCAGAGAGGACTCCAGGACTACAACATCATATCCACTGTTAAAGACACTGCCCCTCCATAGCATCCTTCCAACCTCTACCACCTAGGCTGGTTTGAAGCATGGCCATCTTTGTTTTATTGAAGCCCATAATTGAGTAGGTTTGGGGAGGGTGGAGCTGGTTGTAGAGTGGCTGGCTGGGATGGATGAGGGACAGGACTCACCAGTATATATTTGCCCTTAAGCAGGGTAATTGTGATATCCGACAGACTGATGAAGACTTTGTTCAGGCAGGACACACCTTGTAGTCCCCGCTCATGAGTTTGCACTATTATCCTAAATAATTGGTCTGGATGGAGAGAGGAAGAGAACGCAGAAGCTAATTCAAAACGCTTTTTCCTTTGTTTGTTTTGAGACAGGGTCTCATGTAGCCTAGGCTGGTTTCAGACTTTTTATGTAGCTCAGGATGAACTTGAATTCCTGAGAATCTCGTCTCTACCTCCCCAGTACTGAGATTTCAGACATACACCACAACGTCCAGTTTAGGTGGTCCTAGGAAGGAACCCAAGGCCTTGTGCATGCTAGGAAGGCACTATGCCAGCAGAGCTACATTCCCAGTCCCCATTTATTTGCTTTGATATAGAGTCTCGTTGTGTATTTACAGGATAGCTTTGAATTCACATTCCTCCTGCCTCAGCCTCCAGAATGTTGGGATTACAAGTGTGCACCATCATGCCCTGTTTTCTGAACCCCTGTTGTGGGTGGTGTCTGCACTTGGCACTGCAGGGCAGAAGGCTCGGAAGCACAGTCCTGAGGTTTAGTAAAGGAGACAGGACCCAAATGGGAAGGCACATGGTAAGACTGTCTACCCTCACTGTGGCCTGTGTGTCCCCTGCATGGCCTGGGACATCTCCAAGGAGTCGTGTTCTTTTGTTTTCTTTGTTTTTGTTTTTGGAACAGGATCTCCATGTAGCCCCAGCTGGCCTGGAATTTGCTCTGTAGACCAGGCTGGCCTCAATCTCACAGAGATCCATCTATCTTGCCTCCTGAGTGCTAGATTTAAAGATATGTGCCACCATGCTTTGCTCAGGAACCATATTCTTTTGTGAGACAGGGACCCATATAGCCCAGACTGGCTCCAACTCCCTATATAGCTGAGGGTGACCTTGAATTCCTGGTCTTCCTGCCTCTACCTTCTGAGAACTGGGATGACAGGCATGTGGCACTATGCCTGGTTTTGTGAGGTGCTGGGGATGGAACCCAGAGCTTCATGCATGCTAGGAAAGACTCTGCCAACTGAGTCACACCCCCAGCCTAGAAGCTCTTTGACAGTGACTGTCACTCTTCCAGGGGCCCTTCCTCAATGGCAAGCAGGTGATATTTGAAACTGCATTTTCCCAGGATTCTGGGCCCGACAGTGCTGCCTCTGCTGTACATCCTGCTGCATAATGGAGCACCTTGCTCCAATATAACTTCTTTGCATCATCTATCCCAACAGAGTTCTACCACTCATCACGTCCCCATGCCCAGCACGTCTGACCTCAAGTCCCTCCCCCAAGGTGTGGCTTACATCTCCTACCTGTAGAGTTGTCACAGGTTTGGGTCAAAATGTAGGCGCATGTCCCGGTGAAATTAATGTGCCTCTCATCAAAGGTGACAAAGTGAAGGTCCCCATAGACCAGGCAGGTGGCAGTGCCTGACCAAGGGGAAGAAAGGTGGAAGACATAGGAAGCTGTTTCTGATGCCCACCTGGCTGGACCCATATCCTAGCTCTCCTACCCAGAGACACCCCCCCACCTCCTCTATCCAAACTGGTGTCACACACCCTGACAGATTAATGATTTAGAAAGACAAGAGGGAAGGGCATTCTGGAATGAGAACAGAACCGGCACAAATGTTCTGTGATGGTGGGAAGAGGGAGTTCATACTAAAGCGCCCCACCCACTGTGCCAGCACAAAGGGCAGTGCTTACCATAGGGCTGGCATTCATACAGGCCGTTCTTCAGCTTGCACACTGTGTGTGTCCCACACTGAGAGATCTGGCACTCCATCCGGCTACCAGGCAAGCAGCGGCACCGCTCCATGCAGTTGGGACTGAACCACTCTTCTCCAGGCTGAGAGGAATGGATTGAGAGTCACGGAGCTATGGTTCTTGGGCCTTGCAGAGGCCAGAGGAAGACATGATGTATCCTGCTCTGTCACTCTCCACCATATTCCTTTGAGGCAGGGTCTCTCACTGAACCTGGATTCAGGCTGCCAGCCAACAAGCCCCAGAAATTCTCCTGTCTCTCCCCAACTCCACAGCACCAAGGTTACAGGCTTGCATGACCAGCTTTTTTACATAGTTCTGGGCATCCAAACTCAGGTCTTCATGCTTACATGGAAAACTCCATGCTATTTCCCCAGCCCTGATAGCAAATTGCATTTAAATTTTTTCTTTCTTTCCTTTCCTTTCCTTCCGTGTGCACCCCCCCACACACACACCATAGTATACATGCGAAGGCCAGAAGATAACTTGCAGAAGTCAGTTCTCTCCTTCTATGTGGGTTCCAAGGATCAAACTCCGGTCATTAGGCTTGGCAGCAGGTGCCTTTACCCACTGAGCCCTTTTGCTGGCCTGTGTGTGTGTGTGTGTGTGTGTGTGTGTGTGTGTGTGTGTGTTGCTGGGGATCACAGCCAGGGGCTTTCTGCAGGCAAGACAAGCAAGCACTCTACCAACTGAGTTATAACCCCAGATCAAAGTTTTCTTTTCTGAGGTAGCGTCTCATGTTGTCCAGGCTGGCCTCAAACTCACTACATAGCTAAGGATGACTTTGAACTCCTGAGACAGGGTCTCACTATGTAGCCCAGGCTGGAATCGGGTAACCTTCCTGCCTCAACCTCCACAGTGCTGGTGTTAAGATTTGTGCCACCACATCTGGTTTTGCTTAATTAATTTGCTGAATTTGTTTAATGCACTTTTAATTACTAGATTGTATGTATTATCATAAATTGTTAATAACAATGATGAGCATTTATTAAGCAATTGACATGTAGCAGATCTAGTTTTAATTGTCATCTTGACACACCTGGGAAGAGCTTCTCAAAGGGAGATTGTCTAGATCAGGCTGGCCTGTGGGCATGTCTGTGAGGGATTGTCCTGTTTTTGTTAATTGATGTGTGAAGACCCAGCCTACCGTGGATGGCCCCATTGCCTAGGTAGGAGTTACTGAATTGTTTAAGAGGGGAGGAATCAAGTGAGCACAAGTAAGTGAACATGTACGAATATTTGCTTTTCTCTGCTCTTGGCTATGGATGTGATGTGACCAGCTGTTTTAAGTTCCTGACTTGACTCCCCTTATTTGATGCACTTTAGTCTGGAACTGTGATCTGAAATAAACTTTCTCCCTTCCCTTAAGTTTGCCTTTTTTAAAAATTAATTTTATTTTATATGTATGACTGTTTCTCCTGAATATAAGTAAGTGCACCACATGCATACAATGACCACAGAGGCCAGAAGAGGGTTTTGGATCCCCTGCAACTGGAGTTAGGGATGGTTGTTAGCTGCTATGTGGGTGCTGGGAACTGAACCTAGGACCTCTGCAGGAGCAGCCAGTGCTCTAAAGTACTGAGACATCTCTCCAGCCAGCTTCCACCCCAAGTTTGCTTTTTTGGGGGTGGGTACAGCAACAGAAATTAAACTAGGACAAATGCTTACAAAAATGTTGTTTAGCCTTGGTTTTAGTTTGGGTTTGGGAGAGGTTGAAATTTATTTTTATTTTATGTGTATGGGTGTTTTGCCTGAATGTACCTAAGTGCACCACATGTGTGCAAACCTATAGAGGCCAGAAGAGGGCACCAGATCCCCTGAAACTAGAGTTATAGATGGTTATTAACCGCCATATGGATGCTAGGAACCAAATGCAAATCCTCTGCAAGAGCAGCCAGTGCTCTTAACTGCTAAGCCAACCCATCTCTCCAATCATGGTTTTGGTTTTTATTTTTGAGACAGGGTCTTATGTAGCCCAGGCTGAACTTGAACTCCCTTATATAGGTAAGGGTGACCTTGAACTCCCAAGCCTCCTATCTCCATCTTCCCAGTGCTGGGATTACAGGTGTGTACCAGCACACCTGGCTTTATAAGAATCTTATGTAAGTGAGAAGATTATAAACCTGGACTGGTATAAAGCACACTATTATCTCAGCATTTGGACGACAAATTCAGAAGAATTGTCACAAGTTTGAGACTAGCCTAGGCTACAAAGTTGAGTTCCTGCTGAGTATGGTGATGCAAACCTTTAGTCTTAGTTCTTAGGAGGCAGAGACAGGTATGAGATCAAGGCCAGTCTGGTCTCTATAGCAAGTTCCAGACCAGCCAGCTGGGGCTACTAGGGAGACCCTATCTGAAAAGATGAACCAAAACAAACAAAAGGTAAAGTCACATTCCAGGCCAGCCTGGATTAGAGAGTGAGATTCTGCCTCAAAACAATAACAACAAAAGTGTAGTCGTTATCTTTCCTCACTATACTAGAATTGAAACATGGAGGGTGAATAATAACAATAATAATAGGACTGGGTATGGAGTTCAGTTGGCATGAGGGCTTGTCTAGTAAGCACAAAACCCTAGATTCAATTCTCAGTAGTCCAAAAACTGGACATCTGTAACCCAGAATTTGGGAGGCAGAGGCATGTGGATTTCTGTGAGAACGAGGCCAACCTGGTCTATGTAGTGAGTTCCAGGCCAGATGACAGGGAGACCCTGTCTCAAAAAAGACAAAAGAAAAAATAAAAAAAAAAAATAAAGTAAGTAAAAATAAATAGATAGTTTTTATTGTGTAAGATTGGAAACAGATTTAATGAGATTAGGACACTTTCCCAAAGTTACCCAAAGAATGAATGCTGAGGCCAGGTTCAAGTTCCCACTACCTGACTCCATCTGTCTATTATGCCAACCATCAGCTACAGTGTGGAATACTGAGCTTTGGAAATGCAGCCAGTCTTGGCCTTGGAGTGTGGCTCAGTGGAAGAGCACCCACCTAGAATCCCCCAGTGAGGGGCTGGGTGTGGCTCAGTGGTAGAGCATCCACCTAGAATACCCCAGTGAGGGGCTGGGGGTGTGGCTCAGTGGTAGAGCACCTACCTAGAATCCCCCAGAGGGGCTGGGGACGTCGTGTCTCAGTGGTAGAGCACCTGCCTAGAATCCCCCAGTGAGGGGCTGGGGGCGTGGCTCAGTGGTAGAGTACTTCTCTAGTATGCAAGAAGCCCTTGGCTCCATCCGCCTCACAGCAAAACCAAGCCCATGTGTTAAATGAATGGCTTTATGTAACCATTGTGTAACCAAGGCTTTAAGCTGACCCCCTTGGGACACTAAGTTTCTCTCATGAGAAGAGCAGCCACACCAGAGTTCTGTCACGGAATCTCCTCTGGGAAGCCAGGAACCCCCAGGAACTGACCTTATAGTAGGTGTTGCTGTAGAAGCAATTGCAGGAAGACGCATGGATGCACTCATTGTTACTAAACAAAAAGCCAGGATTGCAGACACAGCCTGGAGTGCAGAGGTGTCCACAGCTGGGCTTGGGGCTCTCACAGGATGCAGGGCACGCGCAGGATTCATAGTGGGCATTTTGTGGGCAGCTCTCTAAAGGGAAACACAGTCTCCATCAGGCTTCCATTATATAGCTGTTCCCAGCAGTCTCTCTGTTTCTTCTCTAACCTGAACTCAAATTCTTTTCTTTTAAAATATAGCCTGTATTTATCCCCAAAAAAGAAAAAATTGATATAGGGTGTGGTAGAACATGCCTGCAACCCCAGCACTTGGGAGTCTGAGACAGGAAAATTGCAAGGAGTTCAAGACCAGACCCAGAGTGGATTTGAGGCCAGCCTGGGCTATATAGCAGGACCCTGTCTCAAAAAAATCTGACACATTTATGACACGTGAGGCTGAACCTTGAAGATACTGTGTTCTGCAAAAGAAGCCAGTCCAAAGGCACACATGTCAAATGATACTATTTGTATAAAATATCCAGGTTAAGGCCAGGTTTGGTGGTACATGCCTATAATCCTAGTACTCTGGAGATAGAGACAAGAGATTGCAAGTTTGGGGTTAGCCTGGAGTATATAGCAAGAAAGAAAGAGGGAGAGGGAGGAGGGAAGAAGAAAAGAGATAGAAAAGGAAAGAATGGGCAAAGGGGGCTGAGGATATAGTTCAGTGTGTGGTGTGGTTACCTAGCATACATAAAGTCCTGAGTTCGATTCCCATTAATGGAGTAAAAGACAAATCAAGCCTGATGGTACAGGCCTATAATCATAATATCTGAGAGGTCGAGACAGGAGGATCAATGAGACAAGCCTGGGCTATGTAGCAAGTTCTAGGCCAGTATGAACTATGAGCTACATGGTGAGACTTTGTCGGAGAGGGGAGAGAGAGAGAGAGAGAGAGAGAGAGAGAGAGAGAGAGAGAGATAACAAAACGGGAAGAAAGGATTGTACAACCTTATGAAAACACCTAAAAATGTGGAATTGCGTTTTTTTAGAGGGTAAGGAGGCATGGTCACATATGAATATAATCCCAGTACTCAGGAGATTGGGGCAACAGGATCATGAGTTCAAGACCAGTCTAGGCTACTCAGCAAGTTCCAAACTAGCCTAGCTAACATAGTGAGACCTTGTCTCAAAAATAAAAGAAACAAGAAAACTAATTTTAAAAAATAAAAACAAACTGTAAAACAAACCAAAATAAAAGAAGGTAAAAGTTGGGTGATGTGGTCTAGCATGTTTAAGACCCCTAAGCTCTATCCTTAGCATCAAAGTTGGGGGATTGTATAGTACTCAATGAAATAGAAGCCTCATTCTTGGTTCCCACCCTCAATCCCACTACCCCATTCTGTCCTGCTTGCCCCCAGCTCTGGCAGGTCCTCTGGGTGGTCTTCTATGAATGCCAGGGAATGGCTTATCTCCATTATGAGTTCGGGGATTTGACTAGAAGAATCTCCCTCCCTGATTTCTATTCACTGTCTCTTACTTTGAATTCTTTGGCCAACGTTCCATCTACCTCATACCTGTGGTTGCAGTGATGGGTGGGACGATGTTGATCAGGGACATACTCAGAGCCTGTGAAGGACTTGGTCCTTCTGTGGGGACACTGGTCCCTTCTTCAGGAACTGTGATCCCTTCTTCAGGACCTGCGGTCCATTCATCTTTAGGACCTATGATCCACTCTTCTTCAGGGACAGTGGTCGCTTCAGTGGGGACAGAGGGTTTTACTGTGGGGACAGTGGTCACTTCTGTGGAGACTGTGGTCGCTTCTCTGGGGATGGTGGTCACTTCTGTGAGGACAGTCGTTCCTGTGAAGACTGTGGTCACTTCTGTGGGGACAGTCGTTTCTGTGGGAACAGTGGTTACTTCTGTGGGGACAGTAGTTTCTGGGGGGACTGTGGTTGCTTCTGTGGGGACAGTCATCATTCCTATGAGGACTGTAGTCACTTCTGTGAGGACAATCATTTCTGTGGGGATAGTGGGTAGAACTAGAGGCCTGCCAGGAAGCACTTTCGGGGCCAATGACACTGCAAAGGAAAATCCCTGGAGTTTAGTCAAAATTACACCGCCTCCCTTTCATTCATATCTGATGGGATTGGGAAGGCTCAAAGAGGCACTTAGTCACTTTGCTTCTGTTCCCAATCTTCCCTCATTTAAACATCTAACAGTAGCTCAGCATGGTGGCACATATGTTTAATCCCAGCAGTCAGGAGGCAGAGGCAGGAAAATCTTTGTGAGAATGAGACCAGCCTGGTCTACATAATAAGTTCCAGGCCAGATGGGGCTATTAGAGAAAGCTTGTCTCCAAAACAAAACAACAACAACAAAAACCCATTCAACAAGTAGAGTTCCCACCATATATCTGATATTCTGATACAGGAAATACAAAAATGAATAGGCTATGAGTTCTGCCTTTAAGGTCACTAGTGAGGGAGTCTAGATGCTGTTGCCAAAACTCATATCATCAAAGACATTCACAGTGGACATGATGTGCCCACCTGTAATCTCAGTAACACAGGAGGTTGAGGCAGGAGGATCACAACTTTGAGGGCAATTGGGCAACGTAGTGAGATCCTGTCTCAAAGTGAAAATAAAATAGGGCTGGGAATGGAACTCAGCATTAGAGTATTTGCCTAGAATCCTCAGTAAGGGGCTAGGGGGCATGGCTCACTGGTAGAGCACCTGCCCAGAATCCTCCAGTGAGGGACTGGGGGTGTGGCTCAACAGTACAGCATGCCTGAGGCCCTGTGTTCTATTCCTAGTACCACAAGGGAGATGGGGGTAAAATGGGTGGTGGGTGGGGGAGCTGGGGTCTTGAGGCCTTGAGTTTCATCTTACCTCGACATGGCCCATGATTGATCAAGATGAAATTCACAGCAACAGCAAAAGCAGCACTGCTACCACTGGTGGCCTCTAAAAACAACTGGAGACAAAGGCAAAGAGGGGAAGTGAGGAAGGAAAACGAATCCCTGGAAACTCAAACTCTGCTGGGCACCTCCTCTGCCCACATGTCACTTGATTAGAACCTCAGCAGTCCAGCCTGTCCCCCTGCCCCTTGAACCTCAAGTTCACTTCTCCTGCCCTTTCCACCTGTTATGCTTTGAATGTGAAATGTCCCCTACGGGCTCATGCGTTTGAATACTTGGTCTCCACCTGGTGGCATTGTTTTGTGAGGCCAGTAAAAGGCAGGTCTTTAATGGTTACAGCCTGGCTGCTCTTGCAGAAGACCTGGGTCTGGTTCCCAGCACCTACATGGAGGCTAACAACCATCTGAAACTCCAGTTCCAGGGGATCCAAAGCCCTCTTCTGGCCTCTGTGGTTCACTTATATACATGTAGGCAAAACATACACATAAGATAAAATTTTTAAAAAGATTTTTAAAGCCGGGCGTGGTGGTGCACGCCTGTAGTCCCAGCACTTGGGAGGCAGAGGATCTCTGTGAGTTCAAGGCCAGCCTGGTCTACATAGTGAGTTCCAGGACAGCTGGGGCTACAGGGAGACCCTGTCTCAAAAAAAAAAAAAGATTTCTAAAAACTATAAACCAAAATAAACTTCTTCTCCCTTAAGTTGCATCTGTCAGGTGTTTTGTCACAGTACCAAGAAAAATAACTAATATACACCATTCCACCTCTGGACCTGCTTAATACACCCCACATAGATACATACAGGCCCACTCTCCATCTCTCACCTGCATGGGCTGTGGATATCCCTTAGGGATGGTGACGGAGGAGTTCAGCCAGCTAGTGCTCTGAGACCCAACACGGCTCCACAGAGAAATCGGAGAATTGCCCGCAGGACTCCCCAAAAGGAGCTTGAGTGTGGTTCCTTCTCCAAGGCCATACATGTGGTAAGCAAACTCCACGCAGACATCCCCAGGGGCACAGAAGGGTGGACTCACCAGTTTGGCAGACTGTCCTGCCTGGGATAACTTGAGTGAATCAAAGTAGATATAGTGCTCCCCTGGATGAAAGAGGGGGGGACCAGCAAGGTGAGACTCCACAGCCAAATCCAAGTCTAGTGCTTACAGTACTTATGTCTAACTTTCCCAATAAGCAAGCAACCAAGCATGCACTGTAGTATTTTTCTTTACTCTTTTGTTTTTGAGATAAGGTCTTGTTATGTGGCTGAGGCTGGCCCAAAACTTGCAATTCTCTTGCTTCAGCCTCCACATTATAGGTATATATCACTACACCTACTTTTGGACTTCTAACCTGCAACCCTATGCCCCCATTGGCATCCTCCGCAAATGTCTTGGCTGAAGATGAAATAGTGGATTTTGAAGTCCTGCTCAATGCAGAGGAAAGCCTAGATATTTTTCCTTCCCTCCCTGAGCCATGTCCCCAGTCCGTCACTAGGGGATTCCAGGAAGCTGCTCTATCAATAAGTATGCCTACCTCTGGATGCCTGGAATCTCTGGTGGGTTGCAATAACTTGAGCACCCTCATCATATCTATGCTCTGAATCTCAGCTCTGACCCATAAACACCTGCAGGAAGGTATTCCCAACATCCAACATCCTTTAGCACCGCCCAGTCCCTACTTAGGAGCAGATTCAGTGATTCATGACCCTAAAGAGGTCCTCAGTCTCCTCACCTCCATAAGGGAAATCTCTTGGTGGTCCTGAGATGGGGGTGGGTATACTTTTACTTCCCCAGCTCCAGTGTGCAATATCCCCAAACACGTGGTTCCATTCACAGAAAGGATGAACTCTGTCTTCAAAGTCGCAATGGGGAAAGCTCTCTAGCAGATTCCAAGAGAGAGGTTTGAGAAACTATGTCTCCCATTACTCCCACCCCAAATTTAGCAAGAGTTCCCAGGGCTTGTCTCTCACCCCCACAGGGAGCAATGCTGATGGAATCCACAGCCACTGCTGGCTCCGGCTGCTCTCCAAACACACCCACTATCATGAACTAAAGAGAAGAGGAGTGTGGCTGGAGTGAGCACTCAGAACCACCACCCAATCCTCCTGTGATGGGTCTTTAATTGTCAACTTGACAAATCTAAAATGATCTGCAAGACAAGCCTCTGTGCATGCCCCTGGGGGATTATCTTGATTGTGTTAACTGAGATGGGAAGACCCGCCCACTGGGGGTGGCACCGATCCCTGGCTGAGATCCTGAACTGTGTAACTGTTCTAGAGAAAGGGAGCTGAGCAACAAGCATTCATCTCTCTCTGCTTCCCAATTGTAGATGTGATGTGGCAAGCTGCTTCAAGCTCCTGCCACCACGTGTCCTCCACCTTAATGGATTGTATACTTTATGACCCAGAATAAACCCTTTCTTCCTAAATTGCTTTTGTCAGAGTTTTATTTTTATTTTTTTTCACAGCAACAGAAAAAAAAAAAACTAAGACACCTTCCATCTGATATTTCCATCCAAAGACTCAGCCCCTGCTCCTCGTATCTAGACCCTCAACTCATTCCAACAAGGGAACCTATCATATGTAAGGACTTTTAATGAGGACTTCTAATAAGACCTTGTTCCTCTGTACCTGTATCTGTCCCTGTCCTGTGTAATTGACAGACACAGGTTGCCAGTTGGATCCGGGTTGTCCTGAGAACAGGGTGTGTTTGCGGATATTGCCTACAATGGAGAAAAAAAAAAAAAAAAAAAGGGAAAGAGAATATTTTGCTGCAATTGACACAATCTAATTTTAGAACATTTCTAAAAAGAAACAGCCATACTTACTTTGAAATCACTCTCAATTTCCTCCAGCCTAGCCTGCACATGTCACATGACATCACATTGCCTACAATGGAAAAAAAAAAAAAAAAGAAGGGAATTTAAGGGGACTTTGGAGTGAAGTGCAAGTTGCATAGGGAAACAGAATACTAGACTAATATCACTCTGTATGCCACAAACCCTTTCTCTTTCCTGACACCTTTATCTTTCTCTTCTCTTCTCTTTCTTTCTTTCTCTTTCTTTCTTTTGTTCTTTCTTTCTGTCTTTGCCTGTTTTGTGTGAATGTGAGTGTGTGCACACATATGTGTATTGTGTGTAGGCTCATGTGCAGATGTGCATACATACATGTTGCATGTGTGTAGAGGCCCGAGGCCAACCTTGGATGCCACTCATCAGGCGCTATCCACCTTGTTATTTTAAAGCAGGATCTCTCACTGAGATCTGGGGATCACTGATTAGGCTATCCTGGCTGGCCAGAAAGCCCCAGGGATCCATGTTCCTCTGCTTCCCCAGTGCTGGCATCACAAGCAAGGGCCACCACACTCTGCATTTTGCATGGATGATGGGGGTGGAATTCAGGTCCCTATTCTTATGTGGCAAGTACATTACTGACTGAGCCATTTCCACAGCTCATGTTTGCTTTTGTTTGTTTTTTAATTTTAGACAGTCTCCTGTAGCTTATACTGGCCTGGAACTCACTATGTAGTTAAGGCTGGCTTTGAATTTCTGATCCTCCTGCTCTACCTCCCAAACCTTGTGATTACAGGCATGGGCCAATGTATCTGACAGTACCTTTATTTTTCTAGAATCCGGTGCCCTTCCTATTTCTACTTCATGAAATAATCTCATAGGTATCCTGGGTTTCCTTAGACTTCAAGGGGAGACACCCGATATTTTCCCCATTGACCCAACCCTCTGAGATGCACCGAAGTCGGTTCCCCACTCTAACCCAAGTACGTAGAGTAGACAAAGAGGCCTTCACCGGGAGACTCTCCATGCAGGGTGTATCGGAAAGACAGAGTCAGGCAGCCACTGGATTGGCTCGGGGGACTCAAAAGGACAGCTTTCTGACCCGGCCTTGCATTCACGGAATCCAAGAGCATGTAGAAGCCCTCTGTGAAAGAAAGGGTCAGTGACATGGAATGACGGGGAAGGAGGGCAGCAGTGGGGAGCCCCAGCAGCCACCTAGAACCAGGCAGTGCTGGGATGGGAGCGGGTGAACAGGGGAAGGACCTGAACGACGCTATGGTACAGGCAAGCATCTGCTGAGAAGCAGTGGTCATAACCTTGTCCCTTGAGTGCTGACTCTTCAGGTCCCCTAGTCCTAGCCTCTTTCTTTTCTTGGTCCGTCAGACACAGCAGAGTCACACAAGTTGGTGACAGACAGACAGACTTTGAGAACTGGGCAGCTCCCCACCCCACAGCTCCTTCACCTCCCCATCAGTTAAGAACCCTGGCCACTCTTGCAGAGGACCCTGGGTCAGTTCCCAGTACCTACACGGAGGCTCAAAACCATAACTCAGTATCAGGGGATCCGATGCCTTCTTCTGGCCTCTAGGTCCTTTGCATGCACATAATGCACTTACATACATGCAAGTGAAATACTCATACATGCAAAATAAAAATATATTTTTTGAAACCAGGCAGCCAATCATCCTGGACTTTGCTTTGTGATGCAACTAGAAGCCATGGAGAGAGGGACAAGGTCTCTGGTTCATGGGTGAGCACTAGTGCCTGACTCCCATTGGCTTTCTACAGTCAGCACCAGGCTAGGGAAGGCCAAGAAGTCAGTAGGCTGAAGTGGAGAGTATAGGCAGGAGGTAGGCAGAAAATAGCAGAAGGTTGGAGGGAAGGCAAGGAAAGGAAATGGGGAAATGATGAAGGACAAAACAGTACAGGAAAAGGGGGGGCAAGATTGTTGGTGCACACCTGTAATCACATCTGGGAGGCTGAGGCAGGAGCATCAGGAGTTAGTCAAGTCCAGCCTGGGCTACATGAGCTACTGTCTCAAAACAAGGCAAAGAAGACCAACAATTACTTAAATTAGGCCATGATGCTAAAGGATTTAGAAAGAGGGTGCCCAGAAAACCCTCCAAGGGCTTCAAATGAAGGGATTTGAAGAACTTTCTAAAAGGTAAGCTTTCTGTAGTTAAAAATGTGGGTAGTTGAAAAAACAAACAGGAAAAGAAATTAGAGAACACAATTTCTACTGTCTGACCTCCAAAGCTTGGTTCAGCAAGAGCTGGAAACGTGGGCTGTGTGAAGATGGGAAGGAGGTGGGCACTGAGTGGGACAGAAGAGGAAGAAGTGGATGGCAGAAAGAGGAAGAGAAAGCCCAGCCAAGAGCAGAGGGAAGTGGGAGAGAAGGGAGGGAGAGCCATGGATGGAGAGAACTGGAAGGAAGCCTATCGCCCCATGACTCCAAATCTTCCTCAGTAGTTTCCATCCACCCTTGCTGTTCCTGCCTGCAGCTTCTTAGGAGAAAACCCAAGTGGTGTTGAGCCTGTGTAGCCCAGGCTCGCCTGGAACTCCTGATCTCTTCCTGCCTCAGCCTCCTGAGTGCTGGGATTGCAGGCATCGTGCTTGGCTCCTTCCTTCCTTCCTCTTTCCTTCCTTCCTTCCTCCTTCCTTCCTCCTTCTTTCCTTCCTTGCTTCCTTCCCTCCTCCTCCTTCCCTCCTTCTTTCCTTCCTCCTTCCTTCCTCATTCCTTCCTTCCTCCTTCCTTCCTTCCTTACTTCCTTACTTCCTCCTTCCTTCCCTCCTCCTCCTTCCTTCCTTCCTTCTTTCCCTGCTTCCCATCTTCTTCCTTTCCTTCTTTCTTCCCTCTTTCATCCTTCCCTACCTCCTTCCTTCCTTCCTCCCTCTTTCCCTTTGTTTTCCTTCCCCCTTCCTCCCTACCTCTTTTCCTTCCTTCCTTCCTTTCTTCTCTGGTGCGGGGAATGGAACCTAGGGCCTTATGCATGCTGGGAAAATACCTTACCACTGACCTATATCCCCAGGCCTTGGTTTTTTGATACCGGGTCTCCCTATGTAGCCCAGACCATCCTTGAACCTTCAGCCTTCCTGCCTCAGCCTCCTGCGTGCTGGGATAAAGGCATACACCACCATACCTGGCTCTTTGTCAGTTTTACACCCTCATTTTCAAGTTTATGGGATATGACCTCATACAGGGGTATCAGATGAATAACACAATGAATGAAGAAGGAAAGGTGCCAGGGAAGGAAGGGCAGCAAGGAGCAGGCGGTGCTGATGCTAGGTAGCCATGTGGCAGTGGGGGAAGAGGGAGGATATTTGAAGTTTGCTTCTTGCCATGAACCCTGAGCTGAAAGAAGTTTGAAGCTGCTGGGTTCTACCTGGCCTGTCCCCAAGGGATGCTACTGTAGGGTCTGTAGAGGTCACTGGAGCCCAGAAATTCCAAGGGTGTACAGCATGGCTAGTACTCACTCCCAGGGCTAGAGAAGTCATCATCAGGCCCCACGCCTAGCTTCCCTGACCATCCGTTCCTTTGGGTCCACTTCGCTCCCGTGGCAGTCGGGACCCAACTCCAGCCGCAGAGATCGTTTAGAGTATCAAAGGTGCACATCTGTGACATGCAGACTAGAGAGGAGAGAGAGGGAGAAAGGGGGCTGGGGTCTGACTCGGTGGAAGTGTGCTTGCCTAGAATCCTCCAGTGAGGGGCTAGGACTTGGCTCAGTGGTAGAGAACATACCTATAATCCCCCAGTGAGAGGTTGGGACATGGCTCAGTGGTAAAGTAGTTGCCTAACCAACACAATGCCCTGGTTCAATCCCCAGTACCAAAGGAGGGGACAATGTAGCTTTCTGCCTGAGGAGGAAACCCAGAAACGGATACCTCAATTTGGGGTCGGGGCTCTGAGGTCCAATCTCGGGGCTGTGGTAAGTCCTGGCTAGCTTTGAAGCCAACCTCGACCCTGCAGCACATAAGTTCTGCTCCCGGGACAGATTGCATAACCTGCCCAGCCTCAGACTCCTCATCTATAAACTGGGAATATTTTCTGTGTAGAATTGCAAATTACATTATGTTTGTGGAGCATATAGTCCAGTCCCTGTGTACAGTAAATGTTGGTTTCTTTTACAGCTTCTGGAATTTTCCTTCCTTTTAACGTCAGCCTGAAAGGGCAATTCTGGATGGATCAGAGTGGTACTGAGGGCAACATCTAGGATGACTGCACATCCAGATTATCTTGGAGTCAAGGACTCCTTTGGTTTAGAGACAAGATCTCATGTAGTCCAAGTTGGACTCAAATGTGTTATGTAGCCAAGAATGACCTTGAACTTTTGGTCCTCTTGCCTCTACTTGCTGAATATTAGGGCTGAAGGGTACACATCACCACACCTGGTTTATGCAGTGCTGGGTATGGAACCCAGGGCTTTTTGTATACTAAGCAAACATTCTACCAACTAAATCACATCTCCAGCCCCACCAAGGACTTCTTGACAAATGGGTTAGTCCAATGCTATCTGTCCTGGTCAGATGATACCAGGTATCCCCATGTTGAAAGGGAATCTCTCTCTCAAGCGTGACTTCTTTAGGGATCAGAGGCACGGGGTGATGCAGCACCAGGAAACCAGCAGCATCACCTCATGAGAAAACAACATCCTAGTTACTAAGATACCCCACCTCCATCTCAGGAAGTCTAATGGGTCAGGAGAGGAAGAGGCCCAGGAGAGGGACAGGGACTCACTCTGATTGCAGGTACCCCGACTGATAGAGATCCGATCCAGAGAGATGTCCAGGTAAGTGGTATTTCCCCGCATTCCTTCAAACATCAGCTATGAGATAAGGGACCAAGAGACCCCCAGTCCCATGAACCACTTGATTAGACTTCCTTTGCCTCCAGCTGCTGGATTTGTTTTGTTTTATTGAGATAGGGTCTCCCTGTTGCTGCTACTGGCCTGGAACTCATTATGCAGAGCAGGCTGGCCTCTGTCTCACAGAGATTCACTTGCCTTTGCCTCCCAAGTGCTGGATATAGAGGCGTGCACCATCACACCTGGCTAGGTCCCCTCTTTTTAAGAATTACATTCATTGAGCCTGGACAGATGGCTCAATGATTAAGAGTGCTAGCTGCTGTAGCAGAGGATCCAGGTTTGGTTCCCACACCCTGGGTTCCAGGTTAGCACCATATGGTGGCTAACAATCATTCATAACTCCAGTTCTAGGGGATCTGACATCTTCTGGCCTCTGTAGGCATTGCACGACATGGGTATACTTACATAAATGAAGGCAAAACACTCACACGTTAAATAAATAAATATCTTTAAATGACATTCATTTACCTTTGTGTGTGTGTGTGTGTGTGTGTGTGTGACACATATGTGTGCCACAGTGCTCTTGTGAAGGTTAGAAGACAACTTGCCAGAATCGGTTCTCTCCTTCTACCATGTGGGTCCCAGGGATCAAACTTGGGTGGTCAGGCATGGCTGCAAGTGCCTTTACTTGCTGAGCTTTCTCACCAGCCCTAAATTCTATGTGTTTTTAATTTCAAGAGTTTACTTTCGGAGGTTAGAAGACAACTTGCATGAGTTAGTTCTTTCTTTCTACCGTGTGGTTCCTGAGATCAAACTCAGGTCACCAGGAATCGAACTTAGACCATCAGACTTAGTGTCAGGTAATTCTATGAGCACCCTCCAAGTTCCTTTGTTGCCACCACCCACACTCCTAAGCTCCTTCCTCCCTCCCCAGAGCACCTCCCCACCTCCAGACATCTGGATCTGCTCTGTCCTCACCCAGCTTGGTAGATCTCTATCCGTGGGCACCGTGACACTGGTGGGCATCCAAGAGGGACTCTGGGTGTTCACGTGTTTCCAGAGCACACTGGGCCGCTGAGTCCTCCAGCCCCTGAGCAGCATCAGTTTGAGCTGGGCGCCCCATGACAGCCCAAACATGTGGTAGGCGAAATGGATGCAGAGTGGGCCTTGCTCCCATATATCAGGGCTTCGTAGGCGTGCCACTCCACCCTGGGGGAAGGCGTTGGCATCCATGTGCAGGTAGTAGCCCTCTGGGTGGAGACAGATCCCAGAATGCTGAGACCCTGCTATCCTCAAGGTCTGTCCCAACCATCCCCTGCTCAACTCCACTTCCAGCATCCACCTCTCTACTCTACCCAGACCTTAGGCTTCCCTTGAGACCACTCACCTCCACTGGGGTACCCTCCAGGGTGTCCAGAAGTGCCAGTGGGGGAGGGCCCAGAAGTTTGAACCCAGTCCCCATCATCTGTAGACATTTGAGACCAGTCACAGAGGGGTCTGTAATTGTCTTCAAAGTCACATTTTGAGAGAATGGCTGGGGAAAAAAGAGGTACAACGAAACCTCAGAGAGGACAAAAGACAGAGGAGGGCAGGGGCCAGGTCACAGAGCCAGGCAAGATGAGGGTCAACAGGGTCACTAAGCTTAACAAGGCCACTACTAAGATTTTGGATCTTGAGCAGAGATTTGGGAAACAGAAGGTTGGGGAGAAACTTGGGACTGAGGAAGAGAGCGTGCAGCTGGCAAGGTCAGGGATTGTAAACAGGGGTCGGGACTGACTCAGAGACAGACAGGCCTTGCCTGGGTATTGTGGTGGCTCATACTGTTATTACTATTATTACTGTTATTTGGAGATTTTAGTGTGTGTGTGTCTGTGTGTGTGTGCAGGTATGTAGGCATATGCATGCATGTGGAAACCAGAGATCAAGGTCAAATATCTTCCTCAAACACTCCTTTTTTTTTTAAATTTGTGTGTGTGTGTGTGTGTGTGTGTGCGCGCGCACACGCGTGCGCGCACGCGCGCGCACACATGCCACACAGATGCAGGTGCCCACAGAGGCCAGAAGACAGCATCAGATCCTCTGGAACTGGACATACAGTTGGTTGTGAGCCACACAATATGGGTGCTGAAACCTGAACTTAGGTCCTCTGAAGGCGCAACAAGTGCTCTTCACTGCTGAGCCATCTCTTCAGCCCCCCACCATGTTTTTTGAGATGGGGCTCTCACTGAATCTGGACCTCACCAATTTGGCTAGACTGGCTGGTCAGTGAGGCCCAGAGATCCTCCTGTATCTGCCTCCCAGCACAAGGACTAGAGATGTGTGCCACCATGCCCAGCTTTTGAAAAATACCCATGTATAAGCCAGGCGTGGTGGCGCAGGTCTTTAATCCCAGCACTCAGGAGGCAGAGGCAGGAGGATCTCTGTGAGTTCGAGGTCAGCCTGGTTTACATAGCAAGTTCCAGGCCAGTTGGGACTACAGGGAGACCCTGTCTCAAAAAGACCAAAAGAAAGAAAGAAAGAAAGAAAGGTATTTTGGAGGGAGGAAGGAAGGAAGGAAGGAAGGAAGGAAGGAAGGAAGGAAGGAAAGAAGGAAGGGAGGAAGGGAGGAAGGGAGGAAGGAAAAGAAAAAGAAAAAGACCCATTTATGTGTATGAGTGTTTTTGCATGCTTGCATGCAAACACACCATATGGATGCAATGCCCACAGAGGTCAAAAGAGGGCATCAGGTTGGACAGGTTGGGACTAGAGTTACAGATAGTTGTAAATCACCATGTAGGTGCTAGGAATTCAACTCAGGTCCTCTGCAAAAGCAGCTAGTGCGTCCAGTTTTTACACAGTTGCTAGGGCTCAACTCAGGTCCTCATGCTTATGCTGCAAGCACATTACAACTGAGCTATCTCCCAATCTATCTCACCCCACCATTGTTTTTGAGCTAGCTTTCACGTTCTCATGTATCCCAAGCTGGCCTTGAAATCCTGATTCTCCTGCTTCAGCCTCTGGACTGCTGAGATTACAGGTATGTACCATAATACTTAGCCTATTATTTTGTTATTTTGAGAAAAGGCCTGACTAAGTAGCCCAGGATAGCCTTGAACTTGTGATCCTCCTGCCTCAGCCTCCCCAATGTTGAAATGACAGGCCTGTGCCAGCACACCCAGCTCTTGCCATATTTAATTTGAATGGAAATCATTCATGTGGTGTTGGGCCTATTTTCCCACAGTTCCCTCTACCCTTGATTGTTCAAGAGCTGCCCTTTGTACATTTAACCCATATGTTATGTCACTTCTGTTCTCTGACAATAGCCCCTAGGCTAGGGGTTGGAGTTCACAGGCAGAATGAGGATCTTGAGGAGGGAAAGAAAAACCAAGAAGCCCTGGTTCCAACTCACAACTCTCCCTGGAAGCCGTCCATTTCCCATCCAGAGATTTCTGTCTCCTTAGGATTGGTTTGGAAAAAACAAAAGGAATCACTTGTCATTATTAGCAATTTTATAAGACTATGACTATGTTTGAATATTGATTTTTTTTGTTGAGACAGGGTCTCATGTAGCCCAGGCTAACCTCAAACTCCCTATGTTTCCAAGGATGACCTTGAACTCTTGATTCTCCTGCCTCCACCTCCCAAGTACTGGGATTATAGGAGTGTATCATCATGCCCAGCTTTTTTCTTTTTTTCTTTTAGAGACAAGGTCTCTCACTGAAGCCCAGACTTGCCTTGAACTCTCAATCCTCCTGTCTCAGTCTCCTGAAAGCTGAAGCCCTTCCTCTCTCCTCAGCAGCCTGGGTCCCTTAGAACAGTTCCCCCCTTTTCCCCATAATTCAACTGTTGCTTGTTCAAAGCCCTGCCACCCAAGTTAGCCAAGTTCCAAGAAACTAAGCTATCCTTTGTTTCTCTGTCTTCTACTTGAACTGTGTTCTATTAGCTAGGTTCACCCAGTTGAGTTGGGAGAGTATGAACCTTCTCCTTCAATGCCAGCCTCAGTCTGTCTAGAACATCACCTCAATTCCTGGCTCTGGAAATGTGGGGCCCTCCCCATCCTGGTTTGTGGGTTATCTTCTTCCTATCCCACTGGCCTATCCCATCTTCCTCCCCTCTCTTCTGTGTTTTATTTTTTTGAGTCAAGGTCTGTACCTCAGACTCACCTAGAACTTGATATGTAATAAAGGATGACCTTGAACTCCTGATCCTCCTGCCTCCACCTCCCAAGTGCTAAGATTACTCTCCTGAACCACCACATCAAGTTAACTGGTGCTGGGACTGAACCCAAGGCTTTGTGTATGCCAGACACTTAGCACTCTGAGTGAGCACTCAACTGAACTACACTCCCAGCCCTTTCTTTTTGGATTGTTATTTTGAGACAGGGTTTCATGTACTCAAGGCTGGTGCTTGAACTCCTGCCTCTGCCTCCCAAGTACTGGGGTGGCAGGCAAGCACTACCATGTCTGGCTAGGCCACTGTCTTTCTTGTTAAACTGCTTGTCCCCTCTGGCATTCCGCAGATAACACCCACACCACACTTGGCTCCTCACCCTCCATCCCACAATCCAGCTTACCACTTAGGGGCACGGAAATGACCCTGGCCCCAGGCAGCCCCCACCAGCATCATCAGAGTCCAAACTGGAGGAGCCATGGGGACCTCGGCGGTAGCTCTCAGGTGAAACGGGAAGGTTACAGTGAGGAGCTTAGGCCACTTTATACACGCCTGGCCCTCCTCACCTGTCACCCTTTTGAAGAGGCCATAAAAATGTTTAAAAATCACAAATTTCAAGAGAAGTCCCTGGAAATGTAAAGTTATCAGGGTTGAAGTCGAAAACCCAAATGAAGAGCTGTAGACAGAAAGGAAGAGAGAGTAAGACGGAAAAGATGGAGAAATCACTCCAGGAAGTGTAACATCAAAGTAGTTCAAAAAGAAACAGCAAAGGCGCCAAGCATGATGGTGCACTCCTTTACTCCCAGGACTCAGGAAGTAGAGGCAGGGGCATCTGAGTTTGAGGCCAGCCAAGTCTACATGTCAAGTTCCAGGTCAGCCAGGGCTACATAGTGAGACCCTGTCTCAAAAATCCAAAAAACAAAGGAAAAGAAAAGGCTGTTTTGAGACAATGTCTCACAGAGCCCAGGCTGGCCTCGAACTCTCTAACTCCGAATACTGAGATTATGAGAGTGCACCACTAAACCCAGCTAAGGAAAGCACAATAGACTTGTGCCACAACTGAAGCACTCGAATGTCTAGATTAGAAGGTGCCTAGTAAGATGAATTTAGAGACCCACAGAAACTACTTGGTGAAATTTCAGAATATCAAAGGGAAAAAAGAAGGTCCAAAACTAGGAACAGGCCACATACTAAGGACCAGGGATCCTCGTGGCCTCCACTTCGTCGGTAGCGACCATGGATTCTAAGACACAGCAGAACACTGGCTACAGAATTCTGGTGGCAAATCATTCAAACTTAACATTCTACAAAGGGTGACAGCGGAAGATGCTATTGAGGGCCAAGTGAAGGGTTGGCAATAACAGGACAGAAAATTGAAGGAGACAGACACAGAAGAAAGGGTTCTCTGCTGGGGTCATATTGGATTTCTTTGTTTGTCTCCCTGTAGCCCCAGCTGGCCTAGAACTATGTAGAGCAGGCTGGCCTTGAACTCAAATTTGTTTGTTTTTAATTTTTACATTTTGTGTGTGTGTGTGTGTGTGTGTGCGTGCGTGTAAGTCAGAGGACAATTTCTGGAGTCAGTTCTCTCCTTCTACCATGTGGGTTCCAGGGATTGAACTTAGATCATCAAGCTTGGCAACAGGTGTCTTTACCTGATGAGCCATCGTGCCAGCCTCTATACAGATATTCTGGTCAGAAGTAAGTCAAAGGGTAAAATAATAATTTTCAGAGTTCTTTTTAACCCTGCGTGTGTGTGTGTGTGTAGTCATATATTCTAAGTATATATGTATGTACACATATATATTTTATGTGTATATATGTTTTGTTTTTTGTTGTGTATGTGTGAACTTGTACTTCCCTCATGGAGATTGAAGGCTGGCTGAAAAGATAAAATGAAACAATGAAATCTACAAGTATCATATCGGCAAAAAATTAAATGATTGCTGGGATAGAGAGTTGGACAAAGATCCTCCTGACTCTGCCTCCCAAGTTCTGGGATTAAAGGTGTGCACCACTATGCCTGGCTCCCTGTTTAATTTATTTATCATTTTTATTTTTATGTGTATGAGTGTATTGCCTACATGTATGTAAGTGCACCTGTATCATGCATTGCCCGTAGAGGTGAGAAGAGGGCGTCAGATCCCCTGGAACTGGAGTTATGGATTGTTGTTAGCCTCCATGTGGTGCTGGACAGGATGTAGATTTATAATCACAGTGACAATCAGGCGATTTGGTGAAAACTCCATAACTATTAAGCGTTCAAGGTGGGCATGGTGGCACATGCCTTTAATCCCAGCACTCAGGAGGCAGATGCAAGCAGATATCTGTGAATTCAAGCCAGCCTGGTCTACATAGTAAGTTCCAGACTAGCCAGGACTACATAGTGAGACTTTGTCTCAGAAAAGAAGGGACTGAAGGATGGCTTAGCCATTAAAAGCACTGACTGCTCTTGCCGGGAACCTGGGTTTAATTATCAATACCCATATGGTGACTAATATCCATTCATAACTCCAGTTCCAGGGGAATTCGATGCCCTCTTCTGACCTCTGTGGACATTGCACAACACTCAGGTGCATCTGCATGCATGCAGGCAATACACTCATACACATAAAATAAAAATAATAAAAAAGCCAGGCGTGGTGGCACAAGCCTTTAATCCCAACACTTGGGAAGCAGAGGCAGGCTGATCTCTGTGAGTTCAAGGTCAGCCTGGTTTACATAGTGAGTTCCAGGCCAGCTGGAGCTACAGGGAGACCCTGTCTCAAAAAACCCAAAAAAAAAAAAAAAAAAAAAATATTTTTAGGCGGGGGGGGGGGGGTGCAGCTGGAGAGATAACTCAATGGTTAAGAGCGCTAGCTGCTCCTGCAAAAGACCTGGGTTCAACTTCCAGCACCCACATGATGGCTAACAACCAATTTCAGGGGATCTGACACCCTCTTCTCACCTCTGCAAGCATTGCACACATACGCATAAAAATAAATAATTCAAAAAAATGTAAGTAAAAAAAGATGGCTCAATGGTTAAGAGCACTGGATGCTCTTGCAGAGGACCCAGGTTTGATTCCCAGCACCCACTTGGTGGCTAACTACCATCCTTAACTCCAGTTCCAGGGGATCCAACACCCTCTTCTGACCTCTTTGGGCATTACATGACATGGGTGCACTTGCATACAAGCAGAAAATACATTCATACACACTTGGGAGGCAGAGGCAGGCAGATCTGTGAATTCAAGGCCAGCCTGGTCTACATATGTTTTTGTTTTTGTTTTTGTTTTTGTTTTTTTGAGACAGGGTCCTCCTGTAGCCCTGCCTGGTCTGGATCTCACAGAAATCCTCCTGCCTCTGCCTCCTGAATTAGGACTAAAGGTGTGTGCCACCATGCCTAGTTGTGTGTGTGTGTGTGTGTGTGTGTGTGTGTGTGTGTGTGCCATATGTGCCCATGCATGCATGCTATGGCACATGGTGTGGAAGTCAGAGGACAATGTGTAGGAATGGATTCTCTCCTTGTACCATGTGGGTCCCTGGGGATTGAACTCAGGTCCCAGGGCTTGGTGGCAAGTTCCTTTATCTGCTGAGTCATCTCACTGGTCCTTGTTTTTGGTTTTGGTTTTGTTTTAATTTCTGAGATAGGGTCTTGCAATGTAGGGGCTTGACTGACTTCAAATTCAAAATAATTCTCCTTCCTCAACCTCCTGAGTTCTGGAATTACAGGCATGTACCAGCACTCCCAGAATGTTTTGGTTTTTAGATGGAATCTCACTATGTTGCCCAGGCTGGTCTTGAACTAAAGATCCTATCTCAACCCCCGACCCCACCAAGTACTGAGATTACAGATACTTGCCCCACACCCATTTGCACTCTTACAAAAAAATATCGGGCCAGGCACAGTGGTACATGCCTTTAGTCCCAGTACTCTGGAGATAGGCAAACATATCTGTGAGTTCAAGGCCAGGCTGGTCTACATAGTTCCAGGCCAGCTGGGGCTACAGGAAGACCCTGTCTCAAAAAAACCAAAAAAAAAAAAAAAAGAAATGTTGTATTGGAGAGCTGGTTCAGCAATAAAGAGTACATACTGCTTTTGCAGAGGACCCAAGTTCAGTTCCCAGCACCTACATTGGGAAATTCACAATTGCCTGTAAATCTAGCTCAAGAGTTCCAGTGCCTCTGGCCTCCACAGGTACCTATACTCACATGCACATTACCCATACACACACACACATATACACATAAGTTAAAAAAAATAATAGGGGCTGGAGAGATGACTCAGTGATTAAGAGCACTGGCTGCTCTTGCAGAGAACCCAGGTTCGGTTCTCAGCACCCACATGGTGTCTTAACAACCATCTATAACTCCAGATCTGATACCCTTTTCGGGCCTCAAGCATTGTACTCAGTGCACTTATATACAGGCAGGCACATTTTTTTACGTGTATGAATGTTTTGCCTGCATGTATGTAAGTGTACCTATGTGTGCAATGATCATGGATAGCAAGAGGACATCAGATCTCCTGGAACTGGAGTTATGGATGATTATTAGCTTCCATGGGGGTGCTGAGAATCAAACCCGGGTCCTCTGCTAGAGCAGCCAGTACCCTTAATCTCTGAGTCATCTCTCCAGCCCCAACAATAAATACTTTTTTAAATGTTTCTGGACCTGATGGCACAGGCCTGGCATTCCAGTAACTCAGGCAGCTGAGGCAGAAGGAGCTCAAGTTCAGGGCCTGTCTAGGCAACTTAGCAAGTTCTTGTCTCAAAATGAAAAAAGGTAAGGGTGTAGCTCAGTTGGTGGAGTATTTGCCTGATGATTTTTCCATGGGCAGGGGCATGAACAAATGACTGTTCACCCCAGATAGGGCACCAAGGACAGGCTAAAGAAATTATTCCACCCAGGTCTGGCTTAGTGAACCAGTGACTTTACTGGTGTTACTTACAGGAGTGTGGGTGAAGGATTACTTACACGGGTGACTCAAAGACAGCTGCACTATCAATAATCCCACCCCAGCATGGATGGTGACCCAGAAAAGCTGCATACCTGGGCCCTTTCGTGACTTATAGGATGCTCAGCCAGTTGGATAGTCTCCTCTTGTAAGGGACTAAATCCCTATAAGCACACAGGGTCATGTCTGAATATTAAAAACGTACATGTCCTGCTACTTCTTGGTCTGAAATAAAGGCCTAGGGGCTCCGTCTGTAGCCAGCAGTTCTTTTTCCAGCTGACTGGTCCAAACCAGTTCAGATAATACTGAGGCCAGACCTGGACAGCTTCCCATTTGAAGTCATACACCTATCAGCCTTCTCTTCAAGTTGACTAATCTGAAATTAGGGAAGGGGAACCACAAAAACCCTTAAAATCCCAGGCCCTCCCCAGGGGGCTTTGAACTTTTCAGTTTTTGAATCATCTTCCCACTTACAGAGAACTGTTCTTTCTGGGTGAGCATGTGTACGGATATGATTCTTTTTTAATTCATATTTTTATTTTATGAGTGTGTTTTGTTTACATGTAAGTGCACCTGTGTCATGCAATGCCTGTGGAGGCCAGAAGAGGGCATCAGATCCCCTGAAACTGGAGTTGGAAAATTTTTCACCCTGTGGTTTTTGGGACCCAAACCCAGGCCCTCTGCAAGAGTAGCCAGTGCTCTTAACTGCTGGGCCATCTTTCCAGGACCTCATGTGAGTCTTTATCTTTTAATAAATCCTGTTCAAATGTTGCACTCTGCTATGTTTGATATTTTTCCTGCCTTTTTATTCTTTAATTGGCGGAGAAAACAAACCTAGTTAAGACACCTAGACCAATCACAGGTCCACAACACTGGCCCAGCAATTGTCACTACTTATATAACCTAGCAGAGGACTACTTACTTTTCTGTTGCTATGATAACACATCTACCATATCCAAGGCAACTTAGAAAAGGAAGAGTTTATTGGGCTTACGGTTCCAGAGGGATAAGAATTCATCATGACAGGGTGGCATGGTGCGAGGTACCTGGAGCAAAAAACTGAGTGCTCACATTTTCAATCACACAGGAAGCAGAGAGCAGACCAGAAATGAGATGAGGCCATACACTCTCAAAGTCCACCCTCAGTGAGGCATTTTCTCCAGCAAGGCCACACCTCCTAAACCTCCACAAACAGCACCACCAACTGGGGACCAAGTGTTCAAATACTTGAGCCTATGGGGGACATTTCTCATTCAAACCAACACGAAGACCTTGTGAATCTTGTATGTTTCAGGAGCTTCTTGAGACTTGCGAGTTTCTTTTGCCTCCTGGGCCTTGTTTTATTTACCTCCTGAGTCTCTTGCTTCCCTCTCACTTCAGGAGGAGATATTTCAGCACTTACCATGCATGAATCCCTGAGTTCAAAGCCCAGAACAGCATAAAACAGGGCATGATAGCATGCACCAGCAGTCCTAGCACTCAGGAGGTAGGGGCAGAAGGATCAGGAGTTCAAGGTCATCCTCTCCTACAGACTTAGTTTGAGGCCAGCCTGAACTACATGAGATCCTGTCCCAGAAACAAATGAATGATGGGATTGGAGAGATGGCTCAGTATTTTAGAGCATCTACAATTCTTGTAGAGGACCCAGGTTCAGTTCTCAGAACCCACATGGCAGTTAACACCATCTGTAACTCCAGTTCCAGGGGATACAACATCCTCTTATGGGTTTCTCCGACATTGCATGCATGTAGAGTACATAAATACATGCAGATGCCTGGCATGGTGGCACTCTGGAGACAGAGACCAGTGGACTTCTGTGATATCAAGGCCAGCCTGGTCTACATAGCAAGTTCCAGGCCAGCTGGAGCTACAGGGACACCCTGTCTCAAAAAAAAAAAAAAAAAAAAAGCAAAACAAACACATGCAGAGAAAACACTCAATACATGTAAAATATTTTTTAAAATTAAATCTTTAAAAATAAATAAGCAAATGAGGGCTGGAGAGATGGCTCAGAGGGAAAGGTACTTTCTGCCAAGCCTCATTCCTATCTTTGATTTCTGGGACCCACATGATGGAAGGAGAGAATCAACTCTGGAAAGTTGTCCTCTGACCCTCCACATGCACATACATGCATTTGCACACAACATAAATGTAAAAAATTTTAATGAATGAATAAACATAATTGATTGATTGATTTAAAAGGCTGGGGATCTAGCTCAGTGGTAAAGAGTATTTGCTTTGTACATATAAAGCCCTAGGTTCAGTCCACAGTAACACACATACACACACACACACACATACACACACACACACACACACACACACACACACGACACCAGCACCTACCTAATCCATATCATGCTCACTGGGTCTCTGGGTTGCATAAAGAGGCCACGCTGAGTGATTGACCTACAGCATCAACGATTGTGTAAGTACGTCTACGATGTTCCCACATCACATTGCCTAATGATGCATATCTGAAAATCTGTCCTGAGTTTAGGGGGACTATATGTAGGCAGAAGTGTACAGATGGGACCAGAAATATACACGTGGAGAGCCTGCTGTGGTGACACACACCAGCAACTCTAGCAAGCAGAAGCTCAAGTAGCAGATCATGAGTTTGAAATTGTCCAAGCTTGGGCAGAGAGAGAGAGAGAGAGAGAGAGAGAGAGAGAGAGAGAGAGAGGAAGAAGATTAGGAGAAGGAGGAGGAATGAAAGGAGGAGCAGGAAGGAGAGGGAAGGAGAGAGGAGGAAAAGAAAGAAAAAAAGAAAGACACAGGGTTTGGACTTATGAGTCAACAATTTTTTTTTAGATACAAGGTCTCAAGTAGCCCAGGCTATCCTTGAACTCACTAAGTAGCTGATCTTCCTACCTCCACCTCCCAAACGCTGGAATCACAGGCATATGTCACCATGCCAGGCTTCAGCAAATTTTTAAGCAAGGGGTGACTTCATCCCACTTGCATGTTCAAAAACCCCTCCAGAGGACAGCCAGGTAGAGCCTGAATTGGAGAGGGACTGGTTGGAGCTGAGGTGCCAGGCACATGGATGGTAACCAACAAAGCAGCATAAATGAGCCATGAACCAGTCAGGAGGTTTCCAAGACAGCCGGGCAAAGGGACATATGCCTGTTTTCCCAGCATTTGGGAGGCTGAGGCAGGAGGAAGCGAGTTGGAGGCCAGGCTGGGCTATATAGTGACTCCCAAACCAAAACAACAACAAAACATTGAGGAGCTGGGTGAGTAAGTAGTTCAGTTGGTACAGTGCTTGCTTAGCATGCATGAGGCCTAGGTTCCATTCCCCAGCACTGCACAAACTAGATGTGGTGGTACACACCTGTAATTCCAGCGCTTGGGTGGCTTGGGTGGAATGATGATGAGTTCAAGGCCAGCGTGAGCTACATAGCAAGACCCTGTCTCAAAAAAGAAAGAGGGAAGGAAGGGACAAAGGAAGGGAGAGGAAGAAGGGGGAAGGGAGGGAGGGAGGAGAGGAAGGAAGGAAGGGAAGGATAAAAGAAAAAGAAAGAAGGAGAGAGAGAAAAAGAAAGAAAGAAAGAAAGAAAGAAAGGAAGGAAGGAAGGAAGGAAGGAAGGAAGGAAGGAAGAAAAAGAGAAAATGAAAGGGAGGGGAATAAAGAGGGGAGAAGAGAAAAGGTTGGGATATAGCTCAGTGGGCAGAGAGCTTGCCTGGGTTTCATCCCCAGCATCACATAAACCTGGCATGGCTGTGCTCTCCTGTAAACCCAGCACTTGGCAAGAGAGGAGGATCAGAAGTTCAAGGACATCCTCAGCTACATAAGGAATTGGAGGCCAGCTTGGGCTACATAGAAAGAGCCTGTCTCAATAGAACAACAAACAATCAAACAAAAAGTGCACCCCCACCTCAAAAAAAAGATGAAGAGCTGAGGACTGGAATGTCAGCAGGGCCACACAGAGGTCTAGCCTGGAGGAAAGGCAGCCCCTTACGTCCGGGGCTGCAAGCTCAGTAAGGAAAGGATGCCATCTCAAGCCCTACTCCTCCCTTCCTCCTGGTTAGCAGAGTAGCCAACACAGGCGACAGCATCAGGAAATGGTTAACCCAGAGGAGGAACAATGAAAGATAACTGACCTGCAGCCCCCTTTGGTTAGGCAATACGACCTCTGGTGGCTGCTGCTGACCTCCTTTGGCACTACACAGCTGGGTGATCACAGCTTCCGATCTGACTCCAGGTGGGGGTTGGGGGCTCAAGGCAGGAGTTGGGGTGGCAGGGTGACTCACTGGGTTCTGCCAGGAATGGGAGGCTCCATACACTTGGGAAGCCTGTCAACCACAGGAATACAATATGAGAGACCCTAGCCACTGGAAAATAACCTAAACAGGCCCAGAGAACAGAAAAACAGTCCTAGCTTTCCAATGTGTTGTTTGGTATGATGCTGTCCCTCAGTGCTTTAGCTCCTTCATCTGTCAGAGGGAGGGAGGGATGATGACCAGCCCAGACAAGATTTTTTGTTTTATTTTGCTTTGTTTTGCTTAAGACACTCTCGTTAGCCCAGGCTGGCCTTGAACTTGCTATGTAGTCAAGGCTAGCCTTGAACCCCTGATCTTTCTACCTCTACCTCCCCAGTGCTAGGGTTACAGATATGTACCACCATACCCAGGCTATATAATTTTCTTTAATAAATGATTTTTTAAAAGAAACCAGGGAGTTTTAACACACTTGGGCATGACCCTCCTAAGTTGGAAACTTATTTAGATATCTGTTTTTCTGTTGCCAATAATTTTTCATAATGTCATAGATTTTATTGTATTTATTTATTTTGTGGAGAATGGGGTGTGTGTACACCATGGCACAAGTATGGAAGTCACAGAACAACTTCCAGGAAGTCCGTTCTTTCCTTTCACCATGTAGGACCTGGGGACTGAGCTCAGCTTTTCAGGTTTTCCAGCAAGTATCTTAGTCCATCGTGCCATCTTGCTGGCCCGATAATGTCAGTTTGTTGTTGTTGTTGTTGCTTTTTTTTGCCCCTTTGTAACCCTGGCTTGCCTGGAACTTTCTATGTAGACCAGACCGGCCTCATATTCACTGGTATCTGCCTGTATTTGCCTCTCAAGTAAAAAAAAAATCAGGTTTTAAAATGTATCATTTTTTTATTAATTCTTCGAAAATTTCACAGATTTATACAATGTGTTTTGATCACATTCAACCCTCAAACTCCTCCCACATGCATTTCCCACCCCCAAAAGTTTTTTTTTTTAAGATTTTATTTATGGACTGGAAAGATGGCTCAGCAGTTAAGAGCACTGTCTTGCCGAAGACCCCGGTTCTGTTTCCAACACCCACATGGTGGCTAACAACCACCTACAGCTCCAGGTCTGGGGGATCCGACATCCACTTCTGGCCTCCACAGGCATTGCATGCACAATTGCACTTACATAGGTGCAAGCAAAACTCTCATGCACATAAAATAAGAATAATAAATTTTTCTGAAATGTATCTATTTTTATTTTATGTGTATGAGTATTTTGCCTGCATATGTGCAAGTGCATGCAATGCCCACAGAGGCCACAAGAAGGCATCTCATGCCCTGGAACTGGAGTTATGGATGGTTGTTAGCTGCCATATGGGTTCTAGGAACCAAACCCAGGTTCTCTGCAAGAGTAGCCAGTGCTCTTAACTGCTGAGCCATCTCTCTAGCCCCTTCCCACCAAAGTTTCTTAATGGAATTTTAGTTGAATCCATCTTCACCAGGTTGAACTAATATCATCAATAGTCAGCTGAGATTGCAGTGTCTGGGAGGAGGTGTAGCTGGGTGGTAGAGCATTTGCCTAGCATCATATAAAGGCCTAGGTTCACTCCCCAACACTGAAAAACAAAGTTGACAGAATCTCAAAGTTACCATATAGGAAGCTCAGCTTCAGCATTGACCTCCCTCTGTGGTGACACCAGGACACTGAATATTTCCAGGGTAAAGCTTAGTGGCCTGGGAACCAGGCTTGGAAGCCTGTTATTTGATCATCCTGGAGCAAATTCTGACTGGAGAAGACTCAAGCTCACAGGCTGGAGACAGGGAATTGGAGCTGAAGTGGCCACTCATACAGCACAACTCCAATGGGATGATGACAGGTGCCTGTGCCTATCCAGGGGCAAATGGGAACTGGATGTAGGGATGGAACAGTAAGAGGTGGTACCAGGAGATGGGTGAGTCTAGTGCCTTTTAGGTTTTTATTGTTATTTGGCTTTGTTTTACTTATTATTTCTCGCTTTCTCTCCTCACTCTTTCTCTCTCTCGCTTGCTCTCTCCCTCTGTCATGCGTGTGTGTGTGTGTGTGTGTGTGTGTGTGTGTGTGTGTGTGTAGGTCAAAGGAAAACTTTAGGTATTGTTCCTCAGGGACCTAATAGAACTCGGTTTCCTCATGTGAGAAAAGAGATGATACCTACTGTACTCCTGCTTCGTGGAGTTAAGGAAGGAGCCGTAGTAGGTCATGTGAGTACCAGTGATTTAATATGATGAACTCATTACCGCCATTGTCATCATCATTATCATCACCATCATTGTCTTCATTATCACCATCATCATCATTGTCATCATCACTGTCATTGTCATCATCATCTTATCATCACCATCATCACCTCCATTGCCATCACCATTATCACTTTCATTGTTATCATCATCGTCTTCATTGTCATCACCATAATCACCATCTCATCATTATCATCACCATCATCATCACCATTACCATCATTGTCACCACCATTGTCACCTTCATTATCATCATTGTCTTCACTGTCATCATCACCATTACCATTGTCATCATCATTATCATCACCACCACCATCACCTTCATTGTTATCACCATCATTGTCTTCATTATCGTCACCATCATCACCATCATCGTCCTCATTGTCATCATGATCATCATTATCATCACCATAATCACCATTTCCATCATCGTTGTCACCATCATCACCTTCATTGTTATCATCATCATTGTCTTCATTGTCATCACCACCATCACCATCATCACCATCATCACCATCATAATCACCATCATTGTCTTCATCAACATTATTATCATCAGTCATTGCTATCGTCATCATTGTTGTCTTCATCATCACCATTGTCCTTGTCATTATCATCATCTTGGTTATCATCATCATCATCATCATCATCATCATCATCCTGAGAAAGTCCTCTCTCCTGGCCTACCCTTGATGAGACCCTGACTCCTGGCAACAGCTTCCTATGTGTCTCCATCTCTCATCAAGGACTCTGGACCTCACTCTGTTCTTATTACAGAAGTGTCTCCCTTCCCAGAAATCTAGATACCTAACATTTTAGCACTCAATCTCATACCAAGCTGACTGGATCTGTTTGTGATACTGAGGACTAAACGTAGAAGGTGGGGCATGCTAGGCAACTACTCTAACACAAAGCTACACACCCACCCCTCACTGGAATTCTAGGCAGGTACTCTACCACTGAGCTATATTCCCAGCCCTTTTATTATTGTTTTTAATTATTATTTTGGGTTTTTTGTTTTGTTTTGTTGTTGTTGTTGTTGTTGTTGCTGTTTTGGTTTGGTGTTTTGTTTTGTTTGACACAGGGTCTCCCTGTAGCCCCAGCTGGCTGGAACTTGCTTTGTAAACCAGGCTGGCCTCAGTCTTACAGAGATTCACCTCCCTCTGCCTGCTGAGTGCTGGGATTAGAGGTGTGTGTCACCATACCTGGCTTTCGATTATTATTTTGAAACAAGATCATAGTAAATGGTCCAGGCTGGCTGTAACCTCAATATGTAGTCCAGGCTGGCCTTAAACTTGTGATCCTCCTGCCTTCTTAGGAAGCTGTGATGACAGGTCTCTCCACTGCACCTAATTTGGCTGTGTCTAAGTTAATGTGCTTTTAACTTTTTCCTCTGCTCCAAGGTCATGTCCTATCGCCTAGTATTTAGGGTAAAATGTCCACTTTTGGCCTCCATGGGAATTTCATACACATGATACACTTAGCAGGCATGCAGGCAAAACACTCATACACACCAAATAAAAATAAATAAAATATTTTTAAAGATATTATTTGTGTTTATGTATAAATATCTATGTGTAGGTATGTGCATGTGAGTCCCAATCCCTGAGGAGGCCAAAGAGGGCATCAGATCCCCTGGAGCTGGAGTTATAGGTGGTTGTCTGCTGCCTGACATGGGTGCTGGGAACCAAACCCAGGTCCTCTGTAAGAGCAGTCAGTGCTCTTAACTGCTGAACCATCTCTCCAGCCCTGTCACTTTATTTTTTTTTTAACTTGAAGTGGTGAAGCATCCAAAAAGAGTTTGAGGAATAGAGTCAGCTACCCTGAATCCAGGGGGGAAAAAAGAACCAGTTACTAAATGATTGGACACCCAAGCCTTAGGCAACAACTCGGGCTAAGATGTTGTAATGGCTAGTATTGATTGCCAACATGACAGGATCTAGAATCACTAAAGAGGCCACCCTCTGGACATATCTGTGAGAGATTACCTAATTTAGATTTACTAAGGTGACAAGATCCACCTAAATATGAGCAACACCATCCCATGAGCTGAGGTCCTGGACTGAATAAAAAGGAGAAAGTGAGCTGAGCACCAGCATTCATCTCTCTGCTTCCTGACTGTGGATACAATGTGAGAAGCTGCCTCACACTCCTGCTGCCATGCCTTCTCACCATGATGGAAAGTGTCCCCCTTGGACTGTAAACTAAAATAAACCTTTCCTCTCTTGCTTCTCATTAGGTATTTGGTTGGATGAGACACTGGGTTGATAAATGTGAATCTCATGGTCAGGTCCCAGCTGTATTTATTAGCACTTTTCCTCTGGCTTAAGGATAAGACTAACAGGAATAAAGACAGCACAGTGGTTAAGTGTGCTTGCTGCTCTTACAGAGGACCCAGGTTTGGTTCCCAGCACCCATATCAGGCAGCTCACAACCACCTGTAACTCCAGTTACAAGAGATCTGACACTTTTCTGGTCTCACTTTTCTGGGCACCTGTATACATATGCATACACACAGAGACACATATATACAGATAATTTGAAATAAAATAAATCCTTAAAAAACTAAGCCAGGTGTGATCCAGGCCAGTAATCCCAGCACTTGGGAAGCTGAGGTAGGAGGATTGTGAGTTCCAACTCTGTCTGAGCTACAAAGTGAGCTCAAGGTCAGCCTGGGGAACTTAGTGAAATCTTGTATTAAAAATAATAATAATGCCAGGTGTGGTGGTGTGTGCCTTTAGTCCCAGCACTCAGGAGGCAGAGGCAGGTGGATCCCTGTGAGTTCAAGGCCAGCCTGGTCTACATAGTGAGTTCCAGGACAGCTGGGGCTACAGGGAGACCCTGTCTCAAATAGACCAAAACTAATACAAAGAGATCATGCAGCAGTTCAGAACACTTGCTGTTCTTCCAGAGGACCTGAGTTTAGTTCCCAGAACCCACATGGTAGCTAACAACGGACCATAACTCCAGTTCCAGGAGATCCAACACCCTCTTCTGGCCTCAGAGGGCATTACATGACATGGGTATACTCACATACGTGCCAGCAAACACTCACATATAAAATGAAAATAATAAAATTTTTTGGTCTTTTTGAGACAGGGTCTCCCTGTAGCCCCAGCTGTCCTGGAACTCACTATGCAGACCAAGCTGGCCTTGAACTCACAGAGATCCGCCTGTTTCTGCCTCTGAGTGCTGGGATTAAAGACGTGTGCCACCACGCCTGACTATAATAAAATATTTTAAAATAATAGTAATAAACAGGGCGTAGTGGCGCACGTCTTTAATCCCAGCACTCAGAAGGCAGAGTACTGACTGCTCTTGCAGAGGACCCAAAATAGTCTTTTTCTTTGTCAGTGCTTTGCTCTTTGTTTTTCAAAATTATCAATTTTTGCCAACTTTAATCTTTAAGAACAATTTCACATATAGGTAAATGTTAAGAAAGGCAAATTTCTTAATTAAACATTTTGCCATCTAATCTCAGTTCCCAGTACCCACATGGTGGCTAAGAACTGTAACTCCAGTTCCAGGTGCTCCAACACCCTCCTTTGGCCTCCACAGGCATTGCGTGCACATGGTGCACTTGCATGTATGCAAGCAAAACAGTCATACACATTAAATATATACATGCATACATACATACATACATACATACATACATACATACATGATTTTTAAAAGGAGCTGGAGAGATGGTTCAGTGGGTAATAGCACTTGCTGTTTTTGCAGAGAACTAAAGTTCAATTCCCAGTACCCATGTCAGGTGGCCCACAACTGTGTGTAGCTCCAGTTCTAGGGAGATCCGACATGTCTGAAGGCACCCGAACTCCTGCGAACATACACACAGACACATAATTAAAAATAATTTTTAAAATATTTTTTATTTTTTACATGTATGAGCATATTGCCTGCGTGTATGTAAGTGCACCTATGTCATGCAATAATGGAAGAGGTCAGAACAGGGCATCAGATTTCCTGGAACTGGAGCTACGGACAGTTGTTAGCCTCCATATGGGTGCTGGGAACCAAACCCTGATCCGCAAGAGCAGCCAGTGCTCTTAACCGCTGAGCCATCTCTCCAGCTCCATTAAAAATATTTTTAAAAGCATCCACCAAAACACCACAGTCTATTAATTCCACCTCCAGCAGCCTATAGAGGAGATTTTACCCTTGTTGATTCAGAGAAGTGGGACGGTGGGATGCCTGGTAAGGAAACCACAATGCAGCCTTACACTGAAACAGCAGGTAGCCTAGTGTTTGTAGTTCCCAATAGCACCTGAAGAGGGCAATGTAGTCTGGGATCTAGATTGGCCACTGCAAATTTTCTTTTGAATCTTCCCCTTTGTTGACAACTCCCACTTTAATTACACACACACACACACACACACACACACACACACACATACACACACAACACACCCTAATAAATTCTCTCCACCACCACCCCTACCCCTGCAATCTACATGTCATTTTTCCTATTGCAGACTGCAAAATTATTTTCTCTTTTGCTTAGGAGCAGAGCTTCAGGCTGGATTTTATATATTTTATTTTGGACGAAAAAGGCTGGCGGCCATATATGGGTTAAAGGCAAGGACTGAGATCCTGCTACAGTGCTTGTTGTCTTTGGCTGTCTGTGTAGGTCTCTCGTGAGCAGGCTTTCCCACATGAAGTGTTACTTTAGGGAAGGAATTCAGGGAAGCACCTGGTATCACCCTTCAGCCCCCCACTGGCAATACCTACCACACCTCTGTCTACTGACCCTTCTGAGAGTTCCAAAGAGACATCACCGCCCCCCAACACACACACACACAGTGACAGCCCTTAGGACATGAAAGACAAGTGGCTGGATTCACAAGGGGTTTCTGTGCTGAGGTAGGAGACTGATGCTAGGAGTGTAGTGTGACCCATGAGGAGGCATAACCAACCATCTATTAGCCGGAGTTGGTAATTGCCACCAACCCCTAAAGGGGGCCCCTACATCCTGGCTCCTGTTTCTTCCGTGGCAGACCGGCTCACTTAGAACTTGTCCTGACAGGTTGGCAGTTGCCCACCTGGGGACAGCCTTGAATGGAGCCTGCTTATTGACCAGCGTGGGCAGGCATTGTGGCCTCAAGCCCAGCGGGGTCAAGAGGTCAGACAGGCCATGCAAGGCAGCACGTAGGGCCCAACCCCCTCCACCTCTGGTTTCCCAGATCTGACGCCTTGCTACCAGGTTGGGGTGGGGGAGGTACAGCCAGAGAAGTTAGGGGGCACCCAGGGAGATAGATAAGCCAGGAGTCAAGTGCTGGTTTTAGCTTTTGCCAGTGGTGTTTTAAAAATACACAAAACTTAGAACCCCTTCCCCTCCCCACGAAAGCCTGGAGTCAGGTGTCATTTTATCTTCATGGCTCCAGCCTCAGCATTTGTCCAGGGGTGCTCATGTTGTCAGGGGAGTCCCCATGAAACCGGGAGTCTTCATGCCTGAACACCTAAGTTCTCTGGTCCATTAGTCCCTTTACCCTTCCTAGGTGCCACAAAGACTGGCTCCAAGCTTGTCCTGGGGGAGGGTCACAGTTCTGCAAGGCACCAAGTGAGTTTAGCTGTCTTTGTCCCTGAGTTATAAGCTGGTCTCCAGGAGCCAAGGACATAGTTCAGTTGGTAGAGTGCTCGCCTAGCAGACACAAAGCACTGGGTTCCATTCCCAGCATACCCATAAACTGGGTATGTAAAGCACATCCGCAATCCCACCACGCAGAAAATGGAAGTAGAAATATCAGGAGCTCAAAGTCATCCTCAGCTACATAGTGAATTTGAGGTCAGACTGGGCTACATGAAACCCTGTCTCTAAAAACAAACAAAAAACCAACCCAAGCTGTTTAGCTGGTTGTGTGAATCTCTTCTGCTCTGGTGGCCTCAGGCCCTGTGACATCTGTAGATTTCAGAATGGAGCGCTGGAAAATTCCTCTGGCTTCCCCGGAGACATCACTGGAGTGTCCACAGAGCAGGCTGATGAGGAGCTAGCAGCCCCCTCGATGGGGATTGGGAGTGATGGAAGATTGGCGTGACACAGGCAGTGACAGTGAGTGAGTTGGTGGATGCACGCACCCAAGTGGACCAGTCCCAGGTCACCTGTCCCCTCTCCTGCAGGCCTCCCCTGTGTATAATTTCAGCTTTCCCCGGAGGAAATTGGAGTAGATTCGGAAGAGTTTACAGAAAGTATCCACTGTGAATCTTCGGAGTGGAATCACTTGGGTGGTGTCTGGAGGCGATATGGCTTCCTTCTGTTGAAAGAGAATAAAAAGGACTGGAGAGATGGCTCAGAGGTTCAAAGCACTGTCTGCTCTTACAAAGGACCCAGATTCAGTTCCCGGCATACACATGGCAGCTAACAACCCCATAACTCCATTTCCAGGAGATCCAACATCCTCTTCAGGCCTCTGTGGGCATTGCGTGCACATGGTACCCTTACATATGTTCAAGCTAAACACTCAGACACATAAAATAAAAATATATTAAGAGAGAATAAGATGTCACTACAGTGCCCAGAACCACAGAAGAAAACATGATCAAGGGCAGAATGGGGCAGATGAAGAGAGGCCTCAGGATATGTCTGTGTGTGGAATGTGCATGCACGTGCACATGTGTGTAGCTGTGGAGGCCAGAGGTCAACATTGGGTGTCTTCAATCATACTCTACACTATTTTAAATTTTTTAATTCTGTGTTTGTTTTTATTTATGTGTATGTACATGCCTGTGTGGGGGTGCCTGCAGAGGCCAGAAGAGAGTGTCAAATCCCCTGGAGCTGGAGTTACAGGCAGTTATGAGCAACCCAATGTGCATGCTAGAAACTGAAACTGAACTTGGGTCTTCTGTAAGAGCAGGCAGTATTCTTAACTCTGAGCCATTCTCCAGTCCTCCAACTTGTTTTTTGAGACAGGGCCTCTCATTGACCTGGAGTTCACTGATTGGGATCCTGAGTGAGCCCCAGGTATCCTCCTGTCTCTGCCTCCCAACTCTTGATTTACAGGAATATGCTGCTGCACATCAAAAAAGTTTTTGAGACAGGGTCTTACTGTATAGTCCTGGCTGACTTGGAACTCACTATGTAGACCAGGCTGGCCTTGAACTCACTGTGTGGACCAGGCTGGCCTTGAACTCACAGAGATCTGCCTGTCTCTGCCTCCCAAGTGCCGAGACTAAAGGCATGCACCCACATGGGTACTGGGGGGTTGAACTTAGGCCCTCATGCTTAACAGCAAGTACTTTGTCCACTGAACCATCAGCAGTATTCTTATTAGTATTACATTTATTTATGTGTGTGTCTGTGCCATAGCACATAGGAAGAGATCTGAAGACAGCTTGCAAGAGTCATTTCTCTCAATCTACCATGTGGGTCTTGGGTATCAAACTCAGGACATCAGGCTTGGCAGCAAGTGCCTTTACCCACTAAGCCATCTTGCTGGCCCAGTCCTCAGTATTCATCAGCAGGGTTCTAACCCCACCCTACAGAAAGCAGTTACAAGTGCTCACACCCACTTCCTACTCACCTGTGCTCCCAGCGCCCGTAGCAAGGAGGTGAGGCTTCGAAGGCCACTGATGGCTTTGTCTACATGTAGTTGTAACATCTCTGATGGCTGGGAGGAATTGGCTAGCACAGCCTGGGCCCGCAGGATGGCTTCAAAGAGCAGAGACAGGCCTTGCCAGACCTCTACAGCCTGTTCTTCTACCTAGAGGATGCAAAGAATTAGCCAGCCCAAGTCATTCCTTCTCAGCCACCCCAGGTACTAAGCAGAAAGAGCGGAAGGTATGAAAGAGATCTGTTGAATGAATAAATGAAGAATGGGCTATCATACCCCCATTCGGCCTTCATCTCTAGCAGCAGCACTCTCCCTTCTACACCATCAAGCTGTCAAAATGAGGCCTGTTCACCTCTAAGGAAGAGGGTAAAAAATGAATGAATGAACTTACCCCCATCGTCTTCCAGGCATAGAAGTTGACTTTGGTGTCTGGGACTGTGAAATTCTCATTGAATCTGGGACCTTCTGCACAGCCCATCTGAAATACACAGCCCTAGGTCAAGGCCTCCAAGAGCTTTGGTCCCCAAAGAGCCACAGGACACTCTGTCTTTGAACCTTATTAGGCACACTTGGGGACCACCAGCTTTATCATTCCCTATTATTGTTACTTTAGACAGGGTCTCATGTAGCCCAGGCTGGCCTCAGACCTGCTATGTAGCTGAGGATGGTCTTAAATTTTTGACTTTCCTGTTTCCACCTTCAAGTGCTGGGATTACAGGTGTGTGCACCACCAAGCCAGGTTTAGGCCCTGCTGGGGATGGAACCTAGAACTTTGTGCATGCTGGGGAAGTGCTCCAGCAACTGAGCAACATCCTCTGCCCATCCTCTGCCCATTCAGTGAGGAGAATTAAAGGGAGCCCAGCTTCCCATCTTGACCCCAATCAGTATCAGAAAGCACCCCAGTTTTGGGGAAGGGGGGTGCTCACCGTGATATTCTCTGCCTCTTTGGCCTCCAGGATGTACCTCTCCAAAACTCGGCTGTCACAGATGAGCCGTGGGGGGGCACCGAGGACTGGGAGGCCCAGAGAAAGCAGTAGAAAGGTCACCAAGAGCGGCAGCGCGAGACAGTCTAAAAGAAAGGCAGGCTGAGCATGAGGCAGGGAGGGGAAGGGGCGGTTGGGTTGGAGGGGCAGGTTCCTCTGCCCCCAGCTAGTCCCTGCTGGCCCCAGCCTTGCGATGGCTCAGGCTGTGTCTGAGTGGCCTTCATTCAATCCTTCGGCGCTGCACACCCCACCCCCAAGCGACCGGCATCCACTTCTCGGGCCAAACTTCCCTCCTGGTGCACCAGAAATTTCCCTCCTCTCAGATCCAGGGAGCCTGGGACTCCTGGACTCAGGTAATTCCTTTAACAGCTCCCTCTCCACTCACAGACCAGCGCCCCATCTTCTTGAACCCCTAAACCTGTCCCCTGCTCTAGATCCACTTTTTTGCCATTCACCGGGGGCTCCCCAAACCCTGCGTGCACGTGGAGGCTGCCCCACCCCCTCTCTCTTCCCTGATCCTGGGCGAGTCGCAGGTCCTAGAACCCAGCCACCTCCCGGGGCCAATAGCTTGAGAGGTAAATCCTTGCTCAAACAAGAGCTCCGGAGGTCACAGGTTCCCCCAGCCTGTGAGTACTCACCAGGCACCCCCATCTCCAGGCCTGGCTGGCGGGGCCCCTCAGCGACCCTGAGCTGGGCCGGTGTCCATGCCGCGAGTCCTCATCCTTGGAAGATCGGTGGGGCCAGGTACCCCCACAAGTGTGGAAGAAGGTGGTCACTGACCAGGGGGTGCGGGCAGAGCCGGGACACGGCGGCCCTGGCCAAGGGTCCGTTTGGGAGGACGGCGGGACACAGCGACTGGCCAGGGTTGGTCTGGGGACACTGGCTCCAGCCGGGGGTCGGGGATGTTATCTGCATGTGTGCGTGCGCGGGTGGGGGTGGGGGTGAGGCTGTGTGTGCGTGAGGGGTCGCCAGGGCTGGGGGCCACCCGGGGTCAGAGCAGAGGGCAGGACGCCTGGGTCGGGGGCTCCCCGGGGTGGAGCAGAGCTCCTTCAGGCGCGCACGGTGGCAGGGGTCTTCCCTGGGGGTGGATTCGGAGAAATCCCAAGTTCTAGGCAGGGAGCTCAGCCCGGTGCACATCTATCTATCTGAGAGATATGCAGAAAGCCTGGGCTGAGGTACCGATAGCCGATAGCTGATCTATGACAAAGGCTAGGCCCCAGGATACCTCCCTTGGGGGACAACATTGTCTTGGGCAGGGACGCAGAGCTGACAGCTAAAAGGCTGCAGCGGGGGGGGGGGGGGGGGGGGGGGGGCTGGAACAGGAGGAAGCTTCACGACCTCCCTCCAATTTGTATCATTTCGGATGTCTAGACGTCAGTATTGTTCATATTGAGAAATTAGATGCAGGGGAATGGAGAGAGGAGTTTGGGGTTCTTCCCCTCCACTCTTCATTTTCTAGTGCCCAGAAAGTAACTTTCAGAAGGGAAAGCCCATGCCACATCATTGAGGACATGTATGCACTTTGGTATTAGGTTGTTTTTGCTTTTGTTTCATCAGTGTTGAGGGTGGAACCCAGGGCCTTGTGCATGCAAGGAAAGCACACTATAACTGAGCCCCACAGCCCCTCAGATTCTAAGTAGGCAAACTATTTCTGAGCCACACCCCCAGCTCCTCACTAGGGGATTCTAGGCAGGTGCTCTACCACTGAACCATGCCCTCAGCCTCTCACTGGGGGATTCTAGGCAGGTGGTCCACTGCTGAGCCATGCCCCCAGCCCCTCACTAGAGGAGTCTTTGCAAATGCTGTACCACTGAGTCAAATTGCCCCCACCGGCAAGTAACCTCAGTGCAACTTCATGCAAGACAAGAACTTAAGCACTTGGCAAGACAAAAAGAGATGTGAACATCTAGCTCCTGCCGTCCCGGAGTGTGTATTCAGCAAGATAAAGTGGGTGCATGCCCGGCAGTGTATCAGGACTCAAGTGTGCAGGTCTGAGGTGCAAAAGCTCAGAAAAGGACAAGCTTGCTCATGCCCAACAAGGGAAGTTAAGACAGTTTGGAAAGCAGAGGTCACTATGAGCTCCATCTTGAGGACTGAGGAGTTTCAATGGGAAATTCTGTGAGGCATGGGGGAAGAGAGTCAGGTGTACTGGAGGGAGGATTGAAGTGGGAGAGCAAGCCCAAGAGCTCTTGGGGAGGAGTCAAATTGTGGAAGGGACTTGAATGCCACCCCAAAGAACTTGAATTTCTGAGTGTGAGAGAGAGAGAGACAGAGAGAGAGAGAGACAGAGAGAGAGAGACTCATTCATTCATTCATTCAGTAAAAGTCCACATGTTGAGTGGTGCACAGCACATAAACACATACACATAAAGAAACTAAAGGGAAAAAAGGGCCAGAAGGACCTGGAGTTTGCAGTTGTCAACAGAACTGTCAGGGCTGACAATGTGAGCTAAGGGAGGTGAAGAAAGAAGGGAGCCATAGGGTTTAGATGGAAAGAAGGTGTGGAAAGATGAAGAGAGGCCAGAGGCAAGGCTGGAAAGCTGTCTGAAGGTAACAGGCCTGTTGCTCCCTAACTGTGGGCCTGCTGGGGGCCTCTCCCTGAACCTGCCATCCAGGCTCAGCACTCAGCCCAGCTCATCATCCTGACCATGGCCCAGCTGTGAGACATGCAGACGTCCACACGTCCACGCACGTCCGCATGTCAGCTCTGTCCCGACCACCAACCCCCTCCCAACAGGCTGTGCTGTCCAGGGGCCCTGACTCCTGCGTCACTACACTGACCTAGCTGTGGAGGGGGGTCCAGGGGCAGATGGGGGCGGGGAGACAGGGCCTGAGTCTTAGAAGGAGGAGCCTTTGGAGCTGTGAACCTGTTCCTTGTATTTCAGTGACTTGTCAGAGAACCCCAGGAGAGAGGCCAGGCCACTAGCCTCTATATGCTAGTGTCAGAAGAACTGGTGGCCTATCACCTTCAGAGAGCATTGAAGTTTCTGGGGACAGTGAGAGAGAAAACATGTCAGTCCATGGTATACCAAATTCTGACACCACAATAACACCCCTAATGTTGAGAGGGTTTGAGGACCCAACTGTAGCTCAGTACATTGCCAAACAGGTTCCCTTCATTTGTGTTTGATGGCAGGGACCCCGAGGGAGAGGAAAGAAACAGGAGCCTGTTAGTGGAGAATGATGGCACGCGCCTATAATCCCAGCACTCCAGAGGCAGAGGCAGAGGCACTAAGTTTGAGGCCAGCCAGGGCTACATAGTGAGAGCGTATCTCAAAACAAAAACAAGACAACTGGAGTGTGGTGGCACATACCTTTAATCCCAGCACTCAGGATGAAGAGGCAGGCAGATCTCTGTGAGATCAAGGCCAGCCTGGTCTACATAGTGAGTTCTCAAACAAACAAACAAACAAACAAACAAAAAACAGAGTTCAATGTCTAAGCTGGAGAGATGGCTCAGCAATTAAGAGCACTGACTGCTCTTGCAGAGGACCTGGGTTCAGTTTCCAGCATCCACAAGGCAACAACCATCTGCAACTCCAGTAGCAGGGGGGATCCAATGCCCTCTTCTGGCCTCTGTGAGTATTTCATGCATGTGGTACACTTACATGCATACAAAACACTCATACACAATATATATAAATAAATAAATAAATAATAAATAAATAAATAAATAAATAAATAAAACAAAAAGTATTCAGTGTCATCCTTGGCTACATATTGTGTGGAGGTCAGTCTGAACTTCATAAGTCCTTGTTTCAAAAAGAAAGAGAAAAATAAAAACAGACATCTGGCTAGCCCCCCTCCAAGATCTACCATCCTGCTTTCCAGTTTGCCCTCCACCTGCCTGTATCCCTCTGGCATGGTGATATGCCTGTCCTCTAACATCTGCAGAGAACCACAGTCTTTCTTCCAGTTTCTTCCTTTAAAAAAATTAACTATTGCTGGGCATGGTAGCACATGCCTTTAATCCCAGCACTCAGGAGGCAGAGGCAGCTGGATCTCTGTGAGATCAAGGCCAATCTAATCTACATAGTGAGTTCTACACCAGCTACAGGGAGACTCTGTCTCAACAGAAAAAAAGAAAAAACAAAATGATAATAATAATTATTGGAATTGGAGAGATGGCTCAGCAGTTAAGAACACTGGTTGTTCTTGCAGAGAATTAGGGTTCAAATCCCAGCACCCACATGGCAGCTAACAACCCTCTGTAACTCCAGTTCCAGAGGATCTGACGCCCTCTTCTGTCCTCTGAGGGCATTGCACAAAATGGGTGCACTTATATACATGCAGGCAATACACTCATACACATAAAATAAAAAATAAAATATTTTTAAAAATTAATTTTTTTATTTTTGTTTTTGTTGAGACAGAGTCTCACTGTATAGCCCTGTCTGACCTGAAACTCACAGAGATCTGCTTGCCTCTGCCTCCTGAGTGCTGGACTAAAGGTGCGAACCACCACACTCAACTTTATTTGTGTTTATGGAGTGAGTGCCCTCAGAGGCCAGAAGAGGGTGACAGATCCCCTTGGAACTGGAGATATAGGTGGTTGTGAGCTACCCAACATGTGTGCTGGGAACTGAACCTGGATCCTCTAGAAAACAGCAATTGCTTTTAACTAAGCCATCTCTCCAAGGTCCTTCCTTTTTAAATTTTTATTTTTATTTATGGGGGGGCGGTATGTGCACATGTGTGCAAGTGTTCACAGAGGCCAAATAAGGTTGTTGGAGTCTCTGAACAGGAGTTACAGGCAGTTGTTAGCCACCTAACATGGGTGCTGAGAACTGAACCTGGGTCCTCTGCAAGAGCAGCCAGAGCTCTTCACCACTAAGTCATCTCTCCAGTTCTCAAGCGTTCACTTTCCTCTGTACTGCCATCATTTATGTACATGTGTTAGGTCTTGCCAGAGCAGGGCCATGTAAATCTGTCAAAGTTGAGCCCTGAACAACTCCAGGAGTTATCCATTCATAAAAAAATATCTGTTGGGGGACTGGAGAGATGGCTCAGAGGTTAAGAGCACTGGCTGCTCTTGCAGAGGACCTGGGTCTGATTTCCAGCACCCACATGGCAGATAACAGTTGTCTGCAACTCGAGTTCCAGGGCAATCCGACACCCTCTTCTGACCTACAAGGGCGCACCTACTTATATACAGGCAATATACTCATACACATAAAATAAGAATAATAAATAAAATATTTTTTTAAAAAATCTCTGTTGGGAGTGGACCCCTCTGTCTTTATGGTGTGCTCTTGCCCGGGTACACAGAGAAGGAAACAAAGAATAATATACAAAGGATTTTATTCACCTTTGTGCCAACCAAACACCCACCACCGTGCCTTTCAGTGCTTATCACTCAGTTTTCAGCTGTGTTCTGTGGTCTCTCCATGCCAGGCTCCTCAACTAGTGGGAAGCCTAGAGAGAGTGAACCAGGCCCAACCACCCTGGCTCCCTGGGATCTTGGTCTTTTAAGACCTCTGCTTACTTTTAGAACAGGCGGCCATTGAACCAGACTGGGAAGGAACACAGTGCTGAGAGCCATAGCGGAGCTGGAAGCAGACGCCGTTGCACAGATCCTAAGAAAAGTAAATTTACAACCCCCCTGAGCTGTTGCAAACCCCAGGCCGCACGGAGGCACAGCTGCCTGGGAGAGGGGGCTCTCTGCCCCCCCCCCCCCCCCCCCCCCCCCCCCTTTCCCCCAGTCCCTCCCTTAAATATTCTGCGGTTCTTCGGCTCTCACAGCTGCCCCTTCTGCTGGTGCGAATGCGGGGGGGGGCTACTCAGCTCTTGGGGAACTAGGGAGGAAATAATACAGAGGATGGGATTTCTGTCATTTGAAGGCCTGGCATTGTGGTGTACGCCTATAATTTTACTACCTACGAGACTGAATCAGGAGGATGGTGAGTTCCAGACCAGCCTAGTTACACAGCAAGACTCCATCTCAAAAAGAAAAGAAAAGGGCTGGGGAGATGGCTCAGCAGTGAAGAGCACCGGCTGCTCTTGCAGAGGACCCGGTTCAATTCCCAGCACCTACGTGGCAGCTAACGACTGTCCATGACTCCAGTTCCAGGGGATCCAACTCACTCTTCTGACCTCCATGGGCATTGCACAACACAGGTGCACTTACACACATACAGGCGATACACTCATACACATAAAATAAAAATAATTTTTTAAAAGAAAGAGAAGTGAGAGCTAGAGAGATGGCCCAGTGAATAAGAGCATTGGCTGCTCTTGCAGTGGACCTGGGTTCGGTTCCCAGAACCCACATGATCTGTAACTCTAGTTCCAGGGGATCTGACGCCCTCTTCTGGCCTCTGAGTGCACTGTATGCATGGGTGTACTTATGTAAATATATGAAGGCAAAATATTCATACCCAAAAAGAAAAAGCAAATAAATTACTAAAATTTTTTGTCTTTTTTGAGACAGGGTCTCCCAGTAGCCCCAGAGGGCCTGGAACTCACATGTAGACCAGGCTGGCCTTGAACTCACAGAGATCCGCCTGCCTCTGCTTCTCCAGTGCTGGGATTAAAGGCATGCCCCACCACGCCCAGCTAAATAAATTATTTTTATAAGAAAAGTAAACAAGGGGTCTGAGGAGATAGCTCCAATGGTAAAATGCTTGTTACCCAAGTATGAGGACCTGAGTTTGAATCTCCATGCATAAAAAGCTGGGAACAGCTGGGTATAGTGCTGCATGCCTTTAATACCAGGGCTTGAGAGGCAGAGACAGAGGGGATCTCTATAAGAAATAAGGGCAACCTGGCCTACATAGTGAGTTCCAGGCAGCCAGGGCTATACAGTGAGACCTTGTCTCAAAAAAAAAAAAAAAGGAAAAAAATTATTTGACTGAGAAATACATATTTATCTCTTGTCACATAATTGTTTAAAATGAGGCAGGCTCTTGCTAAGTTGCTCAGGCTGTCCTGCATTTTACTATATAGCCCAGGCTGGCCTTGAATGTATAACAGTCTTCCTGCCCCAGCTTCCTGAGTAGCTAGGATTACAGGTGTGAGCCAGGATGCCTGGCCTGAGGATGTGTTTGTGAGGAGGAAGCTGGTCCCATTTGCTGTTAGCTCTGCACCTATACAGCAAAAAGGAGGATGTGAGGGGTTGGAGAGATGACTCTGTGGTTAAGAGCACTGGCTGCTCTTGCAGAGGACCTGGGTTTGATTTATAATACCCATAATACCCACATGGTGGCTAACAACCCTTACTAACTGCAGTTCCAGGGACTCTGATGCCCTCTTCTGACCTCTGTGGGCCTTGCATAACACAGGTGCACTTACATACATGCAGGCATTACACTTGCACACATAAATAAAAATAATAATAAATAAAATATTTTTCTACAGGGAGACCCTGTCTCAAAAAGACCAAAAAAAAATATTTTTTAAAGGAGGATACATTTCTTGTGGGACACATTTTCTGCACTTGTCCCCACCCTGTGTGCCTAAGCTCTGATGGAAGTCACTCAGCAAGGAGCAGAGGTGGAACTGGCTTCCCGACAGGGCCCTACAGAGGGCACCGAGACCAGGTATCCCAGCCTCGTATTCATGGACCACAATAGATACAAAAGCCTTTCTCATCCCCCTGCTGGTCCCCATTCTCTAACAGTGAGTCCCCCAGCCCTGTCTTCTTTTTGTATGGGCCTTGAAGGCTGAGTCTGCAGATGGTGACCCAGGGAAGCCCCACTGGCAAGCAGTGAGGAAACATGGAATAGAAACAACAAACAAATAGGCTGTGTGCGAGAGAGCTGCCAAAACAAACTGAATGAACGCAAAAGGGCTGCCTGCCACCACCTCGGCTGGGCGCAGGCCAGGAGCACAGAGGCAAGAGCACATACGTGCACAGAAACACATCTGCCGGCCAGCTTCCTGCTAGCTCCCGAAAGAGAAAGTTGATAGAGGGCTAGCCAAGCATGCTGGCACATGCCTGTAGTTCCAGCCCTTGAGAGGTGAAGGTAGGTGGCTGGCAAGTTCAAGGCCAGTCAGCCTGGCTTGAATATGGAGAAACCTTGTCTCAAAAGAACAACAAGGAGACTGGAGAGATAGCATGGTGATTGTGCACTGCTCTAGCAGAAGACTTGGATTCCCAGCACCCACATCTGGTAGCTCCCAATCACCTGTAACTCTAGCTCCAGGGGAACTGATGCCCTCTTCTGGCCTCTGAGGGCACTGTACTCACATGCACATATCCATGCACAGACACACGCATACACATAATTAAAAATAAAATAAAATCTGAGGCTCAGTGGTTAAGAACACTGGCTGCTCTTGCAGAAGACCTGGATTCAATTCCCAGCACCCACATAGTGGATCACAACCCCAGCACTTGGGAAGCTGAGACAGGAGGATTGTAGTGAGTTCAAGGCTAACCTGGGCTGCATAGTGAGTATCAGGCCAGCCAGAGCTGTATATTGAGATCCTGTCTTTAAAAGGAGGAGGGGGAGGGATGGAGAGGTGGCTCAGCAGTTAAGAGCACTTGTTCTTCCGGAGGACTGGAGTTCAATCCCCAGAAACCATATCTGGGGCTCACAACCACCTGTAACTTTAGATCCTGGGAGATCAATCAGACACCGCTGGTCTCCATGAGCACTTGCAATCACATGCACATATACATATACAGGGACACACACACACACACACACTTAAAATTAAGAAAAATAAAACAAGGACGGGGAAGACGGCTCAGTCAATAAAGTGCTCCCTCTCCTCCCCAGGCATGAGGACCTGAGTTCAGTCTCCAGCACTCACAAGGAAAAGATGGGCATGTCTGTGTACATTTGTAATCTCAGCACTAGGGAGGCAGAGACAGGCAGATCCTTGATAATTGCTGGCAGCCTAGCTGAGTCAGCAAGTTACAGTCAGAAGTGAGAGACCCTGTCTGAAAAAACAAAGTAGACAATGTCCTGAGGAATGACACCTGGGGTTATCTTCTGGTTCCACATGAACTCCAGCACATCTTCACGCATACCTTCACATACATGAACACGTGCACACACGCAAACACCACCAACAATAGAAAACAGCAAAAAATGAGGGGTGGCACAATACAAGTGTTGGCAGCCTTGTCTCTTCAGCCAACTTGTGTCTTTCCTGCCTCACAACATACCCTGTCTACTCATGAATTTCTTTCATGGTTTCTTTGACCAGGTGGCACGCATTCCCTTTTTTCTGCCTACCAAACTCCTATTGATCCTTCAATACCCAGGTTAAGGATTAAAGCATTTTGGACCCTGAATTTCCTCATTTGCATATCAAGGATTTTCTCTCTTTATTTTTCTTTCTCTTTTTTTTTAGGCAGGCTCTCCCTGTAGCCCCAACTGACCTAGAACTTGCTATGGAGACCAGACTGGCCTGGAACTCACAGAGATCCACTTGCCTCTGCCTCCCAAAGGCATTAACCACCACATCCTGCAACTGCTCTCTCTTCTTTTATTAAAAAAAATTTAATTGGGGCTGAAGAGATGGCTCAGCAGTCCAGAGCACTGACTGTTCTTGCAGAAAACCTGGGGTTGAATCCTAGCACCTACATGGCAGCTAACAACCTCCCATAACTCCAGGTCCAGGGATCTGATGCCCTCTGGCCTCCGTGGGCATTGCACAACATAGGTGCACTTACATATATGCAGGCATAACATTCATACACATAAAATTGGATGCTGGAATTCCAACCCAGGTGCTCTGCAAGAGCAGCCAGTGCTCTGAACTGCTGAGCCATCTCTCCAGTCCCTGCTCTCTTCTTACACACCTCCCTCATTCACAGAAATGTATATGTGTACACCTTCCCAGTTATATAGTGAGACATGTCACATGCACAGGCCAGGAGAAAGGATTTCAGTCAATAATTACCTAATTTTTAGAGCCACACCAATTTACCCATGATAACTCTGGTAAAATTCAATTCCTGACCCTTAGGAACTATCAAATTCTCATGGCCTCAAACAACAGTAAAAGACAAAATTTACATTCAAATGGGTATATGTGTTAATAGTCATCTTTAGTATCTGAGTGGGCTGGACGCTGGGACATCCCCCAGAATACCCAAATCCAAGGATATTTAAGACCTTATATAAAATGGCACAAGTGTTGAGTGTGGTGTTGCACATCTGCAATTCTAGCACACAGGAGACTGAGGCAGGAGGATTTCTATTTGAAGCCAGCCTGGGCTACTCAGAAAATTGTAAATAAATAAATAAATAAATCTTGGTGTGGTGGTACACAGCTCTAAACCCAGAACACAGAAGGAAGAGTCAGGAGACTCTCCCTCAAGTTTATGGTCAGTGTAGGCCACATAGTGAGTTCCATGCCAGCCAAGGCTATATAACAGGACCCTATTTCAAACAAACAGAGCCTGGAGTGATGACTCTGTAGTTAGGAGCACTGGCTGCTCTTACAGAGGACCCAGGTTTGGTTCCCAGCACCCACGTGACAGCTAACAACCATCTTTAACTCCAGCTCCAGGGGATCCATCACCCTCATGGGTGTACTTACATGCAGACAAAATAGTTATATATATTATATACACATATATATATTTTATATATATATATAATTTTAAAAAGCCTATATATATTTTATATATATATAATTTTAAAAAGCAAACAAAAATGCACTGGGGAGATGGCTTAGTGGATAAAGCACTTGCCACATGAATGTGAGGACCAGAGTTTGGATTCCCAGAACCCACATAAATGTCTAGCAGGTATGTTGGCCCACTTGCAATCCTGGCACTCAGAAGCAAATATGGGAATCCACAAGACAAGCTGACTAGCTAGACTAGCTGGGTTTAGTGATCTCTGAGTTCAGGGAGAAATCCTGCCACAATAAATAAAACAGAGAGTGATTGTGGAAGACATTTGATACCAATCTCAGACTCCCAACACACACATGTGCACACATGTACCCTCACACACATGTTCCTACATAAATTTGAATGTCCACACATATAGGCATGCACACAGAACATACACACGTCCAAAAACCCATAAATACATATATTAATAAATAAATCAGATGATATAGAAAATCCTACATAACCCTACCCCCATTCTCTCATATATTTTACTGAAAATATAGAATTCTATGTGTGTAATAGATACTGTGTTGCTTAAGGAATGGTGAAAAGAAAACAACACCTGGACATGTTTATTTTATTTTTTATGTGTATATATGTGTGTATGTCTGTGTATTGGTTTGTGCATGTGAGTGCAGTTTTCACGGAGGCCAGAAGGGGGAGGTGGAGTCCCTGGAGCTGGAGTTAAAGGCGGTTGTGAGCTGTTAGATATGGGTGCTGGGAATAGACTATAGGTCCTCTACAAGAGTAGTATGCACTTTTAACCTCTGAGCCAACTTACATACTTTAACTGAGAAAACTTAATAAAACATTATCATTGAAGCTGCACTTTTAGTTTCCTATTTGAATTTTCTTTTTGTTTTTTGAGACAGGATCTCAACAAGCAGCCCTGGCTGGGCTTAAACTTGGGGTGATCCTCTATGTGGGAGGCCGCATGCATATCCTACATCATATTTATTTATATATATATGCATATATGCCACATGCATATCCTACATCATATTTATTTATATATATATGCATATATATTGTGTGTGCAAATATGTGATGTGTATGCATGTATATATGCGCAGTTGCCTGTGTGTGAGCATGAGTGTATGTGTGAGCATGTGTATGCGAAGGCCCACATGACTGCCTGTGTGTGCATGTGCATGTGGAGGCCCAAGGCTGACACAGGCCGTCTTCCACTAGGTTGCTCTTCACTTTATTTAAATATTGTATTACTTTTTTTTTTTTGTAGCCGGAGCTGGCCTGGATTCACTATGGAGACCAGACTGGCCTCCAATTCACAAAGATCCACCTGCCTCTGCCTCCCAAGTGCTGGGATTAAAGGAGTGTGCCACCACGCCTGGACAACATTATTTATTTATTTTTATTTTATGGGCATGAGTGTTTTGCCTGCTTGTATGTAAGTGCATCTATGCATGCAATGCCCATGGAGACCAGAAGAGGGAGACAGATCCCGTGGAACTGGAGTTTCAAATGGTTGTTAGCCACCATAAGGGTGCTGGGCAAGAGCAACCAGTGCTCTTAATCACTGGGTCTCACTATGTAGCACTGGTTGGCCTAGAACTCAATATGTAGACCAGGCTGACTCAGACTCAGAGATCCACCTGCCTCTGCCTCCCAAGTGCTGGGATTAAAGGCATGCACAACCACACTTGGCCCTAGATTTTATTTTATTCTTTGTGTGTGTGTGTGTGTGTGTGTGTGTGTGTGTGTAGTGCCCGAGGAAGCCAGAAGTGGGAGTCAGACCCCTTGGAGTTGAAGTCATAAGCAGTTGTAAGCTGCTCAATGTGTGTGCTAAGAACAGAACTCAGCACAGAACTCAGGTCCTCTGAAAGAGCAGTATGAACTCTAACCTCTGGGCTAGCTCCCCGTCTTTATTTATTGAGGCAGGGATTACAGTCATGAACTCCACATTCAGCTTTAAAAAAAAAATAAAACAGCTGGGCGTGGTGGTGCACGCCTTTAATCCCAGCACTTGGGAGGCAGAGGCAGGCCGATCTCTGTGAGTTCGAGGCCAGCCTGGTCTCCACAGCGAATCCAGGCCAGCTACAGCTACAGGGAGACCCTGTCTCAAAAAGACCAAAAAAAAAAAAAAAAAAAAAAAAAAAAAACCCACATAACTTTTTGGTTTGCATACAAAGAAATGGGTTTATTGTGACATTTTCTTTTTACCTTATTAGTAGTTTTAATATTTATATATATATATATATGTGTGTGTGTGTTTGTGGATATAGATAGATAGGTGATAGATAGATGATAGATGATTGATTGATTGATAGATAGATAGATAGATAGATAGATAGATAGATAGATAGATAGATGATAGATGATAGAGGGAGAGAGAGAGATGAGAGAGCCAGAGACAGAGACAGAGATAGTTTCATGTAGTCCAGGCTGGCCTTAAACTTACTATGGAACCAAGGATGACCTTGAACTCCTAATCCTCTTGCCTGTATGTTCTGAGTGCTGAGGTGACAGGCCTGGGCCAACATGTGCAAATTCTGCAGTGTTGGGGATGGAACCCAGGGCTTTGTGTATAACAGGCCAGCACTCCATCTAGCTAAATCCCCAGCCCCTCACTGTGACGTTTTCATACATACATATCACTATACTTTGTTCTTATTTGCCCTCCCCCTCTGCCCTCCCTTGTGCTCCTTACTGGCTCCCTTCTTCTCCCCAAATGCCTGCATTTCATTTTTCAATATATATTGCATTTCTCTCTCTCCCTGCTTCCTCGTTTTCACCTATCCTTCTCTTTAGACCTCTTCCTCTCCTCTCAAAGTCTCCACTTTCATTACACACACACACACACACACACACACACACACACACACACACATAACCTAACTGGGTATGGTGGTCTATACCTGTGATTGGCTCCAGCATATTTGCCAGGCTAAGGAAGGAAGATAAGGAGCTCAAGGTCAGCCTCCCTGACATAGCAAGCTCCAGGCCAGCTTAGGATACATAGGATCCTTTCTCAAATTTAGAGGGGCTAGGGCTGGAGAGCTGGCTCAGCAGATAAAAGCACTGGCTGCCCTTGCAGAAGAACCAGGTTCAGTTCCCAGCACCCAAATAATGCCTAACAATCGTCCATAACTCCAATTCCAAGGAATCCAATGTCCTCTTCTGACCTCCATGAGGATTAGCATCTCATGGGTGCACTTACACACATGTAGGCAATACACTCATGCACATAAAATAATAATAAATAAAATATTTTATAAAAGGGGGGAGTTGGGGAGTGGAGAGATGGCTCAGTGGTTAAGAGCACTGACTGCTCTTGCAGAGGACCTAGGTTTAGTTCCCAGAACCCACATGATGGCTCAACTGTTTGAAACTCTAGTTCCAGGGGATCTAACACCATCTTCTGGCCTCTTTGGGCATTGCATGCATGCGGTGCACTTGCATGCATGCAGGTAAAACACTCATACAACTAAAATATAAATAAGTAAGTCTTTTTAAAGGAGCTAGGAAAATGGCTCAGTTGGAAAAGTATGAGGACCTGATCCCCAGCACTCATGTAAAAAGAGATATGTGTTGGTGTACCCCTGTAATCTTAGCCCTGGAGGGTTATGGGGCAGAGACAGGAGGATCTCTGAAACTTGCTAGCCAGCCAGCCTAAGTGAAACAGTGAGCTATAGGTTCAGTGAGAAAGACCCTGCCTCAAAAAATAAGGTGGAAGTCTGGGCGTGGTGTCGCACACCTTTAATTTCTCTGCAGAGGCAGAGGCAGGCAGATCTCTGTGAGTTCAATACCAGCCTGGCCTACATAGTGTCCAGGACAGCTGCAGCTACAGGGAGACCCTGTTTCAAAAAGACCCAAAAAAATAATATAAGGTGGACAGCGATTGAGGAAGAGACCTGACATCAACCTCTGGCTTTTACACACATGTACACATAGACAAGTACACATACATAAAACACACACACAAACCCAGTAATAAATTTCTTTTCTGCATATGAGAGAAAACGCATGCTATTTGTCTTCCTGAATCTGGCTTGTTTCACTGAATGATTTTCTCCTGTCTCCATGTTCCTGAAAATGTCATAATTTTATGTTTCTTTACAGCTGAGTAAAATCTCATTATGTATATGAACCACATTCTCTTAAAATTTTTTTAACATTTTAAGCTGGAAAGATGGCTCAGTGGTTAAGAGCACTGGCTGCTCTTGGAGAGGACCTGAGTTCTGTCCTCAGCACCTATATGGTGACTAACAACCATCAGAAACCCCAGTTCCAGGGGATCTGATGCTCTCTTCTGGCCTTTGTGGGAATTGCATGCAAGGGTGCACTTGTATACATGTGGGTAAAACACTCATACACATAAAAATAAGTAAAATAGGGGCTGCAGAGATGGCTCAGTGGTTAAGAGCACTGACTGCTCTTGCAGAAGACCTGGGTTTGGCTCCTAGCATCCACATGGCAGCTAGTAATCATCTATAACTCCAGTTCTGAGGGATCTGACATCCTCTTTCTGGCCTCCACGGGCATGGCATGCATGGGTACACTTACATACATAAACAAACACATAAAATAAAAATTAATTTGTTTTTAATTTAAAATTTTATTTTAAGCCAGGTGATTGCTTTTAATCCCAGCACTCTAGAAGAAGCAGGAAGATCTCTGTGAGTTTAAAGCCGTCCTGGTCTACATACCAAGCTACAATGCAGCCAGGGCTAGACAATGAGACTCTGTCTCAAAAACAAATTATTTTGTGCATGTTTGTGGGCGTACACATGTATGCAGGTCAGAGAACAGCTTGCAGGCGTCCCTTCTCTCCTTCCATTATGTGGGTCCTGGGGTTTGAACCCACGTCATCAGCCTTGGCAGGAAGCACCTTTACCCAGTGAGCCATCTCACCAGCCTTGAACCATGGCATCTTCAACCATTCATTTGTTGATGTATATCTAGGCTTGTTCCATATCTTGGCTATTGTGAATAGTGCAAAAATGGACATGAATGTGTAGAATCTCTATTGAAAGCTGACTTAGAGTTCTTTGGGTATATGCCAAGGAATGATATAGCTGGGTCATTTGGTAATTTGACTGCCACAAGTTACACTCCCACCAACAGTATATAAGGGTCCCTCTTTGCCCACATCTTTGCCAGCACTTGTTTTCTTAATGACAGCCATTGTGACTAGGGTGAGATGGAATCTCAAGACAGTTCTAATTTGAATTTCTCTAATAGCCAAAGATGAATGCTTTTTCAAATATTTATTGGCCAATTTATATTTCTTCCTTTGAGTACTTTCTATTCAGTTCATTGGCCCATTAATTGATAAGATGATTTGTCTTCTGGTAATTTGGGAAGATCTTTGTAGTGTCTAGATACTTATTTCCTGTCAGGTATATGGTTGGCAAAGATTTTCTCCCATTCTGTAAGCTGTCTCTTTGCTGGTTTGTTTGCTAATTGTACCATTTTTGAGACAAGGTCTCACTTTGTAGCCCAGTAGGACCTTGAATTTGCTATGTAGCCTAGACTGGTCTCAAACTCATGATCCTCCTGCTTCAGCCTTGGTAGCGTTGAGAACTGGGTTAATTGGATTTTTAGAAAGAAGGTTGTGATCCACACTGTGTTAATCTCAAGGCCCATAAACAGGTCATAGCTCACTGTTTGAGGGGATAATCCATCATGGTGTGGAAGGCATGGCAGCAGAAAAGGTGGAGCTAGCTACACTGTGTCCTCAGTCAGGAAGCAGAGAGAGATGAATGCTGATATTAAGCTCTTTTCCTTTTTTAAAATATTTTTTATTATTTTTATGTGTATGAGTGTTTTGCCTGCATGTATGTAAGTACATCACATGCATGCAATGCCTGCAGCAGCCAGAAGGCATTGGATCCCCTGAAACTGGACAGTTGCTAGACACATGTGGGTGCTGGGAATCAAACCTGGGTCCTCTGGAAGAACAGCAAGTATGAGCCATCTCTGAGCCATCTGAGATGGCTGAGCCATCTCTCCAGTCCCTTTTTTTCTGGGGGCAAGGGGGAAAGGGGTAGCGGGTAGGGCCTCCCTATTGTTGGCCTGGATCTCATTATGTAGACCAAGTGGCCTTAAATTTTAAAAAACACTAATTCGAGAGGAGGGTACACATGCACCATGGAGCCTGAGTGGAAGTCAGAGGACAACTTCTGGAAAGGTTCTCTCCTTCTACCATGTGAATCCCAGGGACTGAACTCAGGCTGTCAGACTTGGCAGTAAGTGCCTTTACCTGCTGAGCCATCTTGCAGGCCCCTTGCTTTCTCCTTTTTGTTTAATCTGGGCCACCAGTCCAGGATGTGCCATCCACAGTAAGGGTGGAACTTCCCACCTCAGCTAAACATCCCTGTAATACCTTCACACACATACCCAGAAGTGTGTCTCCTAGGTGATTTTAAGCCCCCAGAAGTTGACAAGATTAGCCATCACACCCAGTAATTGATTGTTCAGGGGAGACTTCTTTTTTCTTTCAAAGAGCTTAGCCAAACTGACCTCAAGGACTCTGGGCTACAATTGCTCAGAAACATGCAGGCCCTGTAGAAACAGAAATTAAGTAAAATAGTCAAAACTGTCAGCTCAAGACCTAGCTCAGCAGTAGAGCACTTGCCTAGGATCCCCCAGTAAGGGGCTACTGGTAGAGCACTTGCCTAGAACCCCCAGTAAAAGGCTCAGAGTATGGCTCAGTAGTAAGTACTTGCCTAGAATGTCCCAGGGAAGGGCTGGAGGGTGTGGTTTGGTAGCATATTAGTTGTCTAGAACCTCTCAGTGAAGTGCTGGGGCAAGGCTCAGAAGCAAAGCATTTACTTAGCATACAAAAGGCCCTAGGTGTGACTCCCAGCACAATCAGGGAATAAAAGACTGTGAAGTCTTTATCTCTTTTTAAAAATCTTTTGTGTTCAAGAGTGTGGGTGCATGTGCTACACTTAACTTTATTATCAATCCTTGTCTCCCACCTTGAGACGGCATCTCTGGTCAATGTGCATACCAAGCTAGGCAGCCCAAGCTTCTCAGGATTCCCATCTGTGCCTCCCATCTCACTATGCACATGCTAGGGTTACAGACTGTCATGATGACAGGCTGTGCAAAGCTTTATGTGGGTTCTGGGTATCGAAACTCAAGTCTTCACACTTGCTACAGCAAGGACTTTACATTGCCCAGCCCTCCATTTAATTTTTGTGGTTATTGAGAATTGAACCTAAGGCCTCAATGCATGCTAGGCAAGGCTCTTGCACTGACCTAACCCACTCCCTTCATCTTTAAACCTCTCACCTTTCCCATACTTGGGAACTATTTGGTACATCTCAAAGATACTACCATCCCAGCTGCCTCTTATTCAGATGTGTACTTTGTACCAGAGCGTACTCTGTCTAATCTTCCTGAGACTGAAAAATTTGCGAGTACTGTGACTATTAGGTTTCTGTACCACACTAACCAATTTGATTCAAGTCACACTGTAGTGTAATACTTTTAAAGGCTTAGGTACACACAGAATTACAGGGAAGAGGCAAAGGCTGTTAGAAGCAGGGCACCAACACAACTGGAACTTTTATTGTACAGCATGATTCAATTCTTGAGTCCAAGACACAGTACCTCTCAGCCCTCTAGGCTTTTCTTACAAGGTTCTGCAAAGCAGTCCATTACTGAACTTGGAACACGAACCACATCAGCCACATAAGAACTAGATGTGTGTGCTCAAGGAGTTGGTGAATGTGTCTCGGATTCACTTCAATTACTTGGGCGTGACCCTGAAGACCCGGATGTGGATGGCTGAGTTATTCCGGATCCTAGTCAATGGTTCTCGGGAGTCAGTCTCCGGTTCCAGTTCATCCACCAGCTCCACGGTGGACGTATTGGCAGCAACTTCTAAGGACCCAAAGCTGCCTGCCTGCAGTTGCAGGGCGATGTTGATGGCACGGTTGATGGCCAGACCCAGGCCATGAATGTAGATCTCGGTGCATGCGTTCTGCCCCCTGGCACCTCCGTCCAGCAACTTTTGGCAGCGAGCTAACTGGGCCTTAAAATCAGTCTTCATGTTGACATATATGTCGTTGGGCCTCCGGGGCAGGCGGTGGGGAAGCCGTTTCCGAAGGGTGTACTCCACCGGGTCCAGCTCGGTGTCGCCGGCTCCTCGAGGTTCTCGGTTTTCAGCCATGTTCTGAGTGCTGGAATGGGGAAGGGAGGAGATCAGAGTGGGGGAGAGCAGACCTGGTAAACTGACCCACGCAGCTTTCCTTTCCCAAAGGTGCAACCGGAAGGGGGCGCCCTGGACAGCCCTCTCCCCGCCCAGCCTCTCAACCCATTTCCGCTTTCCCCACTCTGCGTTCTAATTCATTCATCACGTGGTCCCCGCCCCATGCTCTTCCACGCCTACCGTCTCCGTTCCCCAGAGGCCTCCACGTGCGTGCGGCCCGCCGACTGATGCAAGAGGACGCCGCTGCCAGCACCACACAAACCCGAGTCGGGGACGGAAAAGGGGATAGAAACAGCAACGCCAAACCGCAGCTCCCACCAGGGCTGCGTAGTGCGCACGCGCGACTCCGCCCACTCAGCCGGAACCGATGTGCCCACAGCCTTCCCGGCCTCCGTTCTCCCCCACCTTCCCTCACCCCCCCCCCCAGCACTTCCTTCACGCGCCTGAGTGGAACAATTTGGAGTCTCGCGATATTTCCGGGAGTGACGGACAGCTAAGCATGGACGCTTCAGAGGCGGGGCCAGCTCTGCGGGCGTGACCAAAAGGAGCCGGGGCGGGACTTGTGGGGGCGTGGTTAAGGGAAACAGCGAGTGGGACAAGTTGTGTGGCGGAGCTGGGAGGAGCCGCGGGCCGGGCTTCCCTGGCTCGGCGAATTCCCCTGCGGTGCTGTGGGGCGGGTTCGAAGGATCCCGGCGAAAGAAGTTTTGGAGGCCTGCAGGGTTGGGAAACTCAGCTCTGAGCTGCGACTCGGGTGGGTGGACGAGGCCAGGATCGCGAAGGGGGTCTGAAGGCCAGCCTGGAATACGCGTCCATTGCCCTTCTGCGCCGCGGAGTGGGCAGCTGACTGCGTGCCCGGCGTCCCTGCAGTAAGGGGATCAAAGGGATCGAGATATGTCCGGACTGTCTCCTCTGTGCAAGGGACCCCAGCTAGGTGGGCTGCCTTTGCAGCTTTCTGCCGCACCCCTCAACCATCTTCCACACCCCACACTCCAGCTGCTGCCAGCTACCCGCGAGCAAGGACCTGCCGCACCCTGGCGGGCTAGGAAGGAACTGCAGCGCGTAAGGTTGGGGCTCCTTAGAGCTGGTAGAACCTGACTGCCCAAGTTGGTAAATCCATTAGACAGATCCCACAGAAAAGAATGAAACCTGCTTGTGAGACCTTTAACGGCAACCCCTGCTCCGCTTCATCCTCGTTACTTAAATGAGGATGCTAATTCCTGTCCCGCCAAGAAGTTGTGAAATTCAGATCCTGTAAACAGCCAACAGGAATGAGTGGCCATGTTTACGTCTCCCAGATTACTCTTCCCTTTTTTGAAAAAAAAAATTTATTTTATTTTATGTGTACGAATGTATTGCGTGCATGTAGGTAAGTGCACCCGTGTCGTGCAATGTCCAAGGAGGTCAGAAACGGGCGTCGTCGGATCCTCTGGAGCTGGAGCTATGGACGGTTATTAGCCGCCATGTGGATGCTGGGAATTGAACCAGGGTCTCTGCAAGAGCCACCAGTGCTCTTAACCACTGAGCCATCTCTCCAGCCCCACTCATCCCCTTTTCTTGAGACCCCCCCCCTTCCTTTTTTAGACAGGGTCTCACTATGTATCCCTGGCTTACCTGGAACTCTCTTTGTAGAAAAGGCTGACCTTGAACTCACAGAGGTCCTACAGCCTCTGCCTCGAGAGTGCTGAAATTAAAGGAGTCCACCACCACGACTGGCTGCAAGACCCCACCCCACCCCTTTTTGACACTCAGTCTCCTGTATTATTAGGCTGGCCTCAAGATCGCTATATAGCCAAGGATGACTCTGAACTTATGATCCTCCTCTCTCCACCTCTCAAGTGCTAAGATTACAGGCATGCACCACCAGCTGGACATCCCCAGGCCCTGGAGTTTTATTGAAATGGAAGAAGACTTGACATTCTAAACATCCCTTCTCTCCAAAGTGATCTATACAATTTAATGCGATTCTCTCTAGAAGAGTACATTAAAAAAAAATCTTTTTAAAAGTTTTTTTTTTATTTTACATATATGAGTGTTTTGCCTGCATGAATCTAAGTACACCATATGTGTGTGATGTCCATGGAGGTCAGAAAGAAGAGGACGTCTGATCCCCTGAAACTGGAGTCACAGATGATTGTTACCCACCATGTAGGTGCTAGGAATTGAACCCTGGTCCTCTACAAGAACAGTCAATGGGGCATCTCTCCAGCCCCAATCATTTTTTTGAGACAGGATTTAGCTATATAACTCAGGCTAGCTTAGAACTCATAGTTCTCCAGCCTTGGCCTCTAAGGTGCTAAGACTACAGGTGTGTACCACAGAACCAACTTGATAGATTTATTCTAAAACTTACTATGGAAAGGCAAATAAATAGACTAAAATAATTTTGCAAAAGTTTTTGGACTCAGCTGGGTGTCGTGAGACACACCTTTAATCCCAGCACTTGGAAAGCAAAGGCAGGTGAATTTCTGTGAGTTTTCCAGCCTGATCTACATGGTGAATTCCAACTCAGCCAGACCTAGAGAGTGAGATCCTGCAAAAAAAAATTGTTGGAATTGGTGGCACATGCCTTTAATCCCAGCACTTGGGAGGCAGAGGCAGGTGGATCTCTGTGAGTTCAAGGCCAGCCTGGTCTACATAGTGAGTTCCACAACAGCTGGGGCTACAGGGAGACCCTGTCTCAAAAAGACCAAAAAAATTGTTGGACTCATATTAATTTTAGTCTTTTTTTTTTTTTTTGGTCCTTTTGAGACAAGTTCTCCCAGTAGTCACAACTGGCTTGGAACTACGGTAGGCCAGACTGGACTTGATCTCACAAAGATCTACCTGCGTCTGCCTCCCAAGTGTTGGGATTAAAGGTGTGTACAACCATACACTACACTATCTGATTTTAAGATGACCTTTATAAATTTTATTCATGGAAGCCAGATGTGGTGGCTGTGAGATCAGGGCCAGCCTGGTCTACATAGTGAGTTCCAGGCCAGCTGGAGCTACAAAGAGACCCTGTCTCAGTAAGACCCAAAAAAAAAAAAAAAAAAAAAAAAAGTATTTATTGAGTGTGTGTGATGGGTGTGTGTTATGTGGATATCAACTTTGTGGAGTCAGTTCTTGCCACATTTACATGGGTTTGGGGGATCAAACTCAGGTCATCAGGCTTGTGCAGCAAGCCACTTTACCCACTGAGCCATCTCAAGACTTATGTGCATATGCCAGGTGTTGTGGCACACGCCTTTAGTCCCAGCTCTAGGGAAGCAGAGGCAGGTGGATCTCTGTGACTCTGTGATTTCAAGGCCAGCCTGGTTTCCATAGCAAATCCAGGCCAGCTGTGACTACAGGGAGACCCTGTCTCAAAAAGACCAAAAAGAAAAGAAAAAAAAAGACGTATGTACATACAATCATTAAGAAAAGTAATATTGACACAAAAATCAATAGACTGGAACAGAGAACTCAGAAACACACAAATATAACCAACTCTTTTGAGAAAGTTCTCTTATAGTCCATCCTGCCTTTGAAGTTGCTATGGCCAAGAATGACCTTGAACTTCTGATCCTCCTGGCTCTACCTTCCAAGTGCTAGGAGTATAGGTGTGGGCCAGGATGCTTGGTTTATGCAGTGCTAGAGGTGGAATACAGGGCTTCATGAATGATAGGCAAGCACTCTACCATCTGCCACATCCCCAACCAACTCAGGTTTTTTTAAAGACATTTTTATTTTAATGTGTATGAGTAGTTTGCCTGCATATATTATGTGACCATGTGCATGCAGAGCCTGAGGAGGACAAGGGCATCATATCCCCTGGAACTAAAGTTACAGGCAATTGTTAGCCACCATGTGGATGCTGGGTACCAAATTCAGGTCATCTGCAAGAGCAGTCAGTGCTCTTAACCACTGAGTCATCTCTCCAGGCCCCCCCAACTCATTTTTTGACAAAAATGCAAAAATGGTATAATGAGAAAGGATCTTTTTTTTCAAGTGGTGCTAAAACAGGACAGAGAAAGAAATGTGCCTTAATAACACAAATGTAGACATAAATGTTAAATGGTTAACTATAAACCAGTGGCGAGACTAGTTAGGCAAAGAGTTCATAGATTAAAAAATTAAAATTAAAAAAAAAGGTAAACTGGACTTAATAAAACTTCAAGGCATGGGCCATTTGAGATGGCTCAGAGGGCAAAGGTGACTGCCACCGAGCCTCAACACCTAAGTTCAAGCCCCAAGACCCACATGGTAGAAGGGGAGAGAGCCAACTCCTGCAAGTTGTCCTTTGACTTCTACATACATACTGTGACTTGAGCACTCAAACACACACACATAATACACACACACACACACACAAATAAATAAATAATAAATAATTCAAGGATGAGAATAGATACTCATACCTATAATGCAAGCACTCAGGAGACTGAGGCAGGAGGGTTTGGGGAAGGCCTGGGCTAGAGTCCCAGACTACAAAGTGAGACCGTGTCTTTAAAACAAAACAAAACTTTTATGAAAGACCATGTTAATAGCATGGAAACAAAACCCACATGCTGGGCTTCTAATCCTGTACTCAGGAGGTGGAGGCAACAGGATCAAGAGTTTAAGGCCAGCTTCAGGCACATAGCAAGTTTGAAGCCAGCCTGGGGCTACTTGAGGCCCTATCTAGAAAGAGAGAAGGGCAGGCAAGATGGCTCAGCAGGTAAAGGTGATTGCCTAATGACCTGAGTTCGAGCCCTGGAACCCATGTAGTAGAAGGCGAGAACTGACTCCTGAAAGTTGTCCTCTGACCTCCACAGAGTGCTGTGGCCCATGTGAGATCCCCCATGGTATACACACACACACACGTAATAAAATAATAATAATAATAATAATAATAATAATAATAATAATACATTTTAGAGGAGGGGAGTAGAAAGGAAACAGTCCACAGACCGACTGGAAGAAGACATTTGCAAATCACATTCAACAAAAGTCTTGTATTCAGTATATGTAAGGATCTTTGTGAACTCAAGAGGTTAAAGGCAACTAAGTGAAGTTGTGCAGGCTTATAATCCCAACTCTCCAGAGGTGAAGGCAGCAGGTTTGCCAATTCCAGGAAAGCCTGGGCAACATAGCAAGAACCTGTCTCAATGAATAAATAAAGTTAGAAAACAACCCAATTACAAAATAGGCAGACGTCTGTGCATTTCAACAAGAGGCTATACAGGTAAGTCAGCATCTCACAAGATGTTCAGTATCATTGGACATTTGGTAATGCACATTAAAACCAAAATGAAGAGCTGGAGAAATGACTTAGTGGTTAAGAGCACTGGCTGCTCTTGCAGAGGACTTGGATTCACTTCCCAGTACCCACGTGGTGGCTAACAACATGTGGTGCACTTACACACATGCAGGCCAAACACTCATACACATAAATTATAAACAAAGTTTTAGCCACAATGAGAGGCTATGGAAGGATGTGACTTAGTTGGTAGAATGCTTGCCTAGCAAGGAGAAAGTCCTGGGTCCCATCCCCAGCACTCATAAACAGGGAGATGTAGTGCATATCTGTAACCCCAGCACTTGGGAGGAGGGAGACAGAAGGATCTGGGAGTTCAAGGTCATCCTAGTTATGTGGTGAATCTGATGCTAGGTGGGCTCCATGAGACCCTCCTGCAAAAGAAAAAAAATCCTGGCACTATCAAGTACAGATGATAATGCAGAGAAATTTGATCTGACTTGTTGGACTTCCAGAAAGGTGAACTTCTGAAGATAGATCCTTAGCAATTTCCTCCAAATTGGAACATTCCTTCCTGGAGGAAAGCTCATTAAGATTCAGAAAGTAAACAAAACACACAGGCTCAGGAAGTTCCTGAAACTAACAAGATGCACAGGATCACTCCCCCACCTTACAGAAGGAATAACAGTTGGAGCTGGAGAGATAGCTCAGCAGTTAAGAGCACTGGCTGGCTGCTCTTGCAGAGAACCTGGGTTCTGTTCTCAGCACCCACATGGCAGCTAACAACTGTCACTCCAGTTCCAGGGAATACGGCACCCTCTCTGGCCTTTGTCATTATACACACAGGTACACTTACATTACATGCAGGCAAAACATTCATCTACATAAATTTAAAGTAAATTTAAAGGTTTTTTAAAGGTTATACAGGAACCAGGGCATAGGAGTGAAAACCTTTGATACCAGAGGTCAGGAGGATTGTAATACAGTCTGGCCTAGGTACACAACAAGGCCCTATCCCAAAACAAAACAAAACCAACAGCAACTATACAGGACTTGGGGGTGTAGCTTAGTGGTAGAGCACTTGCCTAGCATGCTGGAGATCCTGGGTCCAATCCCAAGGACTGCAAAAAAAAAAAAAATTCATAGAGTAGTGTCCACAGTAGTTTTATATCTAATAGGCCAAAGTTGAGAAGATCCAGATGTCTTTCAGTTGAAGAATGGTAAAAACAAATGATGGAATATTCACCTCACAGAACATTCCTCAGCAATCAGGCTGGATCAAGGAGATCCCTTGGGCTATTAGAACACTGGTTATATATGGGACTTGGGGGGGGGGTAGCAGCTCAGTTGATCTGAGCATTTGCCAAGCAGGCATGAAGTTCTGAATTCAATTCTCAGCACTGCATAAATCAGGAATGATGGCCCAGGCCCATAATCCCAGGACTCAGGTGGTAGAATCAGGAGGATCAGGGAGTTCAAGATCATCCTCAGATACACAGCAATTTTGAGGCCAGCCCGGGCTACATGAGACCTTGCCTCAAAATAAAAGGAAATAAGGGAAGGAAGGAAAGAAAAAGCCCAAAATAAAAATAAAAGAACACTGGTTATATAATAGTGTGCTAACTAAGCACATATTTACACACTTAGTAGACACTCCCCGCTCCCAAGAAAAACAGTATGTTCTTTGGGGATCTAAGGTTTCCCAAAGTAGGGACTGAGCTGATACAATAATGTCCATCAATGGAGTCCATATCCTGTTGTAATAGGGCAAGAGATGAAGGACTGAAGTCTAGAAGGTTAGGGAGAAGAGGAACCAGCAAAAAGTTAAGAAATAACAGCCAGTTCTGTAACCGCATGTAAACCCAGCACTGTGGGCAAGGGTGGGGGACAGAGACAGGAGGATTGTTAAGGCTTGCTGGCTGCCAGCCTAGCTCCAGGATTAGTGAGAGACCCTGTCTCCAGGAAATAAGGTAGATAAGGTGGACAGTGATGGAGCAGCACATCCAAGGTCCTCTTCTGGCCTCTACATATACCCATGGACACATACATGTAACACATATGCACATACACAACAAATAGTACACATTCCAATACACACACACAAAAAAATCAATAGAATATAATGTGACTCATACTTCTCTCAGAATACATTTTATAACCTCATAGTTGTTTTGTTGAAATAAAACTTTTGTCAGGACTGATGATGTAACTCAGTGGTAGAGTACCTGCCTAGAATCCCCCAGTGAGGGGCTGGGGGCATGACTCAGTGGTAGAGCACTGGCTTAATTTGTGCAGGACCCTGAGTTCTATCCACAACTGGAGGAAAATCAAGAGAATGTGTGTGGCCTAGGAAGTCAGGTAAAGGAAGCATATCTGGAAGTTGGGCATAGTGGCACACACCTGGAATCTCAGCACTCAGGTGACTGAGGCAGGTGGACTGTGAGTTCCACCTGGGTTATAGAGTGAGTTTGAGGTCAACCTAGGCTATGTATTAAGACCCTCTCTCAAAAAACAAAACAAAACTCAGAAGAAAAAAACAAAACCGGCTGAGCATGGTGGCGCACACTTTTAAACCCAGCACGCAGGAGGCAGAGGCAAGTGGATATCTGTGAGTTCCAGGACAACCAGAGCTACATAGTGAAAACCTGTCTCAAACATACAAACCATAAAACAAAACTGGGAATCTGGTTCAGTAAGCAAAGTGCTTACTTTGCAAACATGAGGACCTGAGTTTGATTCTCAAGAACCAACATAAAATGTTACACCTAGCCTACTTGGCAAAGTTCCAGGCCATGAGAGACCATCTCAAACAGAAAGTGTAATGCACCTGAGGTTGACAACTAAGGCTGTCATCTGAACTCTACATACACACACACACACACACACACACACACACACACCCCTACATGAGTGTATTCCCAGAGTGCACCCCCCCACACACACACGTCTTTCCTGAAGTGTCAGGATGCTGAAAGGTCCCAAAAGAAAAAACACCAGTGGATCTGGCAATGTAGACATCATTGGTGAGCGAAGAACTTAGCTTCCGGCAGAAAGTTAATTATACGTGTAACAGATTAACTTTATTACCTGTTATGTCTGTTGACTAACAGTAAACAGAGATTTGCTCTGGGCATGATGGCCGGGACCTGTAAACCCAGCACTCAGGAGGCTGTGGCAGGAGGATTGCCAATAGTTTCAGGCTAGCCAGGGCTATATAACAAGATTGTGTGAAAACACTAAACCATTGCCTGGTTTGGTGGCATGTACCTTTAATCCCAGAACTGGGGAAACAGAGGCAGGTGGATCTCTGTGAAACTGAAGCCAGCCTGGTCTACACAGTGAATTCCAGGCCAGCTGGGACTACAGGGAGACCCTGTCTCAAAAGAAAAAAATAAATCCCCAACAATAAGCAAAATTTATTTAATTTTATTATTTTTTTGAGATAGGATCTCCCTATAGTCCCAGCCAGCCTGGAATTCATTATGTAGACCAGGCTGGCCTTGAACTCACAGAGATCTGCCTGCTTCTACCTCCCTACTAAAGTTTCCTCTTCATGTTTTTTTAATTTAAAATATTTTGTTATTTTTTTAATTTTATGTGTTTGAGTGTATTGCCTGCATTCATGTAAGTGCACCCATTTTGTGCAATGCCCACAGAGGTCAGAAGAGGGCGTCAGATCCCTGGAACTGGAGTTATGATGGTTTTTAGCGACCATATGGGTGCTGAGACTCAAACCTGGGTCCTCTGTAAGAGCAGCCAGTGCTCTTCACTATTGAGTCATCTCCCCAGCTGTCTGGACACTTTTCTTACACTTACAAATCCCCACCCTTCTTTTCAATTCAGTACATGTCTGGTTTCACTACAAAAACGTTCTCTCTTGGTTTCTGTAGGTTACAGGATTATAGGCCTGCATGCCACCATGTGTAGCTCCAATAAAAGCTTTTTTTTCTATTCTCCCCTCCCCCCATTAGGGGATTCTAGGCAGGAGCTCTACCACTGAGTCACACCCCGAGTCCCTTACTAAGGGTTTTGAGGTAGGTGCTCTACCACTGAGACACAACCCCAACGCCAACAAAAGCTTTATACAAAACAGCTATCATGAGGTTATAAAATGTATTCTGAGAGAATTCTCTGAATGAAGTCATTATATTCTATTTATCTGTGTATCTCTGTGTGTGTGTGTATGTATACATGTTATGTGGTGTATGTGTGCAGACATGGCCACACATAGTCGTGTGTGTCAGGGAAGGATGTCAGGCATGCTGTTCAATCACTCTCCACCTTATTCCTCTGTAGCTAGGCTGGGGGCCAGCAAGCCCCAGAAATCCTGTCTCTGCTCCCCACAACACGAGGGTTACAGACAGGCATGTCTACACTTAGCTGCTGCTTTTTTTTTTTTTTTACATGGGTGTTGGAGGATTTGAACTTAGATCCTCATGTTTCTGCAGCAAGCAGTCTTGCCCACTGGGCCATCCCCTGACTCCTTGGTTCTTTTTTTAAAGGGGTCAAACCAGTGCCACATGTTATAGGCAAGCAGTTCTACCATTGAACTGCATTCCTCAACCATTCATGCACTTTCAAAACTATAATCTTGTTTTTTGTTTTTTCTTTTCTTGCTTTCCATTTGTTTTTTGAGATAAGATCTCCCATCTCCCCAGAACTCAAGTAAAAGGCCAGGCATGGCAGTTTGTGTTTGTAATCGCAGTGCTGGGACAGGTGGTCCTGGCCAGCTAGCCTAGCTGAACAGGAGAGCTCCAGGTTCAGTGAGAGACCCTGTCTCAAAAAACAAGGCAGAAGACAGGCATGGTGGTGCATGCCCTTAATCCCAGCACCCCAGAGGCAAAGGCAGGCAGATCTCTGCAAGTTTGAGGCCAGCCTGGTCTATGTAACAAGTTCCAGGCCAACCAGGGCTACACAAAAAAACCAACAAAACAAAACCAAGGTGGAGAGCAAGAGAGGAAGATACCAGCTGTCAGCTTCTGGCCTCCACATGCAATCAAATGCATGTGCACATGGACCAGCATGCACATGCAAACACACCCCACACACACTAAAAAGGAAACGGGACCCATGTTGATTCCATCTGTAACAGACTGTGGCCTGAGTAAGTTGATGAACTTCGTCTTTATTTGGTTATTGTTGTTTTCAAAGAAGCTCTCAAGGACCCTGAGCAGGCCTTGAACTCCTGATCCTCTTACCTCCACCTATCTCCAGACTCTAGGGTTACTATCACACCTGGTACCTTCCTTGGTATTTGGATACCAAATAATAAAGCACTTTGCACAGGGAAGCTACCACCAGTAGCAAATAGGACCTACCACAGTGTTCAAGGCTGCTCTGAGGTGCACACCTGTAATCCTAGCTCTCAGGAGATAGGCAGGAAGACCACCATGATTTCCAGGCTAGTCTGGCCTACATAATGAGTTCAAGGGCAGCCCAGCTACAGAGTGAGACCCTGTCTCAAAAACCAAACCAAAACAAAACAAAAAACAAGGAGGAAAGGAAGGAAGGCACAAGAGACCTTGAGAATGACTTCCAAAGAGAAGGGTGAAGGAACACACCAGAACTTTGTTTTGTTTTTGTTTTAAGATAGGGTCTAACTGTATAGCCCCAACTGGCCTGGAACTCGCTATGTAGACCAGGTTGGCCTGGAACTCAGAGATCCACCTGCCCCTGCCTCCTAAGTACAGGCATGTGTACCATCCCCAATTTTGGGGGGGGGTCTTAATTTTTGAGACAGGGTCTCATTCTGTAGTCCAGGCTGGTCTAGAACTAACAATGCAGCTCATGGTAGTCTTGAATTCTTGATTTGCCTGTCTTTACCTCCTAACTGCTGAGATTACAGTCCTGAATCACCTGTCCACTTTTTTTTTTTTTTCTTTTTTGAGACAGGCTGTCACTGTGTAGCCCAGACTGACTTTGAACTCTTCATCCTCCTGCTTCCACCTCCCAAGTGTTAGGACTAGAGGCATGTACCACCTCTAACTTTTGGGGTTTATTTATTATCATGTATTGTTACTTTCAGTTTATGTTACATATGAATGTTTTGCCTGCATGCATATACCTAAGTGCACCATATGTGTGCAACGCTTGCAGAGGCCAGAAGAGGGCGTTGGATCCCCTATAACTGGAGTTACAGTTATTAGCTGCCATCCGGGTCCTGGGAACTGAATCTGGGTCCTCTGCAAGAGCAGCCAGTGCTCTTAACCACTGAGCCATCTCTAGAACTCCCCTGGGTTTATTTTTGAAACAAGGTCTCACAGTGCAGCCCAGGCTGATCTGGAAGCTTCAGGCATGTTCCAATTGGGTTCTGTTTTGGTTTGGTTTGCGTGTATAGATGGGGTCCTTACCTTGTAGCCCAGGCTAGCTTTGAACTCCTGAATCTCCTACCTCCACCTCCTAGCGCGCCAGAAAATTCTAGGTCTCACTCTTCAGACATCAAAATCACTGAACATTCACTGTTTTCCCAAACCCCACGGCTTCCCAGTTCTGGATCTGATCGTCCCTCCTCTAGCCCAGGCAGGCTCTCAGGAAGAGGCTGAACTTGGCCAGGCCAGGGCAGAGACGTGGGGACAACCCCCTGGGACACCCCCGCCACACACCCTCTTTGCACAGGCACCCCATCACGTGACAAGCAGGGAGGGGGGGTGCTCCCGGATCACGTGCATGGGGTGGGGGGCCGGGGGGGGCATGTTGGATGAGGTTGCGGGGTGCATCGGGCTGGGGAGCTGGGCGGACTGTCCGGGAGGGTGTGAGTCCAGCGGGGAGGGAGGTGGCGGTGTCAGCGGCAGCCGTGGCGTTGGAGGGGGCGGCCCCGCGTCCGCGTCACGTGGTACGAGGCGGGCAGCCATCTTGCTACAAACACAAACAGAGAGGAGCGGCCGCCCCGGGAGCGCCAGCGCCCCCCAGTTTCCCTCCCCAGCCGCCGCCGCCGCTACCACCACCACCACCACCACCACCACCACCCCGGCCCGCCGCGCGCCACTCGCCCATCGTCGTCACCATCACCACGCCCGGGGCGCCAGCACACCCTGGGGTATCGGGATCCTCCGTACCCCTCCCCGGTAAGCTGTGCGAGCCCCGGAGCAGGCCCGCCCCCGCCACCCCGGAGGCTCTGCGGGGAGAAGCCGGAGCCCCCCTCCTCGGACCCCGGGGCTACCGGCGCGCCAGCCTGTGCCCCCACCTCCCGAGCAGCCCCACCGCGGCCTCGGCGCGAGTCTTCTGCTGTCCGTGCGGGGTGGGGGTGCTTTGCTCCTCCCGTGTTCCCCGGGAGGGAGGACGAGGAGGGAGGGCGGACAGGGCCCTTGGCGCGCGCACCTGGCGCCCCTCCCTGAAGGGCACGCCGTCCTCCCGGCCGGCGCCTGCCCACACCCCCCGCGTCCAGCGCCAAGTAACGGTCGTTCCTCCCGGGGTCCCGCTCAGGCCGGTATCCCTGCTGCAGCGTGCTGTGTGCATCCCTGGTTCCCAGTGTTGGAGGGGGTCCCCTCGCCAGGCCCCACCGTGCCAGCGCGCCTCTCGGAGCTGGGCCTTGGGGCTTGCAAGTCCACGCGTTCCACCACTTCGGCCAGCATGGAAGCTTTTGTACCCCTTCCTGCACCAGAGCCCCCAACCCCCGGTCTTGGTGCTGGCCTTTCCAGCAACCACCTGAGTGCTTGGTCATCAGGGTCTCTTTCCCCTCTCTTCATCTCGGTTGTCCAGCCGCCTGGAACACCTGTCTGCACTGGGGCTGCTGGGCTTCCCTGACACCACACCAGGCCCTTCTCAGGCAGTGTGTTCTCTTGGTTTGGCAGCTCCCGGGTCACAGTTTACCTTAAAAAAAAAAAAAATGTTTTGCAAGTTGAAAGACCCTCTCCTGCCTTTACTACAATTTCCATGCAGCTTTCCGTACTGTTTGTGGGAGATCCTAAGTAAATACTTGTTGGCCAGATCTTTCCTCCACCCACCCCAGCCTTACTATCTTGTTACTTAAAAGTGTGCTGGCTTCTGAAAGACCCTCTTTCCAGGTTCCATTGCACCCCCCCCCCAAATGATATGCTACCTTCCACCCAAACCCTGGTACCCCTAAGTTGGTGGTTTGGTCCCTGGCTCCCACCCCATCCTTAGCAACCCAGGCCAGCTGCCCTTCCACCCCAGCTCCACTGATTTCTGGCTTGTATGTACATACATCTCTTTGTCCCAAGTTTGGGGATCTTGATGTTGATTGGGGGATCAGGGAGCAGAGGCTTGAGTGTCCCACATGATGATTATAGTACAATTTGTGTGTTTACCGTTTGACTGCCTTTGTCAGCTGGTGGACATGAATTTGTGGTTTCTGGGAATTAGTGGATAAGGGACCCCACGTTTACTCTGACTTTTGGGTCTGTGGTTGGAGTTTGGGATAGGAAAAATTTTAGGTCCAGTGAGATAATGGTTCTGTGGATGAAGGAGCTTGCTGCACAAGCCTGGAGACTTGAATTTGGTTCCCAGAATCCACTTGAAGGTGGAAGGAGAGGATGGACTCCCCAAAGTTGCCCTCTGACCGCCACTTCAGCTCACACAACATGCCATACATACACAGTAATAATAATAAAAAGAAAGGAGAACAGTCCCACTTTAGATGAGAAGATGAGACTAGGGGAGAATTTTAAGTTTTGGAAAAGGGCTTGGGAGATGGCTCAGTGGCTAAAGCACTTGCTGTAGAAGCGTGAGGACCTGAGTTCAAATCCTAGAACCCATGTAAACAGCAGGTGGCCTTGGAGGCCCTCCTGTAATCCTAGCATTTGGGAGGTGGACACAGAATCCTTCAGCAAGCTGGGTTACATCGAGACCCTGCCTCATTATATAGGTGCAGAGAGTTTAGGAAGACCCCCCCCCCCAGTGTCAGCCTCAGACCTCTGCATGCATGCACACACTCATGAACACATACACAGGCATGCAAAAATAAGTCTTAAAAATCTTGGCATAGTGGTATAAGCCTATAATGGTAGCGCTCAGGAGCCTGAGGCAGGAGGGTTTTGGTGAATTTGAGACAAGCCTGGGCTACAATATGAGACCCTGTCCCAAACAAGAACCAAGTCCAAGAAACTAAAAATGGTTTCAAACTCACGTAGCAAGCCTGAGCATTCAGGATGGTTTCTGTCACCTTGTACCTTTTGGCCAGCCTTGGGTGATTTTGGGGTGCCCTTGCAGGGTAGCCATCCCTCCCTGTTTTTGTTTTCCATGGACTAGAATCCCCAGGCTGGGCTGGGCTAGTTCACAGAGATGAGTTGAGGTAAACTGTAAAGGACTTTGAAAACTGAACACAGTTCACAGTTGTCAAGTGACAATTATTTGTCATGGTGGCTCAGAGTAGAGCTGGGATAACTTAACTGGCCACCCTGTAACTGAAGGGATTCTACAGCCCTTCTCTGCCTCTTGAGTCCTTCTCTGGCCACGCACAGTGAATGTGGGTGTCTGTCTGGGGAAAGTCTCCAACAGGCATGGTGGTCTGGTTGATCAAATCTTGAGGCATTTGAGGCTCTGTCTGGTAACAGCTTTACCTGGTAATGCCAGGGTGCGTCCCTTTTGGAGCTTATTTTAGGGGTGCTAGAGTAAGGAAGTACCATCTCTAATTTAGTGTTGGGACCACTTTGCTCAGCTTTCTCTTCATGCAGTTCTGAGCCCCAGAGAGCAGCCTTGGTTGGTCCTGCCTAGTTGGTTGATGGCTCCCAGAACCAGCCTGTGCCCTTACCATGTGCCTTCAGTCGGGGGCAGTCTTTAAATAGAAATCAAATACTCTGGGAGTGATGGTCGGCTGTGGCCAGGGGACCCTCAAAGCAGAGGTAGCTAGAGGCCAAGGGTAAGGGGACAAACTGGGGTTTTGGCCCAGGAAGAAAAGACCCTTAGTTTAGACGGCCAGGAAAAGGTGAATGGAAAAGGACAGGGTTCTCAGACCTTTGTTTGCTTTTATGTGTATGAGTGTTTTGCCTGCATGAATTTAAGTGCACCGCATGTGTGCAGTGCCCACAGAGGCCAGAAGAGGGCATCAGATCCCCTGGAACTGGAGTTACAGATGGTTGTTAGCCTTCATGTGGGTGCTGGGCACTGAACCCTGGTCCTCTGCAACAGCAACCAATGCTCTTAACTACTAAGCCATCTCTCTAGCCCTACATTTTCTTCTTTAGAAAGGGACCCAGGTACTTGGCTTTTAGGTGGGCAAATGTAGGGTCAGTGTGTTTGGGGCTTTTAAAAACTTTTTTAAAATATTTTTATTATTTTTATTTTATGTGTATGAGTGTATTGCCTGCATGTATGTGAGTGCACCCATGTCGTGCAATGCCAAGGAGGTCAGAAGAGGGCGTCTGATTCCCCTGGAACTGGAGTTAAGGACGGTTCGTAGCCGCCATGTGGGTGCTGGGAATTGAACCTGGGTCCTCTGCAAGAGCAGTCAGTGCTCTTAACTGCTGAGCCATCTCTGTAGCCTCTTAAAAACTTTTTAAAAGCCAGTGTGTGGTGGTTTCAGGACAACTTGTGGAAGTCACTTCTCTACTTCCAACCTGTGGGTCTGGGGGATCAAACTCAGGTCATTGGGCTTGGCTGCAAGCACCTTTACCCACTGAGCCATCTCACTGACTCCATGCTGTTGGTGTTTTGAAAATCCTTCTTTTCTCACAGGACAGTGTGATGGGGAGGGTTTCCCTGCTGTTGAGGGGAGCGTGAATGAGCACACATGCAGCTGCTCGTGTCTTACCAACACCACAGAGTCTCTACCTCTTCTGCCTCTTCCAGATAGAAGTGTTTCTCAAATGTTTGGCCCTCCAGCCTCTGCCTCCCACATGCTGGGATGACAGGCCTATGCTACCATGCCCTGTTGGTGCACTGCTGGGGATCAAACCCAAGGCCCCCTATAAGTGACGCAACTACTCTAACAACTGAACCACATCCCCAGCCTGCCGTATACATTCATCGTCTTTTTAGTGGACTGTCCTATGAACTGTAAGGTGGCCCAGAGTATCCCTGGTCTCTACCCACTAGAACCCAGTAGCATCTCTGTGCACAGTTTGTGACAGTCTCTGTCATAAACCCTCCAAATTGTCCTGGGAGTACAGTCTTCCCAGTCAAGAGCCCCTGGCTCCCTGGCGGCACACAGGGCACAGGCCTACCTGTGGCCAGGGCAGAAACCAGGTGGTGGCCTGCCTGCTGCTTCTGAGGTCCCTTAGTATGAAGAAGGGGCCCACTGATCTCCAGCTTTTGGCACCAGGCCCTTCTCTGACTAGGCCCCAAAACTTGCCCTCTTTACCCTTGGTTATTCTCCTGCCTCTACAGCAGCCCAACCCTCCCACCCCCCCACTCCCC
>NW_008337205.1:2004608-2019116 GCF_000622305.1 Nannospalax galili
TCCCCCCCCCCAAAGACTTTTTTTGAGACTTGGTCTCACTATGTAGACCAGGCTGGCCTCAAACTCTCAGAGATCCATCTGCCTCTCTTTCCCAAGTGCTGGGATTAAAACTGTGCACCACCACACCTGGCCACATTTTAAAAATGAAGGTATGTGTTTATCATATATGCACACATTGAGTACCACAGTATACCTGTGGCGGTCAGAGGACAGCTTGCAAGAGTTGGTTCTTTCCTTCACCCTGGGGATTCCAGGGATGGGTTGTCAGGCTTGGCAGCAGGCACCTATACCCACTGAGCTGTATCGCTGGCCCATCTCCACTTGCTTAACTTTCCCAACGGGGAGCCCTATGAGGGCTGGAGGCAGGAAGCTTTGAGGCGGTGAGGACAGGGCTGCTCCTGCCCTCTGCTACCGAGCAGCTCCTCCACACCAAGACTAGTGCTGAACCTACCAGTGGGAATTAGGGAGGCTTCACACTTCCACCTCTAAGGCATGTTTGAAAGAGTGTGGTGGTGTTTGCCTCTGGGAAGGGGAAGGGCTAGGTATGAAATGGTTATCCCCAAATGTATTTTTTTTTCCATAAAGCATGTTGTGGGGGGGGGCATAGAGACAAGAGTGTTGCAGGTGTCAGTCATTCCTTGCCTTTTACCTCATTTGAAACGTATGTGTACGTGTGTGTGTTTATGTGTATGAGTATTTTACATATATATATATGTATATATATTATATATCACGTGTATGCAATGCCCTTGGAGGTTAGAAGAGGGCATCGAGCATCGTATCCCCTGGAACTAGAGTTACAGATGATTTGTTAGCTACCATGTGGGTGCTGGGAACAGAACCTGGGTCCTCTACAAGAGCAACCAGTGCTCTTAACTGCTGAGTCATCGCTCCAGCCCTGAAACAGGGTCTCTTGTTTGATGCTTCACATACAGGTTTAATTGGTTCCCAGGTGCCATTGCACCCCCCCCAAAATGATATGCTACCTTCCACCCTGGTACCCCTAAGTTGGTGGTTTGGTCCCTGGCTCCCACCCCATCCTTAGCAACCCAGGCCAGTTGCCCTTCCACCCCAGCTCCACTGATTTCTGGCTTGTATGTACATACATCTCTTTGTCCCAAGTTTGGGGATTTGAAGAGGTAGACCTGGTGATCTTGATGTTGATTGGGGGATCAGGGAGCAGAGGGCTTGAGTGTCCCACATGATGATTATAGTACAATTTGTGTGTTTACCGTTTGACTGCCTTTGTCAGCTGGTGGACATGAATTTGTGGTTTCTGGGAATTAGTGGATAAGGGACCCCACGTTTACTCTGACTTTTGGGTCTGTGGTTGGAGTTTGGGATAGGAAAAATTTTAGGTCCAGTGAGATAATGGTTCTGTGGATGAAGGAGCTTGCTGCACAAGCCTGGAGACTTGAATTTGGTTCCCAGAATCCACTTGAAGGTGGAAGGAGAGGATGGACTCCCCAAAGTTGCCCTCTGACCGCCACTTCAGCTCACACAACATGCCATACATACACAGTAATAATAATAAAAAGAAAGGAGAACAGTCCCACTTTAGATGAGAGAAGATGAGACTAGGGGAGAATTTTAAGTTTTGGAAAAGGGCTTGGGAGATGGCTCAGTGGCTAAAGCACTTGCTGTAGAAGCGTGAGGACCTGAGTTCAAATCCTAGAACCCACGTAAACAGGTGGCCTTGGAGGCCCTCCTGTAATCCTAGCATTTGGGAGGTGGACACAGAATCCCTCAGCAAGCTAGACCAAATCAGCAAGCTGGGTTACATCGAGACCCTGCCTCATTATATAGGTGCGGAGAGTTTAGGAAGACCCCCCCCCCATCCAATGCCAACCCCAGACCTCAAGCTTGTGTGGCAAGCACTTTCTGACCTGACCTATCTCACCAGCCCTATATTGCTGGGGCTGGAACCTAGGGCCCGTGCATGCTAAGCATATGCTGTACCACTGAGCTAGGTCACCAGCACCACTAAAGCTTTTTTAAAGTGATTGCTCTATGGGGCTAGAGTGATGGCTCAGCGGTTAAGAGCACTGACTGCTCTTGCAGAGAACCCGGGTTCGATTCCCAGCACCCACATGGTGGCTAACAACCATCCATAACTCCAGTTCCGGGGAATCAGATGCTTCTTCTGACCTCCATGGGCACTGCACGACACGGGTGCACTTACATACATGCAGGCAATATACTTCATATACGTAAAATAAAAATATTTTTTTTAAATGATTGCTATAGGGGACAGGAGAGGAAAAAAAGAAGTGGTAAGAAAAAAAGCAAGGACTGCTCTTACAGAGGACCTGAGTTCACTTCCTAGCACCCATGTCAAATGGCTCACAATAGCCTGTAACTCCAGCTCCAGGGGATCCCAGGCCCTCTTTTGAACTGGGGGCACTTGCACTCACTTGTCGGTACCCACACACAGACACACGTGCACATACATACACATAATTTAAAAATAAGAAGCTGGGTATGGTGGCACACACCTTTAATCCCAGCACTCACCAGGCATAGGCAGGCAGATCTCTATAAGACTGAGACCAGCCTGGTCTATGTAGTGAGTTTCGGGCCAGCAGGGGCTTGAGGGAGACCCTATTTATAAATAAATGATTGATGTAAGCCAGGTGTGGTAGTCCATCCCTGTAATCCCAGCACTTGGGAGGTGGAGGCAAGAGGATTGTGAATTTGAGGCTAGCCTGGGCTACATGAGACCTTGCCTCTAAAAACTAAAACAAGAAAGGTAAAATTTAGCATTTGAGTTATTTGTACCTGTACATCTTGTGGCGTTAATACAGTCTCAGTGTGGTGCTGCTGTTGGCTGTTGCCACCATCATCTCGATTACTGTCTCTTGTGCTGGAAAACCCTGGACCTATTCAGCACCCACCAGCAGCCACATTCTGGGTCATTGACTTTGACCTGCCCCCATCCCTGATTCCTGTAAGAGCAATCCTACAGAGGTTGTCTTTCTTGGTTTGATTTGGTTTGGCTTGGGGGGTATTTTATTTTATTTTAGACAAACAGGGTCCCATCATGTAACCCGGGTGGGCTTTGATCTCACAGATCCACCTGCCTCTGCATTTCAAGTGCCAAAATTAAAGGCAAAATTAAAACCACTCCCAGCTGTTAATTTTGAGGTGTTGTGTAGCTCAAGCTAGCCTCAAATTCACCAAGTAGCCAAGAGTGCCCTTGAATTTCTTTGTTGTTAACTGCTTTACTTACGTATTTATCTAGTATGTGTGTGTGCGCACCTGCTATATGGGATGCACATGGTGGTCAGAGGACAGCTTTTGGAGTGGGTCCTGGAGGTCAAACTCAGGTCAACAGACTTGGCAGCAAGTACTTCTAGCTGGCCTTTTGGGGTTCTGTAATTTATTTTTATTTTATGTATATGAATATTTTGCTTGCATTATATAAATACACCACATGCCTGCAGAGGCCAGAAGAGGGCGTCGGATCACCTGGAACTGGAATAACAGACAGTTGTTAGCTATCATGTAGGTGCTGGGAACTGAATGTAGGTCCTTTGCAGGAGCAGCCAGTGCTTATAACTGCTGAGCCATCTCCCCAGCCCGTTTTTTTAAGGTTTATTTTAATTTGTGTGTACATAGGTGTCTGTCGTATGCAGCATATGTACAAATGTTCACAGAAGCCACAAGAAGGGATCGGATCCCCTGAGGCTAGACTTAAAAGCACTAGTGAGCCTCCCTGCATGGCTTCTGGGAACCAAACTCAAGTCCTCTGGAAGAGCAGCAAGCGCTTTAACTGCTGAGCCACCTCACTAGCCCTAAATCCCCCAAACTGCACTTTTAATTTTTTTTTCAATATTGAACCCAGGGCTTGGTGCACGCTAGGCAAGTGCTCTTACCACTGATGTACACCCCAGCCTCTAGTTTTTGTTGTTTGGGGGTGGGCAGCTTGAATTTCGGCTCCTTCTGCATCTACCTCCCAAGTGCTGCGATCACAGGCATGCAACACTTGCTTTCTGCAGTGCTGATACTCGAATCCAGGGCCTCATGTGTGCTAGGCAGACACTACCAACTGAGCCACAGCCCCACTCCCAGAGTTTGTCTGTGACTAGCTTATTTCACTTAGCATCATGTCCTCAAGGTCTGCCAAGTCCCAGGTCCCCTCAGGGTTCTAGTGTAGAGAACTGAGCCCTACTCTGTGGGTGTGGAGGTCTCCCTGGGTACAACATGGGCTCTGTGCCACCAGGCCCAGCCAGAACTCCTTCAGTTAGGGCACCTATCTCCCTCTGACTTAGGTGCTCTAAGCACCCACATCTAGTCACCCTAGACCCTAGAGTGTTGGGATTCTGGATGGTCCCGTTGCCTGGCACCTGGTCTTGGTTCAGCTACAGGGAGCAGCCTCTTTCTGAGGCTGTCTAGTGGAAACCCCTCTCTTTTTTACCCTCCTAGATTCCTGGAGTCCTGCTGCAGATGGGCATTGTAGAGGCGCACCTGTCTGTCCTTCCTCCCAGCCAGTGACGGAAGCCCACGCACACCCCCTAGATACTACCCACCATCCTTCTCTGCTCCTACCCCTCTCAGATGAACCCTGTCCTGAGAGTCCCTTCCCCGGGCCCTTAGGAGATCCTGTCTTTGCTGCTGCCACCTCTGCCTCTTGTCAGCCTCAGTGACCCTGAACTTGCCTCCTTTACGGTGAGGGGCCCTCCCTCTTCCAACTACTGTGAGACTGCTCTTCCCACCTTTGGCTTTTTTCTGAGGGGACAGGTTTTGTTTGTTTGTTTGTTTAATACGTATGGGTATTTGCCTGCATGTATGTAAGTGTACGCGTGTCATGCCTTAGGAGGCCAGAAGAGGGTGTCACATCCCCAGGACTGGAGTTATAGATGTTGTTAGCTACCATGTTGGTACTGGGAACTGAACCTAGGTCCTCTGCAAAAGCAGCCAGTGTTCTTAAATGCTAACCCATCTCTCCAGCCCCTGAGAGATAGTTCTTGATCTAGAGGAAGGGGTTTAGGGGTTGGTTCCCATTTGGTGATCCAACTGTGTACTATGGCCATACCCTCCTGCTGCAAGCCTGTTGTATGTGCCTGTCTTTGACTCTGTAAGATTCTGTTTCTTTTTTGTTTGATTCCTGCCCAAACCAAGTCTTCAGATTCTGATATCAAGGCAAATCCCGATTTCCCCCATCCCCTTGGAGAAATTTTGTTCCAGGGATTTATGTTTAATCTTTCTCGTCAAAAACTGACCTTTTTCTCTCTAGGATATATATGGCCCCAGTGGCTCTTTATTTATTTTATTGAGTCTAATATAGCCCAGGGTGACCTTGAACTTGGTGCATAACCAAGAGTGACTTTGAAGGAATCATTGTGTTGAGTCCTGGTGGCATAGTTACTTTTTTTGTGATGCTAAAAGACAGTCTCTATCTTTCATAAAAAATGCTTTTAAATTAATTTTATGTGTATGAATGTTTTGCCCGCATGCATGTAAGTATATCCATGTCATTCAGTGTCCTTGAAGGCCAGAAGAGGGCATGAGATCCCCTAGAACTGAAGTTGGGGATACTTCTTAGTTGCCAATGTGGGTGCTGGGAATCGAACGAACCTGGGTCCTCTGTTAACCACTGAGCCATCTCTCTAATCCCAATGGTTTCCTTCTTTGCCTGTTTACTACATTCTGTACCATACTCTCTATCTCAGTCTTTTTAGCCCAGGCTGACTTTGGAACTTCCCATTCTTCTACCTTAGCCTCCCAAGTAGCTGGGATTATAGGCTTGGACCACCAGCCGGTCTCAGCCATCCAGTGAGACCTCCAGTGATCAGCAACCATGACTATACATCAGGCTTATGTTGCAGCTGTGGGACAAAGGTAGGAGGCCATGTGGCTCACTGATGTAACAACCCCCCTTCCCTCATTTCTTTCTCCCTAAGGATCTTTTCCAGATGTGAGTGTCCCTCCCAGGTGCTGCTGAGGCCAGACCAGGAGCCAGTGACTTGAGAACTCTAGTTCACTCCAGTCCAGGTCCTACACAGAGGAAGCCTAGCCCCCATTGCTTCCCAGGGCAGGACTACCAGGTGAGCGTTGGGCCCCAGGAGGAGGCCCCCCAAAGTGGCAGAAGGAATTCGAGTTTCCCTGTTCCCTTGCTTCCCCAGGTCTGTCCCCTGCCCCGACTCGACTTTGGTTAACTCATGGTGCGAGTGGTCACGTGGCTAGTGTAGGTGAGTTCTTCCAATGCCCAAATGGCTCACAGGCTCACTTTCTAGCCAGAGGTCTGTCAGTCATGCCCAGCAAGCTGGTAACCCCATGGCTAACCTACAGAGACTCACTGTTGGCCTGATGGCTCTATGTACCCTGTCTGTGATCCTTCAGGTGTTTGGACAGTACAGGCCGGGTCCCCCTCTTCCATTCATCCCTGACTTCCAGGAAGCACCCCCTCCAATCCACGATGGCTGCAGAGACACTCAACTTTGGGCCTGAGTGGTGAGTCACCCCGGCTTGGCCTGTGGAGAGAAGCTGGGGTGGTGGAAAAGGGCCACATGGACCTCGGTCTCTCTTCCATTTTGTGTGGGTTCTAGGCTGAGGGCTCTTTCCAGTGGTGGTAGTGTGGCCTCCCCACCTCCATCCCCTGCCATGCCCAAATATAAGCTGGCCGACTACCGCTATGGGCGAGAGGAGATGCTGGCTCTCTATGTCAAAGAGAACAAGGTAGGTGTTGGGGGAGTGGCTCCCTGCCATGCATCTCTCTAGTGAGCTGCCCTGCAGTGTGTAATGTCCTGCTGTATCACAGGTCCCCGAAGAGCTACAAGACAAGGAATTCGTGGCTGTGTTGCAAGAGGAGCCTCTACAGCCCCTGGCCCTGGAACCTCTGACAGAGGAGGAGCAGGTGGGGCCGGGCCGGGCTGGGCATGGCTTGGGAAGATGGAAGCTGATTGGGTGATGGGTCCTCACTCCCACCCCTGGCTCCCTCCTCAGAGAAACTTCTCCCTGTCAGTGAACAGCGTGGCTGTGTTGAGGCTGATGGGCAAAGGGGCTGTGCCTCCCCCAACAGCCACCTCCCGTGGCAGGGGCAGCACACGGAGCCGAGGTAGAGGGGTGACTCCATGTCTTGGGGAAGGGGTTGTTGAGGGTATAGAGGAACACTCTGGCAAGTCCTCTTAAACCCAGATGTGTCCCATCCTCCAGGCCGTGGGCGTGGTGACAGCTGTTTTTACCAGAGAAGCATTGAAGAAGGTGATGGGGCCTTTGGACGCAACCCCCGGGAGATTCAGCGCAGCCAGAGCTGGGATGACAGGTGGGATTGAACAGATGGAGGAGGACAGAGGTAGAGCAGAGGGGGAGTAGGGTTGGGCCAGGATCCCCTAGGGTGTGGCAGGGGGTGGGGGTGATGTCTTAAGGGAAGGACCAGAGAAAGATTTACTAGGTGAGCCCTGGTCAGAGCTCTCTGGGCTCAGCCTGCCGTTTCCTTCTGGGCTCTGTGATCTGTTTGTGTGCTTCAATGGCTCCCTTTTCCCCAGCCTGATGTCTCCTAGTTCCCCCGGCCCCCCTCTGGGGGAGGGGATGCTAACCAGCATCTTTCTCTCCCACAGAGGTGAAAGGCGGTTTGAGAAATCTGCAAGAAGGGATGGAGGTATGAGAATGTTAAGCCTGGTGGACAGTGGGGTAGAGAGGCGACTGAGAAGGGTGACCCCCAGATAGAGGGTGGTAGGGGAGACAGGAGGGCCTGGAGTAGGCTCATGAGGCTTTGGCACCAGGTGGCCATGATCTGATGATTATCTGTCTCCCTACACCCCAGCACGGGCTGGGTTTGAGGAGGGAGGCGCTGGCCCAAGGAAGGAGCATGCACGCTCAGACAGTGAGAACTGGCGCTCACTAAGAGAGGAACAAGAAGAGGAGGAGGAGGGCAGCTGGAGACTAGGGGCAGGACCTCGGCGAGATGGTGATCGCTGGCGCTCCTCCAGCCCCGGTAAGATGGGCAAGGTGGGGTTCAGGAGCTGTCCCCCATGGCTGGGAGGAGAGGGCAGGTGCTGGCTGGAGATCATTTGGGTGGCAGAGCATCTTGGGGGCTTCCATGCTGGTTGGGAGGACCCAGTGAACTGGAGAAGGCAGATTGTGGCTTGACAGGACACTGGTTTTTTTTTTTTTGCCTTTCTCAAACTTTCTCTCCCAGATGGTGGCCCCCGTTCTGCTGGCTGGCGGGAACATGGGGAGCGGAGGCGAAAATTTGATTTTGATTTGCGAGGGGAACGTAGCGGGTGTGGTGAAGAGGACGGGCGGGGTGGGGGAGGCAACTCTCACCTCCGGAGGTGCCGTGGGCTCGATGGCTTTGAGGATGACAAGGATGGGCTCCCGGAATGGTGCTTGGACGATGAAGACGAAGAAATGGGCACTTTTGATGCCTCTGGAGCCTTCCTGCCTCTCAAGGTACCCACCTCAAGGACTGATGAGAGGTTGGTGGGAGCTGTCCCCTGGCAACCTCCCACTATATGCCTTCTACCCCTTTTCCACACCAGAAGGGCCCCAAGGAACCCATTCCTGAGGAGCAAGAGCTTGACTTCCAGGGCCTGGAGGAAGAAGAGGAGGAACCTTCAGAAGGACTGGATGAAGAGGGGCCTGAGGCAGGTAAGTCTTCCAGGTCTGGCCAGGAAGAAGCCTGAGAATCTTAGGCTGGGACTGGTGGGCAAGAGGGATCTTGTTGCCAGGCCGGTCACTGGCTGCCCACCTACCTACCTGTAGGGTCAAGTTACTTAAAAATGCCAAGCCAGGGGGCTGGAGAGATGGCTCAGCAGTTAAGAACACTGACTGTTCTTGGAGAAGACCCAGGTGCGAATCGCAGCACCCACACGGCAGCTAACAACTGTCTATAACTCCAGTTCCAGGGGATCCGACAGCCTCTTCTGTCCTCGGCAGGCATTGCATGACACGGGTGCACTTACTTACATGCAGGCATAACACTCATACACATAAAATAAAAATAATAAACAAAATTAAAAAAAAAAAAAAGCCAAGCCAGGGCTGGCAATAGCTGGCTCAGTAAGTGAAGGTGCTTGCTGCCAAGCCTGAAAATCTGAGTTTGATCCCAAGAATCTATATGGTGGAAGAAAAGAAGCACCGCCAGGAAGTTGTCCTTTGACCTCATGACCACATGTGCATGTACACACATACACACAAAATGGATAAATGTGGTGGTACATGCCTTTAATCCCAGCACTCGGGAGGCATAGACAGGCAGATTTCTGTGAGTTCAAGGCCAGCTGGGGCTACAGGGTGGTGCCCTCTCTCAAAAAACTAACTAGGTAAAAAAATGCATATGATCAGAATGACCTTTGGCATCCCTCGGAAGCTCTATAGAGCCTACAGTGTCCAACAACAGCCCTTCATAGCATTGTGGGTCCTGCAAATGTCCCACAGAATAGGACCAGGGAGTCACTGTGCACTGATGCTTGGTTTTCCACATCCACACTCACATCACGGAGTGGACCAAAGTTATGAGGAGGGACATACTAACCAAGGTCTTATTTTCCCCTTTGTTTTTATTCTGTGTGTTCTTGTGTGTGAATGTGGGCCCACCTTGCACGTGTGTGTGTGTGCGTGCGCACGCACAGTGTATGTATGTATGTACAGACCTCTAGAAGACAACCTCAGGTGTAGGGCCTCCCCATTCCCTTGAGGCAGGCTCTTTTTGTTGATTTCCACTCCCTGTACCAAACTGGTTGGCCCACGAGCTTCCAGGATCTCTCCTACCTCTGCTTCCCATTGTCCCATAGGAAAACTGACATTCCAGACACACACCACCAGGTCTGGCTCTTATGTGAGTTCTGAGGATTTGAACTAGGGTCCTCAGGTTTGTGAAACAAGTGCTTTTATCCACTGAGCCTCTGCCCCTTTGGTTTTGAGTTCAGTATTCCCTCATCACCAGGTGGAAAGGAGCTGACCCCATTACCACCTCCAGAGGACAAGTCTAATTCCCCATCCCCACTGCCTGCCTTGGGCCCTCTCTGGACGACAAATGGGGATGGTGACGAAACAGTGGAGAAAGAGCTGCCTGTAACTGAAGGTAGACAGGAGGGTACTGCCAGAGAAGGCTGGCCAGGGGGTGGGTATTGAAGTGGGGCTCTATTGAGAGTCCCTGCATCTAGAGGGTGCATAGGGCTGTCTTGACCCCTTCTCTGCCCCTCCCTATTTCTCTCTTCCCAGGAGATGAGATGAGGGCACTCCCGCTGAGTCCTGGGGTCGGCTCACCCCCTGGCCCACCTGTAGATCTAGAAGATGAAGAAGGCTTGAAGCACCTGCAACAGGTGTGGGGGTGTCTGCAAATGCTCCAGGGCCTCCCCTCCAGAGGTTCAGGGTACCTTCGTCCTGTCTGGTTGGTCTTTGGCCCCAGGCCCCTACCTCTTGGTGTTGCTGGGATTGGGCATCTCAGCCTGGCCTCTCTTCCTGGGCCCACAGGAGGCAGAGAAGCTGGTGGCATCCCTGCAGGACAGCTCCCTGGAGGAGGAACAGTTCACTGCTGCCATGCAGACCCAGGGCCTGCGCCACTCCACAGCTTCCACTGCCCTTCCCCTCAGCCATGGAGCTGCCCGAAAATGGTTCTACAAGGACCCGCAAGGGGAGATCCAAGGTAGCTAGCTGCAGGAGGCAGGCAGCTGCAGGGCGGGGTCGTGTTTTATTTTTTTGGAGGCATTGCATAGCTCTGGCTGGTCTGGAACTCCCTACATAGACCTGTCTGGCCTCACTCTCACAGACATCCACATGCCTGTGCCTCCCACGTGCTAGGATTAAAGGCATGTACTGCATTCTTCCTCTAGGATCTGTCAGTGTGCTCTCTGACCCCAGTGGCCTCTCCTAATGGCCCTCACACTCTTGTTCCAGGCCCTTTCACAACCCAAGAGATGGCAGAATGGTTCCAGGCCGGCTACTTCTCCATGTCCCTCTTGGTGAAGCGGGGCTGTGATGAGGGTTTCCAGCCGCTGGGAGAGGTGATCAAGATGTGGGGCCGTGTGCCCTTTGCCCCCGGGCCTTCGCCACCCCCGTTGCTGGTGAGCATCATCCGCAGGTTGCAAGGACAGACAGTAGGGGTTGGACGCAGAACCTCAGAGGCTGTCTTCCCCACCACCTGGCATGCTGGATATGTTCCTGCTGGGCACACTCACATCAGGCATGTTTCACCTCCCACAGGGGAACATGGATCAGGAGCGGCTGAAGAAGCAGCAGGAGCTGGCTGCGGCGGCCTTGTACCAGCAGCTGCAACATCAGCATTTTCTTCAGCTGGTCGGCAGGTATGGGGAGCTGCAGGGCTTTGAATGGCTGGTGAGGGTGGTGGTCCTGAGTAGTCCACCACTGAGCCCCATGTGCCTCTGTAGCCGCCAGCTCCCGCAGTGTACACTCCGGGAAAAGGCAGCTATGGGGGACCTGACGACACCGCCGACGCCGCAGCCGCAGCAGCAGCAGCAGCAGCAGCAGCAACAGCAGCAACAGCTTACTACGTTCCTGCAGCAGCTCCAGGCTCTCAAAACCCCCAGGTCCATGCTATGTGACAAGGCCATCCATGTCTGAGTATACACGTGTGTGTGCATGTGCAATGTGAAGGTATACGTGAGGGTGAGGGTGTGCACATGTGTTTGAATGTGCATGTGTGTATATGCATTTGTGTTAGTGAATGTATGTGTGTGTGTATGTGTGTGTGTAAAGGTATGCATGTGTATGTCTTAGTGAATGTGCGCATGTGTACAAGTGTGTATGCATTGTGAGTAAATGTGTGAGTGTGCATGGTGTATGAGAGTGTGTGCATGCACGCACGTGGGGGAGGGGAGCAGGCCCCAGGTGGATGCAGTGTCCTCAAAGCCAGTAATTTGCTTCTTAGAGGTGGGGACCAGAACCTGCTCCCGACGATGAGCCGGTCCTTGTCGGTGCCAGATTCAGGCCCCCTTTGGGACTTACATACCTCAGCCTCATCACAGTCAGGTGAACGTCTAGCCTGGCCTGTGCCATATCCCAGCCCCCTCCTCTCCCTCCAAGTCTCTGCTGCTCACCCTCAGCTGCCCTGACTCCTGTCTGTGGGTGGCTGGGGAGCTTAGCTGGGCCTGGGCACCCTCCACAGCTGCCTGTCCCCCTGCAGGTGGTGAGGCCAGTCTTTGGGACATACCAATTAACTCTTCGACTCAGGGTCCAATTCTCGAACAACTCCAGCTGCATAAAGTGAGTGTTGGACTGGCCCGGTGGAAGGGTGGCTGAAGCTGGCAGAGCCTCCCAGTTGGAAATGGGCTCATGCATGTCTTTGTCACCACAGTTCCAAGAGCGCAGAGAAGTGGAGCTCAGGGCCAAGCGGGAGGAGGAGGAGCGCAAGCGCCGTGAGGAGAAGCGCCGCCAGCAGCAGCAGGAGGAGCAGAAGCGGAGGCAGGAGGAGGAGGAGCTCTTTCGGAGGAAGCAGGTTCGATTCCCCCATGCCTGTTCCCATCCCTGTCCCCTACTTCCCCAGCTAGCCACCCTCACCCGCTGTGTTTTGCAGGTGCGACAGCAGGAGCTGCTATTAAAGCTGCTGCAGCAGCAGCAGGCAGCGAATGTCCCCATGCCCCCTGCCCCCAGCTCCCCACCCCCACTTTGGGCTGGCCTGGCCAAGCAAGGCCTGTCCATGAAGACGCTTCTGGAACTGCAGCTGGAGAGTGAGCGACAGCTGCACAAGCAGCCTGCACCCCGGGAATCGTTGAGGGCCCAGGCCTCCAACCACCGTGTGGTGAGCAGCAACAGCCTCTGGGGACCTTTTCTGGGATGGGGGTCATGGGGAACTGAGCTCAGACCTGTGAAGCCAGAGCCTTGATTCTTTGCTTGACTGTAAGAATGTCCCCCTCTCCCTGGTCTTTACCTACTCCCTCTACCTGTGACCTCCCCCCAACAACCCTCCCACGCTAGGTATCTAGGCTTCCATTACTAAAGTCCTCTCCCCTAACTTCCTGCCATTTGCAGCAGCTTGGGGGCTTGGGCACTGCCCCTCTGAACCAGTGGGTGTCGGAGGCCGGTCCTCTGTGGGGAGGGCCTGACAAGAGTGGGGGCGGTAGCAGTGGCAGCCTGGGGCTCTGGGAGGACACCCTGAAGAGTGGCGGGAGCTTGGCCCGAAGCCTGGGCCTGAAGAACAGCCGGAGCAGCCCATCTCTCAGGTGGGCACCCCCACCCCACCCCCACCCCCCTGCTTGGCCAGGGTGGGTCAGGGAGGGAAGGATGCCTAAGTCTCTGGGTTCATCTGTGGCCTGCAATTTCCTCACCCACCTCAGTGACTCATACAGCCACCTGTCTGGTCGACCTGTTCGCAAAAAGACGGAAGAGGAAGAAAAACTGCTAAAGTTGCTGCAGGGCATCCCCCGGCCGCAGGATGGCTTCACCCAGTGGTGTGAGCAGATGCTACACACCCTGAGCACCACGGGCAGCCTGGACGGTATAGTGGGTACACCCAGCAGGCCATGCTGGTACCAGGGGCTCTAGACCTGCCCAACACCTGATTGTCCCCTCTTTACAGTGCCCATGGCTGTAGCGATCCTCAAGGAGGTGGAGTCTCCCTATGACGTCCATGATTATATCCGTTCCTGCCTGGGGGACACGCTGGAAGCCAAAGAATTTGCCAAACAGTTCCTGGAGCGGAGGGCCAAGCAGAAAGCCAGCCAGCAACGGCAGCAGCAGCAGGTGAGGTCTTGGGAGGACCTGGGAGGGGAGGGGAGGTGCCTGGTGCCCTCCTCATACTCCCTCCCTTTCTGTTACCTTAGGAGGCCTGGCTCAGTACCACCTCCCTTCAGACAGCCTTTCAGGCCAACCACAGCACCAAACTTGGCCCTGGGGAGGGCAGCAAGGCCAAGAGGCGGGCGCTGATGCTGCATTCAGACCCCAGCATCTTGGGTGAGCACAGGGTGGGGCTGGGAAGACACTTTGCTCTCCTTGTACAGGCCACATGGGGCCTGGGGGAGCTCACCTCACTTCTCCCTCCACTTCAGGGTACTCCCTGCACGGCCCTTCTGGTGAGATCGAGAGCGTGGATGACTACTGACCAGCCTGTCCTACCAGCCCCCTGGGCTTTCAGACCAGGGCAGCAGCAGCTTGGACCCTCAGGTCCCCAGCTTGCAGGCTCCCAGCCAGGAGCGGAGGAGAAAGCGGGGCAGGGTCCCCAGCACTTGCTACAAACCACACGATGCACCTTAACTCACCCACCACGAGGCACTTTACAGATGGGAGGGACTCTTTCTTTTTTCTCTTTAATTTTAAACGTTAGGAGAGACAAAAGTATCATTCAGAAACTAGACTGTAGACCCCTTTCCCCTATTGGGGGTAATGGGTGATGATAGAAGGTCCACAGAGGGGGTTTTTGTTTGTTTTTCGGTTTTGTTTTTTAAGAAAAATAAGAAAAATAATGAAAAAAAGTTAGGAGGCTGAAAAGAAAAAAACACTGTTATTTTGGGGCAGTGGGTACCAGGCCCCATGGACCTGTCCTGCCCAGCCTTCCCCCCCCCTCCCCCCCCCCCCCCCCCCCCCCCCCCGCCCCACCCCTCCCGCCCC
>NW_008337205.1:2019304-2045949 GCF_000622305.1 Nannospalax galili
GTCACTGGGGTAACTGGAAGCTGGGTTGCTGGCAGTTTGCACAGTGAGTCGTCGTCCCCCCCCAGAAGTCCCACCTGCCGGACCTGCTGTGAACAGCTCTCTGTGGCAGAGGTGTCTGGGTTGAGGGCCAAAGTTGCCCTCTTGACTCAGCTGCTTTGGGGGAGTGTTGCACAAATTGGACAAGCTGCCTCAGACCCCACCCACACCCCTACCCCAAGCCACCCTCCTGCACTGGCTGACGGGAGATGGAGGGCCTGTCAATGCCAGCCTGTCAGAGGTAGGATTCGAACTCAGGCCTGCTGAGGGGCTGCCCCCACCGCTGCCATTTTGGGGGTTGGCCTGGGTGTGACTGAAAGCCCTGGCTCCCTGCCTTTGCCACATGAATGTATACTCTGGCCCCCAGGCCCCTGCCTCTCACCCCCTCTGAGGGGTACAGACCTTCCTGTAGGAGCTGGGGAGCACCACCTCCCTTTGTCATGGTGGTGCCCCTACTCCTGTGAGGGATGGAGGACAATGAAGGGCTTCTTGGGGCTGAACTATGGTGGGGGGCCATCATGGCAGCCCCCCCTATCTGCAGCCAGCTGTGTGGGATGTGGACCACTGAGCTCTCTGCCTGATCCCTCCCTCGACCAAATGGGAGAGGAGCCAGTGGCCCCTCCCCTTGATGCGTTTTTTAATGTTGGGTAAGGCTGGAGGTCAAGAGCACCCCTGTGTCCGGAGCAGTGGTTGCCTTGCCTGTTGCTGTTTGACTTCTCACTCCTAGTCCCCTGCCTGGGCTTGTCTCCATTGTTGCCCCCCCCCCCATAGTTTTATCTTTTGTGTTCTCATGGAATTCTCCCCTCAGAGCGTATTATTAGGGTGAGACTGCCACTGCCCCCCTCCATGAATGTATTTCTCCTCTCTGTCCTGGGGAAGTGGGGAGTAGCCCCACCTTCTTTCCCTGTCTATCCCCAGAGAGATGACTTTTTTCCTTTTTTTCTTTTTTTTTTTTTTGCACCAAAGTGACAACTGGGTCAGTGTTGGGGATAAGGCCGGCCTCTGGGTGAAAGGGCCCCTTCACCTGCTTCTCCCTGGTTTCCACAGTGTTAGCGTCCGTGAAAAGACAATATTCTCTCTAAAGCAATAAGGGGGTGATGGGCCAGGGGGAAACTGTCTTGCTGCTGCTGGCCCCCCAGCTCCCCTTCCCTCTTGCCAGCCTAGTGGTGTTGGAGGGGTGGGGGAGACTACTCTGTGACTGAATGTAACCCGCCCTGTCCCTGCCACAGCCAATGCAGGGGAAGGGGGGGCACTTGTCTCTTCCTGCCCCTTCCCCCCTAGCTAAAGAGACTGACCTTGGGGGCCCATGAGCCTGGAGAGGCCTTAACCCTGTGAGGAAATGTAGGGGATCCCTCTCCCACCCCATCCCCTCTGAGAGTGGTCAATGTTTACAAGCCCTGAGCCCCTAGCCCAGGGACTCAGACCCCCTCCCCTTAGTCTTATCCTTTCCCTAGTCCAGTCTTCCTGGGCCCTAGCTGCTCCATCCCCTTTTGGGGTTCAGGGTAGTATAGGTGTCCTGTGTTTCCCATTTTCCCCACCCCTACCCTATGTAACTTCCCTTTCTTCTACCTGTCCTTGTAAATATTCCCAATAAAACTCAGTGTGTGTTATCCCAGCCCACCTTGTTTGCTGATTTTTCCTGGGGAAGGGTCTGGGGAGGAGTGACAAAGCTAAGGGCTAAGGAACTGGGGACAGTGGCATGGCCAGGTGGGCCTGTGTGCATCTGGGACCTTATGACCTGGCTTATGCTCTGCCTGGAGCTTGGTGGAGCCCCAGGTAGTAGAGAAAGAAAAACAGCAAGGCAAGGGAGGACACCAGGTACAGAGTTGGAATTGGTTCCTTTATGGAAAAACTGAAAATATAATAAAAATTAAAATAAAACCGGTTTAAAAAAGCCAGCCCCTGGAGTTTCCACCTCCTGCCTCTGGCCCTCCAGAGGGGTAAGACCCCAACCCCAGGGCAGCAAAGGATGAGGGCTTTCCTGCCCCTCCTCGTGTCCCCTATTCCATCCCAGCCTTTATCTCCACAGTGGGGGCCCCGGGAGGAACCAAACCTGGGTAGGGGAGCAGGACCCAAGGCCCTGTGGCCCAGGGAGAGAGGCTTGGCACATGTACCCAGCCCCAGAGCTCCGGGCCTGTAGTGTGGGCATGGGCAGGGCTGCTCCCCGCCTGGGCCCAGCTGGGCTTGGGGTGGTTAGTTCCAGATCTTGAGGAAGGAGTCCCAGGAGCCTGTGGCCACAGCCATCCCATCATCTGTGACCCCAAGACAGCTCACACGGTTGTCATGGCCAGCAAGGACACCTGGGGAAGAGGAGAGGGACTTAAGAACCAGTCTGGCCCACACCCTCTACCTCTTCGCTGTGGAACCCAGCACTGAGGCCATACCTGCGCGGTCCCCCTTCATGGCATCCCAGATGTTGCAGTTGAAGTCATCATAGCCGGCAAGCAGCAGCCTGCCGCTGCGCGAGAAGGCAACCGAGGTGATGCCGCAAATAATGTTATCGTGGGAATACATAAGCAGCTCTTGATCAGCCCGCAGGTCGAACAGGCGGCACGTGGCATCATCAGAACCCGTGGTGAAGGCATAGCCACTGGGGAAGAACTGCAAGATGTAGGCCAGAGGGGATGAGGGTGTGGGCCAAAGTCGAGGGGAAGGGAAGCCTACCCATCTTGCCCCCCAACTTACAGCCACTGCGTTGATGTCCGACTCGTGACCTATAAAGGTCTGTCGGCACATGGAATCCCGCACATCCCACAGCTTGATGGAGGCGTCACAGGCACCTGACACAAAGGTGCGGCCATCGGGGGCCAGTGACAGGGACATCACGTCTCCACTGTGTCCAGCAAAACCTACAGTCTGCTGGCCTGTCTCAATGTCCCACAGGGCACTGGAGAAGGGACAGGAGGAAGACTCAGAGATGAAGTGAAGGACAGACTCCCTGGCTCCCCCACCATCACTACCACATGAACCCACCTCTGATCTGATACATGTTTCTGGAAGGAGACCCAGAGCCTAAAGAGGTGGGACAGACCCTCAGTGCCCACCCAGAGAGAAAGGCTAGGTGCTTAAGTGGTGTGCTGAGCCCCAAAAGCGGGAAGGGTGGGTTAGCCCAGGCAGCTCAGCCTGGCAGGGCCTCACCAGGTGGTATCCCCAGAGCTGGTGATAATTTGGTTGTCATCCAGGAAACGGCAGCAAGAGAGGTACCCTGGGAAAAGGGGCTAGTCAGCAGGGTCTGAGGAAAGCCAGTACAGCCCTTCTCCAACCCTGACCATGTCCTTGACTACCCCCCTCACCAGTGTGGCCGGGCAGCTCGCGGCTGACCCTGACATTGCCCTCTCGGGTTTTGAGGCTGTAGATGGAACAGATGTTGTCCAAACCCCCACAGGCCACAAAGTTCCCTGAGGGTGCGTAGGCACAGGTCATGACCCAGGAGGAGCGCAGTGGGATGGCGTGGACCTAAAGAAGGGCAGCACCCAGCGTCAGAGCCAGCCAGGGCCCAGCAGCCCTACCCCGCCCACATGAGGTGCCAGCTCTACCTTGTTGGTGGTGTAGCTGTCCCAGATGATGAGTTTCCCATCCTGGGAGGCGCTGACCAGCAGCCTACAGCAGTAGCAGGGGACAGGCAGAGGGGTCAGGGTGTGGAAGCCCTCATTTAGAGGGAGGGCCCCTCCATGAAGAGAACAGCTCTTGAGAAGACTCCCCAGCAGCCACCCCAAAGTCCCACCAGTGTTGTCCTGCTTTTCCCCTGGTCCCCTGGGGATGAGACTATCTTCCCAACTTGCACTGACAAAGCTCCCCACCAGACCTGAGGATGCCCCCCTGACCACTATAAAATCACCCAAGTCTAAGGGCTAGGCATGGTGGCACACACCTTTAATTCCAGCACTCATGAGGCAGAGACGTGCAGATCTCTGTGAGATCTAGACCAGCCTGGTCTACATAGTGAGTTAAAGGCCAGCTGGGGCTACAGGGAGACCATCTCAAAACAAAAACAAAAAAACAAAATCACCCCAGAGCCTAGGGATCCTAAAAGAAGGGTCACCCACACACCTTGAGTCTGTCCCCCAGTGCATGGCGTAGATTTTTGCCAGGTGTCCACGGAGGGTCCTCCTTGTTCTCATCTGAATTCTCCCCACTGGGTCCAGCCCAGCTGTGATCTAAATGGGAGAGACCAACAGGATCAGGGAGACCCAGGTAACAAAAATCCATCCCCCTCAGTTCCCCTGCCCAGCCCTACAATCACCTTACCTGGGTCAGTGTGGAATCCCCGCATGCTTTCCTGGCGTCCTGTAAGTGACAGGCAGAACAGGAGAGGGAGAAGGAGAGAAGTCCAATGGGGGAAAAAGGAAAGAACAGGAGACATGGCAGTGTGGAGGGAAGGTAAGATATTGTAAGATACCCTTCTACACACACACACACACACACACACACACACACACACACACACACGGGAAGCAACACACACACACGCACACGGTCACGGGAAGCAACACACTCAAGCCAAGCAACACCAAGCAACACACTCACACGGTCACGGGAAGCAACACACTCAAGCCACGCCTGGCCCAGCCCAGCTCAGCCTCCCCAACCCAGCCGTCCTCACCCGGATCTGGTTCCGGAGCTGCTCGGCCTCCTGTCTCAGTTGCTCCAGCTCACTCATGGCGCCGGGCCCGTGGGGCGGGGTTGGGGGCGGCAGGGGGCCGCGGGACGGGGGCTGGGGGAGGCAGCTCCTGGCCGCTGGCCCGAGGCCTGGGAAGGGAGGGGGGATGCAAGGCTGACGTCAGGCCCCAAGGCCGCAGGCGTTACGGGGCGGGGGCGGGGGTGGAAGCAAGCAGCCCGGAAGGGGTCAGCGGGCTAGCGGGAGACAGGGAACACGGTCCCCAGGGCAGGATGGGGGTCTCGGGGACCCCAAAGATGTTGTCAAGAAACAGGCGACTTCCCCAATCTTCCTCCCGCCCCCCGGAAACCGAGAGGGAAGTGCAAGAGGAAGCGCAGGGGAAACCCCTCCCTCGGACAGCAGCCCCGAGCGGGACACCCAGGGCGGCAGGAACTGGGGTGGGGAAGGGGGGTGTGGGGAGGTCCCTTCGAAAACAGAGTTGGCGTCCGCCCTGGCCCGCACAAGGCACCGCCCTCCCAGCACCTAATTTTAAAAAGGGGCAGTGCCTCTTTAAATTCACCCCCACACGCCACACACCCTCCACACACACCCCCAGCTTCGACAGTGGTGGTGATGGATGGGTGGAAGAGAGATGGGGGGGAAGCGAGGCTGTTCGTGGGGTTGCCTAGGCAACCGTCACCCGGACTAAGAGCACCTCATTGGCGAAGTGCCCCCACCCTAGCCTCGTTGCCAAAGCAACCGCATCCGCGCGCGGCAGAGACCTGTAGGGTGTGTGACCCCACCCCCGGACCCCCATCGCCCCCGCCCGACCCAGAACCGGCCCCGGGTGGCTGTTTACAGGATTTGGGGAAAAGCCAATTGGGAACTAATAGGTTCAGGACGGCTCAGCCCCGGATAATCCCATCTCTGGGCCGGCTGCGCCCCATTAACCGCTGGTGGGGGAACGAGAGCGACGGCGAAGGCGAACTCCCAAGCCGCCTGCTCCCTCCTGAACCGAGGTCACCCGTGGGAGCCGCTGAGGAGTAATTAGGGCTCCGAAGAGTCCCCCGGGCCGAGCTGCTCTCTCCCAGCCCGGATGCCCCTTGGGTACCCCAAGCGCCCAGCTCTGCACCCCCCTCGTCGGCCTAGCTGGCACCGCTCCAGCCCCCGACGTCCTGCCTGGACACCTGTGCGATCTGGCAGTGCACACAGCACTTGGGCGACCCAGGTGTCCCCCACCCAGCTCCCACTTCCCCCAGCCGCTGGGCGTTCCTCTTCCCCTCTGAGTTCAGCTTTCTACGCCGGTGCCAAGGGATGTCCCCCTCCTAAATGAGTTGGAGGGAGGGGGACGATACAACCAACCACCACCCCACTCCAGGTGTGGACAAAGCCCCTTCCTTCCAGCTGCCAGGAAGGCAACAGACACAGGCCTGGGGCAGTAGGAAAACAAGCCAGGAAGAAGCCACTGGGGAGGGCGGTGACATGCTCCCAGCCCCAAAGGCCCCATCACCTTCCAAGGCCACCTCAAGCAGCTCCTAGATTTGGGGGATCAAGTAACCATGGCCCCCAAACAAAAAGGGGTGCCACCGGTTCCCAGTCAGAAGATCCCCATCACCCTCCAAGGCCCTCTCAAGCAGCTCCTAGATTTGGGGGCTAAAGCGACGATGACCCCCCCAAACAGAAAAAAAGGATTGCCACCGCCTCCGCAGGTGTGTCAAGGCGAAAGGAGGGGACAGGGGAGGACCCCCAGATCTGGCAACTGGAAACCAGACGGGTACTGTGCTGCGAGTTGCAGTGGGCCTGGCCCTTCGGCCCCCACGACCTCCATTTTGCCCAAAAGATAACTGGGGGCGGGGGAGTAGACCACTGGGGTGGGAATCTGTAAAGAGAGTAAGGTGCTGAGGTCTCCAGTTTAGGGTTTGGGGATCAGCAAGCATAGCCAAAGCCCAAGTCCAGGGACGGGAGGGTGGAGATGAGGCAGGGTGGCCTCGCGGCCTTGGCTGGATCTCCCAGGATTCTGGAGTTTTGCAAGGCGAACGCAGGCAAGGGTGCGAAACAAGAGGGCACGAGGGGTGCTAACCAGGGGCAGGCGGCGGGGGGGGGGGCTGGACAGGACCTAGAGAAACCCGGAATTTAGCCCCCCAACTATTAAGTAGGCAAGAGGCAGGCGGGGCTGGGATGGGGGGGTCTAGGGTCTCCCCCCAAGAAAATTGCTACTGATGGTGCAAGGGAGCGCATGCAATTATTGAAGCCGAGGGTCCCCCAGTTCCCCTTCCGGGTTTGGAAAGGAGGGGAGGTCTGGGGAGTTACGTCCGTTTCCCAAGAGGCCAAACCCGGGAGACGGAAGGAAAGACGACTACCCCCCCCCCCCCCAAACACACACCTCCGTGGGAATCTGGGGCTGGGGGAGATGAGGACTCCTTTTGCGAGCGGAGGTACCTGTGGCGGTGGGATTCTGCCAAGGGGTCGCCTGCAGGAGCGCGGGAGGTGCTGTCTTCCTCCGCGGCGGAGGCGGCAGCAGCGACGCGGATGGATTTCCTCAGTCACCCCAACTCAGCCGTCCAGCCTGCTCTCCCCGGAGCGGAGGGATCCCGCCCGCCGGTGACGCGGCCGGCGCCGCCGCGCCCAGGGCCCGGCTGGACGACACCAACTGCCCAAGTGCAGGGGGGGTCCAAGAGCGAATCCCCCCACTTCAGGTGCCCCAAAGTGACTCCAGCCCAACACACCCACAATCTCACGTTATGTTAGCGCATCAAGGACCATAAGAGATGGCTTACTTCTTGAAAAAGAGAAGACATCCCCACCCCGGGACCATCAGAGGTGGTACTGGCATAGGGGAGGGCAAAAGCCGCTCTCCGGTCACGTGGTCGACCTCCTGCCCCCCCCCTCCCAGATGGGGCGGCTCCAGACTGGGGAGGCTTGAAGCCCCTCTTCTTGTTTTGGCCACGCCCCTCACAGTGAGGTCACGCCCCTTCGGAGGCGGGGCTACAAAAGTCCAAAGGAGTGCAAGACGTGGGGCAGGGCCAGACTGAGTAACCGGGAGGGTGGGGACCGCTGGGAGCCCCAGAAATGCAGGAAGAAGGAATGACACCCAGACAGTTCCTCAGCACAGTCGTGGGATTCTGTAGACTCCTATAGACCGCTATACAAGTCCTCAATACCTTTGCCATAGCAATCTATATTTATTGATTTACGTACCATGGGGTTTGAAAATATATTTTATTATTTTTAGTTTATGTGTATGAGTATTTTGTCTGCATGGTTGTAAGTGCACCACGTTCGTGCGGAGGCCAAAAGAGGTCCTCAGATCCCCTGAAACTGGACTTAGGGATGGGTGGTTGGTAGCTGCTATGTGGGTGCTGGGAACTGAACCCAAGTCCTCTGCAAGAGCAACCAGTGCTCTTAGCCATCTCTCCAGTCCCAACTTTGGGGTTTTGGTTTTGGTTTTCAGACAGCAGATCGTGTAGTCCAGGCTGGCCTTGAACCCACTGTGTAGCCTAGGATGACCCTGATATTCTAATCCTGCTTCCACCTCCAAAATGCTGGGATTACAAGAGTGCACACTGTGCCTGGTTTATGCTGTTCTGGGGATGGAACCCGGGCTTCTCCCATGCTAGGCAAGCACTTTACCCATCGAGCCACATTCCCAGCCCATACTTTCATTTCTTAATCCTTATGATAATACTGTATAATAATGCTGGGTGTAGACTCAGGCTACAGAGTTGAGATATGATCTCAGGCAGGCTGAGCAACTTCACTGTGCAATTGAATCCTATAATCTTTATGAAATCCCACTGTGGACCACCTCCATAAAGGGAGGAGAATATAAGAATTGGCCTCAGTTTCCAAATCTGTTAAATGAGGGTATTGAAGGTTGTCCTTAAGTTTCTTGGATTGTAAAAGAGCTATCCCCTTAGGTTGTGAGAATGGTTTGGGAAAGGTCAAGTTGACAACCAGCATTCATGCAGTTCTCATAACTTAGGAGCATCAAAACTCACTGTTCAGAATGGAGTGTGGTGGATTATACTGGTGAAGGTGGGAGAATCAAGAGTTAAGGTCATCTACAGCTACATAGTGAGTTTGAGACCAGCCCAGGCTACAAGAGATCGTGTCTCAAAAACAAAACAAAACATAAGCTTGAGAGATAGTTCAGTCAATAAAGTGCTTGCCTCACAAGCATGAGGACAGAAGTCACGTAAAAAAGCCAGGCACAGTAGCACATGTCTGTAATCCCAGCACCGGGAAGGCAGAGACAGGAGAATTCCTGGGGCTCTCTGGCCAGCCAGCCTAACTGAGTCAGCAATATCCAGGTTCAGTGAGAGGCTCTGTCTCTAAGGTTTCTGAAGCAGGGCATGGTGATGCATGACTTTAGTCCCAGGACTTAGGAGGCAGAGGCAGGTGGATCTCTGTGAGACAGAGACCAACCTAGTCTACCTGCATATCAACTGTCAGGCCAGGTGGAGCTACAGGGAGACACTGTCTCAAAAAGGCCAAAATAATAATAATTAATGAACAGTAAAATAAAAGTAAGGTGGAGAGTGATTGAGGAAGATGTCATCAACCTCTGCTCCCCCACACACACCACTATTCATTAGATGTGGTAGCCCACACCTACTCCTATCTGAAGAGTTCGAGGCTAGCCTGGGGACATAGCAATACCTGACTCAAAAAAAAAAGAGGACAAATGGAAACTCTATTCATTCAGCTATCTTTTTTGTTTTTTTTAAAGCAATGTTCTTTCTGCACAAATCTCTTGTATGTGCACCTACCAATTCTATGACATATTAGCAATATACCATTTAAACATATTAGCAGCATACCAATTAGACATTAGAACTTAGAAAGGACTTTATAATGACTTACTTGAAGTTCCTCGATTTATTTATTTTGGTCTTTTTGAAACAGGGTCTCCCTGTAGCTCCAGCTGTCCTAGAACTCACTATATAGACCAGGCTCCAGGCTGGCTCACAGATATCCACGTGTGTCTGCCTCCTTAGTGTTGGGATTAAAGGCGTGTGCCACCACGCCCAGCCAGAATACTATTTCAGTGTAAATGTCAATGTTAAAAAATTTAAATCCATGTTTACTTACATGTGTGCCTCCCTATTTTCTTGGATGTACATTTTAAATAATGTCGCATGTTACTTTATGCAGAGTTACATTCTAGCAGTTTGGCCATAGATCTTGGAATTTGACTGCCTCCCGAGTGCTGGGATTAAAGGTGTGCACCACCACGCCCGGCTCCTCGACTTATATTTTAATATTTTATTTTTATTGTATGTGTATGAGTGTTTTGCGTACACGGATGTAAGTGCACCACATGTGTGCAATACCCAAGGAGGTTAGAAGAGGGCGTTGGATCCCCTGGAACAAGAGTTATGGATGATTATTAGCTGCCATGTTGGTGCTGGGAATCAAACCCGGGTTCTCGCAAGAGCAGCCAGTGCTCTTAACTGCTGAGCCATCTCTCCAAAAGGGCAGAGTGACTTCCCTTAAGCCACTTAGATAGCTAGCAGCCCAGGATGAGAACCAGTTCTGCCAATCTCTGCAGAGTTGCTTCCTCTCACTCTGGTTTCTGTGCTAATAAGCTTCCCTGTTTTTTTTTTTTTAACTCACTCAGCCAATATTTACTGAGCCCCAGTGATGTGTTCAGCACCGTTCAATGCACTAAGGGTTCAACCAAGAACAAAAAGTACATCTCCCATAGCCTACCAGGAGCTCACAGTCTACAGAGGAGGAAGATGGTCAGTGGTCACCAAAAAAGCAATTAGAACTGATGGCTTGTATTAGTTACTTTCCTGTTGCTGTGACAAAAACAACTTTGGGAAGGAAAGCTTAAAGTTTGAGGGGATATAGCCCAACATGGCAGAAGCATGTAGCAGCTGCTTACCTCGCATCCACAGTCAGGAAGCAGAGAGAGATGGATGCTGGTGCTCAGCTTGCTTTGTCCTTTTATTCAGTTTATTAAGGCAATTTCTTTTTTTTTTCTTCTTTTTCTCAAGAAACTCTGATTTCATTATGGCATTTTCATACATATGTGTCATTATACTTTGTGTATCCATTTCCCTTCCCCACTGCATTTAGGGAGAGCCATTCAGTTGAGAGAGGACACACAGGAAGAAAGATCAGATTTATTTTAATTTTATATGTTTGAGTGTTTTGCCTGCATGTTTGTAAGTGCACCATGTGCATGCAATGCCCACAGAGACGAGAAGAGGGTGTCAGAACCCCCAGAACTGGAGTTAAGGACAGATATTAGCTGCCATGTGGGTGCTGGAAACCAAACCCAGGTCCTCCGCAAGAGTAGGCAGAGCTCTTAGTCTCTGAGCCATCTCTCTAACCCTGGAGGATCAGAATCGTTGATTGGGGGTGTGCTAGATTTGGAGTTCCACAAGAAATGTTCCATGGTAGGACTTTTCAATGCTTCAGTCCAAAGAAACAAGACTGTTCTGAGAAGTCATGGAACTGAGCAACACAGGAGTCTCTGGGAACCTTGTCTAGACCATTTGCAAGAAGCTGGGAGAATACTTGCAGTGTTTCCCCCCTCATAACACTCAGAAAGCTCAGGAAACTGGCAAGGCTCAGAAAGTTCCTGGAAATTATAGGGTTCACGAGGCCCTCCCCTGCACTTGTACAGGCAGAAAACAGTTGCTGGAAAAGGAAAGTAGAGGAGCTGCTGGCCAGCTCGAGGGATGCAACTTCAGTCATCACCCCTGCTCCTAGAAGGAGCCCCAATAAACTCATTGGTTCACCAAGCCAGACTTGGGGGAGTGATTCATTTCTCTCTCTCTCTCTCTCTCTCTCTCTCTCTCTCTCTCTCTCCCTCTCCTCTCCTCTCCCGGCTCTCCTCTCTCTGCATGTATATGTGTAGAGGCCAGAAGTCGGCCTTAGGTATTATTCCTTAGAAATTCATCTATCTTAGTTTCTTTTTAAAAAAAATTATTGAATTTTTGTGTATTTCATATAGAAAATCTTTATACCCCCTTCCTCTTTGGCACACACACACACACACACACACACACACACACACACACACACTGGAATTCATACATTCTGTCATTTGTGTTAAGGCCTATCACATAAAGTTAGTGTCCCCAGATATCCCTCAGTGCAAGTTCACCTACTGGGATCTAGTCAGCCTATCTAGAGTCTGTCCCTTTAAGAAGATCAGCTTATTCTCATCCAGAAGTAATCAGGTGCCAATAATTCTTCGACTAAGATTGGGGCCTCCTGTTCATTTCCACGGTTCTGCGGTGGAGTTTTGTCTGCTTAAGTTTGCATGGGTCTTATGCATGCTGACACCATTGCTGTAGATATGAGAAGAGTCCCATGAGCCTCTAAGACTATTCCCCTATGGTCCTGCACCTCCTCCCTGGCTCTTACAGTCTTTCTGCCCCCTCTTCTGCAACGTTCCCTGAGCCCTGAGTAGGGGTAGGTTTTAATATAGGAGCCCTGTCCACACTGTAGACTCTTATTCTCTGCATGTTAACCATTTGTGACCTTTTGTGTTCCTGGCCCCTATCCTGGTTTCTTAGTATTTTCTTTCCCTCCCTCCCTCCCTCCCTCCCTCCCTCCTAGACAGCGTTTCACTATGTACCCCTGGCTGGCCTGGAATTCTCTATGTATACAGGCTGGCTTCAGACTCATAGAAATTGACCTGCTTTCTTTCTTTCTTTCTTTCTTTCTTTCTTTCTTTCTTTCTTTCTTTCTTCTGAGACAGGGTCTGGCAGGCCTGATACTTGATATGTAGACCAGGCTAGCCTCAAACTCATGAGACCCACCTACCTCAGCCTCCTGAGTGCTCTGAGTGCTGAGATTAAAGGCATGTGTCACCATGCCTGGCTCTTTCTATGTTCTGTTTTTTTTTATTTATTTTTTAAATTTTACGTATATGAGTGTTTTGCCTGCATGTATATAAGTGCACTTATATTGTTCAATACCCATAGAGGCCAGAAGAGGGTGTTGAAGTCTCTGGAACTGAAGTTATAGATAGTTGTTAGTGGCCATGTGGCTGCCACGAACCAAACTCAGGTTTTCTGCAAGAACAGCCAGTACTCTTAACCACTGAGCCACCTCTCCAGATCCTCTTTCTATGGTGACTTTACTGCTCTGATTTTATCCCCTAATTTTAAAAAATGGGGGGGGAGGAGCATTTCAAGGGGCTGAAGAGGTGGCTCAGTGGTTAAGAGTGCTTATTGCTCTGCCCGAGGACCCTGATTCAGTTCCCAGCACCCATATGGTGGCTAACAATCACCTGTAACTCCAGTTCCAAGGGATCAGATGCTCTCTTCTGGCCTCCGTGGGCACCAGCCATGCATGTGGTACACTTACGTACATGCAGGCAAAGTGCTCATAGACATAAAATAAAAATAAATAAAATATTAATTTTTTTACATTTATGGGTGTTTTTGGGGGGTGGTATTTATGCATAACCATATTGCAAATGTGGAGGGCAGAGGACAACTTGCAGGAGTCCACTCTCTCCTTTCAGCATGTGGGTTCCAGAGATGGAACTGAAATTGTCAGGCTTTTCGGCAAGCACCTTTACTCACTGAGCCATCTTGCCAGCCTCCCCCTAATTAAAAAAAGTATTTAATAATTTATTTTTAAAAATATCTGTTATTTATTCTTTGAAAATTTCATACGTGTTAACAATGTATCTTGACCATATTTACCCCAACTCTTCCATTTCCCCCCACCTGGACGCCCCTCAATTTATCCCCTTCTTACCTTCAAGTCCTCTCCTCTCTGTTTTTTTCTGTAACCCATTGAGTCCAGTTAGTGCTGCCTGCTGGAATGTTGATTGATTGACTGATTGATTGATTGATTGATTGATTGATTGATTTACTGATTGATTGATTGTTGTGGGGATATATGTATGTGTTTGTGTGGGTGCAGGTGAGTGTTCATGTATGTGTGGAGGACACAGGTCTATGGCAGTTGCTTTCCTCCATCACTCTCTACCTTATTTGTTGAGATGGGGTCTCTCACTGATCCTGGAGTTCACTGATGGGCTAGCCAGCCAGAAAGAATCAAAGATCGGCCCATCTTCCCCATGAGGCCCCTCTCCCAGTGCCGGGGTTACAGACCTGTGCCACCATGCCTGGCATTTTCCATGGGTGCTGGGGATCTGAACTCAGGTCCTCATGCTTGGGTGTTAGGCCTGTTACTGACTGAACCATCTCCCCCAGCCCCCTTTCCCACTTAGTCTGAATAACTGTCAAAGTCCATTTGTCTCTCTCTTCCCAGTGTACAGAATTGGCATCCACCCAACTGCAGGCTGAATATCTGCATTTGGATCCTCAGGGACAGTGGTGTGCTAGCGTCAGCTCGTGCCAGCTCATGCCAGCTCTTGAGAGCCCATTGTATACCTCTCCCTAACTCCTTATCCAATGAACTGATGTCAATTGTAGTAACTTGAAAGCAACCTTTTGGAGAGGATTAATGCCATGAAAATCAACAAATGCATCAAATCAGACCTTTCCCTCCCTGTAGAGCTGATTGTTAAAACATTAATTACAATTACAGGGGCTGGTAAGATGGCTCAATGGGTAAGGGCTTGCTGAATCAGTATAAGGACCTGAGTTCAGATACTCAGCATACATTATACACAACACATACACACACACACATATGCACACACACACACGCGTGAACACACCCGCACATGCACATACACTATACACACACAAACACATTTATTATACTCCACCATTCACAGATGCCTCAAACTCAATATATTCTCAACTAAAAGAAAAATATTTAGTGTTTATTTGAGACAAGGTCTCATGTAGCCCCGGGTGACCTTGAATTTGATATGTAGCCAAGTATGACCTTGAACTTATTATTATTCTGCCACTACACTACCTCAGGAAATGCTGGGATTACAGGCATGCACCTGTATGGTACTGTATGGTACTGGGGATGGAACTCGGGGCTTCGTGCATGCTAGGCAAGCACTCTACCAACTGAGCTATATCTTCACCCTTAAATTTTTCTCTCTTTTTTAGACAAGGTCTCCCTGTAGCTCTAGCTGGCCTGGAATTCGCTATGTAGACTAGGCTGGCCTCATCTCACCAAGACCTGCCAGCATCTGCCTCCCAAGTGCTGGGATTAAAGGCACATGCCACCATACCAGGCTTCCTAAAAATGTTTTTTGACATACGTTTCAGTTATGTAGCCCAAACTATCCTCAAACGTGCATGCCTCTCACGGTGGCTTATGTCTGTAATCTCACTATTTGAGAAGCAAAAGCATGAGAATTTCCATGAGTTCAAGGCCAGCCTGTGCTACACGGTAAGTCCCAGGCCCTGTCAAAAAACAAACAATTGCAGATTGTGGTGGTACACATGGGTATGAAATGCTGAACAGGCAGAGGCAGGAGGCTTGTGAATTTGAGCCTTATTAGATACTTTTGTGTTGCTGTGATAAACACCATGACCAAGACAATTTATAGAAGAGTTTATTGGGTTTATGGTTCCAGAAGGATGAGTCCATCATGGAGGGGAGGCATGGTGGGAGGCAGCCAGAGAAGAAAGCTGAGAGCTCACATCTTCAAGCAAGCGTAGGAAAGAGAAAGAGAGAGAGAGAGAGAGAGAGAGAGAGAGAGAGAGAGAGAGAGAGAGAGACTGACTAGACTGACTAGACTGACTGGAAGTGGGCGAGGCTATCGAAGTGTCAAAGCCCACCCTCAATGATGGCTTCCTCTCGCTAGGCCACACCTCCTAAACCTCCAGAAATAGTACCACCAACTGGAGACAAAGTGTTCAAATACTTGGAGTCTATGGGGGATGTCCTCGTTCAAACCACCACACAGTCCAACCTGGGCTAGACATTTAAAATAAAACAAGAAATAGTAATTAAACAAATAGATCTCAAAATTCAATAACATAAGACATGAACCCCAATAGATATTTTAGGACTATGGGGGTACAAGTCCATCCCTATTTAAGAACATCATTACCTTCATCTCTGAAGTTGGCCAGATGCAAAGAAGGCTGGGATATGTAGTCTCTAGACCTGTATTCAGCTAGCACATTACACTGTTAAAAAAAAAAAAAGAAGAAGAAAGGCAAGTGAGCATGGTGGTGCATGTCTGTAATCCCAGAACTCAGGAGTTAATTGACAGCTTGGACTGCATAGCAAGACTGTGTGGGGTGGGGAGACAGATACTGGTGAAAGGCTGGCTGTCTACATCACTGGTGGATACACCCTGTCAGTTATCTCTTGAACACTGTGTAAACCCATCCCTTCTAATTTATGCCATCTGCTGCTAGCTTAGCTCCTACCTATTTCCTGGCTCTAGGATGATCCCTCCTCAATCAACCTACAAAGTAGGTACCAGATACCTTTCTAGAATGTAAATTGGATCATATAACTTCCCTGTTTGTAATCATGTAGTTGGGCTGGGAGGTGTGGCTCAGTGGTGGAGTACCTGACTAGAATTCTCTGGCGAGGGCTAGGGCATGGCTCAGTGGTAGAGCACCTGCCTAGAATCCCCCAATGAGGGGCTGGGGGTGTGGTTCAGTGGTAGAGCACCTGCCTAGAATCTCCAAGTGAGAGGATGGAGGCGTGGCTCAGTGGTGGAGTGCCTGCCTAGAGTACCTGGCATGGCTTAGTGGCAGAGCACCTGCCTAGAATCCTCCAATGAGGGGTTGGGAGTGTGACTTAGTGGTAGAACACTTGCCTAGAATTCCTCAGTGAGGGCCTGGTGGCATGGTTTAGTGGTGGAGAGCTTGCCTGACATGCACAAGACCCTGGGTTCAACCCCCAATACTGCAAAAAAAAAAAAAGCAAACAAACGAACAAAAAAAAAAAACACCCAACAACTAAAACCATGTAGTAGTTCTCCCATTGCTTTCATGAGAAAAGCCAAACTTATCTACTGCAAGACAAACAGGCCGAGACTTGTCCCTTCCATTCAGAATACCTTCCATCCCACTACAACTCTGCCAAAAAAAAAAAAATCAGGTCATTTTCTGGAGTTCATTTTAAAGACTGACACCCTGCCCATGTCATTATTTATGCCCCACTGCAATGCTGGCCTCATTCCCATTGCAAACTTTACCAAACTGGGTATTTCTGGGTTCCTGCCACTTGTACTGGGCCAGAGGCTCCTTGTGAGGCCAAAGCACTTGGTTTATCTGGCAGAAGGCTGGGTGAGACCTAGGCCAGTGAGAAACAGAATCTTGCAAGATGCCAAGTATAAAAACACACAAGGTCACCTGAGCAAAACAGCTGCTATCTTGATAAAATCAGCTGTGTCTGCTTGCAAGTTCATCACCATGGGGCCTGTAGACTATTGACTTTCCTTCATAAAAGAGGGATTAGGGAGAGGAGGCTGGAGAGATGGCTCTAACTGCTCTTCCAAAGGACTTGGGTTTGGTTCCCAGCACCTACATGGAGACTCACAACCATCTGTAACTCCAGTTCCAGGGAATCCAACACCCTCTTCTGGCCTCTTCAGGCATTGCACACATGGTGCACTTACATATATGCAGGCAAAACACTCATAAAATAAATAAATAAGGGGCTGGAGAAATGGCTCAGGGGTTAAGAACGCTGGCTGTTTTTGCAGAGGACCTGGATTCGGTTCCCAGCACCCATGTGGTGGCTAACAACTGTCTGTAACTCCAGTTCCAGGGAATCTGATGCCCTCTTCTGACCTCTGCAAGCACTGCATGACACAGGTACACTTACATACATACAGGCAATACACGCATACACATAAAATAAAAATAAATAGTCGGCGTGGCGGCACATGCCTTTAATCCCAGCACTTGGGAGGCAGAGCCAGGTGGATCTTTGTGAGTTTGAGGCTAGCCTGGTCTACATAGTGAGGTCCAGGACAGTTGGGGCTACGAGGAGACCCTGTCTCAAAAAGACAAAAAAATAAAAAATAATAATAATAAATAAATAAAATTTGAAAATAAAACTTTATTTATCTATTTGGTGGAGGGGCTGTGCATGCCATGGCACCTGTGCGGAAGTCAAAGAACAACTTTCAGGAGTCCATGCTCTCCATCTACTGTGGGTCCCAAGAATTAACCTCAAGTTATCAGGCATGGCAGCAAGTGTCTTTACCTACTGAGCCATCTCACTAGACCTCCCCTCATTTTCATGTACAATTCAGCTCCCCACTGCATCAAACTCCTTGAGGAGAGATGTGTATTTTACATATTTGATGTTCCCTCTCATGGCTTGTACAGTACCTGCTACCTGCTACTCATTCATCAGAAAAGAATTTTTCTTTTAGACAAGGTCTTGTTATGCTGCCCGGGCTAGCCTTGAACTTATAATCTTCCTGCCACAGCACCCCAAGTACTTTTATTTATTGTTATTACAAATGTGCCACCATGCCAAGCCTCATGGCACAGGCCTTTAATCACAGCACTCAGGAGGCAGAGGCATGCAGATCTCTGTGAGTTCAAGGCCACTTTGGTCTACATAGCAAGTTTCAGGTCAGCTAGGGATACAGGGAGACCCTGCGTCAAAAAAAGATAAAAAATGTGCCACCATGCACAGCTAGATGTTTCCTGAAGAGACAGAAAACAAATGTAATGCATTAATAACTTTACTCAAACCACTTCTATAATATGCTAGAATCTATGTTGCACCTCACCACAGATGAATATTGGCCGTGGTTGACTGAGAGGTGAATCAAGTCTTCTAGGTAGCTGGATGTACCTTTTCCTCCAACCAGATTTCTGACTTAGGCATAGTAAGGCAGGAAAGCCTCTTGACTGGGGATGTAGATCAGTGGTAGAACAGTTGCCTAGAATCCCCCAGTGCAGGACTGGGGTTGTGGCCCAGTGATAGAGCACCTGCCTAGAATCCCCCAGTGAAGGACTTGAGGGTGTGGCTCAGGGGGAGAGTACCTGCCTAGAATCCCCCAGTGAGGGGCTAGAGGTCTGATTTAATCATAGCTTGTTTATCTGGTTTGATCTCCAGCACCACCAGAAAAAAAAGAAGGGGGAGACTAGCCATCACTTTCTCCAGCTTTCCTTTGAGCCTGACATCTGCATCTTGAAGCATGAAGAAGTGTGCTTTTTGGGAGTGAGTCCAGTTTATAGAGGAGCATGACTGAAGGTCACTCAGGGAAATATGTCTCCCAGCTCTTGCATCACCTCTCTCCCCTAGACCTCCCACCTCCCACTAACACCTGGAACTCTCCTGTCTAGGGATCTGGATCTGGACTCAGAACCAAGCCTGAGCCGCTGTCACCAGCAGATAACCAGTCAGCTAGCTCAACCCATCTGTCATTTAGCTTAAAAGAGTGATGTCTCTTTCAGAGAAAGCAGAGACTTTTCAGAGATACATGGCTGTCACAGTCCCCCCTTCTTTTGTCACCTTTGGCCTAAATGCTCTCTCCCAAAAAAGTAGAATGAAATGTCTCCAATGCTCACATGTATTCAGTGTGCCTCTATTTACACATGCACACCATGCTCGCACACATAAACACATATACAAGGCACACACACATCATATAGAATCTTTTAGCTACTCCAGTCTGTCAGAGCTGCTCCTTCATCTTCACTATTAAAATTGATAGGCTAAGAAGCCCAGCGTGGTGGCTCACGCCTTTAATCCCAGCACTTGGGAGGCAGAGGCAGGTGGATCTCTGTGAGTTCAAGGCCAGCCTGGTCTACATAGTGAGTTCCAGGAAAGCTGGGGCTACAGGGAGACCCTGTCTCAAAAAGACCAAAAAAAATTGATAGGCTGAAGCTGGAGAGTTGTCTCAGTGGTTACCAGCACTGGATGCTCTTGCCAAGGACCTGGATTCAATTCCCAACACCCACATGGTGGTTCACAATGACCTGTAACTCCAGTTCCAGAGGATCTCCCTCCCTCCCTGACCTCTAAGGGCACAAGGCATACACCAGGTGTATATACAAGCATGCAGGGAAATCACTGGTACACATAAAATAAAAATTTAAAAACGAACAAAAATCTGATTTGCTGATGGTGCCAAGGACTCACAAAAACCTAGGGATTGACCAGAAAACGGACTTTGTGTGTGTGTGTGTGTGTGTGTGTGTGTGTCTTAGGATGTGCATATGCCCATGAACATATGTGTACATATACATGGAAGCCAGAGGTCAAAATCGGGTGTCTTCCTCAATTGTTCTCCAACTTAAAAAAAAAAGATTTTATTTTATTATGCATGTAAGTCAGTATATAGTTATGTGCATGTGAAGGCAGGTGTTCATGGAGGCCAGAGGCACCTCTGGAGCTGGAGGTACAGGCAGTTGTGAACCGCCTGATGTGGGTGCTGGGACCAATCTCAGGTTCTCTGAAAAGCAGCAAGTGCTCTTAACCACTAAGCCATCTCTCCAGTACCATCTCCACCTTTAAAAAATACTTTATTTTAATTTTATGTGTAGAAGTGTTTTGCCTGCATATATGTAAGTGCATCATGTGTGTTCCATGCCCACAGAGCCCATAAGAGTGCACTATATCCCCCAGAACTGGAGTTACAGATAATTGATAGCCATCATCTGGGTGCTTGGAACCAAACCCAGGTCCACTGCAAGAGCAGTCAGTGCTCTTAACTGATGAGCCATCTCTCCAGCCCCTCCACTTAATTTTTTAAAGATTCATTTTTATATTTTATTTATATGCCTATATGTATGCCATGTGCATGTGAGTGTCCAAAGAGGCCAGAAGAGGACTGTAGGGTTTGCTTCTGCAGCTGGAGTTGCAGAGAGTTGTGAGCCACCTGACCTGGGTGCTTTAAACTGAACCTAGGTCCTCTGCAAGAGGGTTTAAAGGGGTGTGCCACCACACCCAGGGTTAATGTCTTTTGACAACAGGTGTCTGAATAGAGAGAGGTGGATCAAGGACTCTGGGTGAGCCAAGTGCCTGTGTGTAAACATGTTCACACATGCATGTGCAATCACAGACACCAGAAATGGTAGAATGACCATCAAAAAGATGAAGGAAAAGGGCCTGGAGATGTGGCTCAGTTGGTAGAGTGCTTGCCTAGCATCCACAAAATCCTGGGTTCCATCCCCAGCACAGCATTAACTGGGTGTGTGTGGGGGGAGACATGGGTGGATGGGGGTTGTAGGCCTTATAATCCCAGCACTCAGGAAGTAGAGGCAGAAAGATCAGAAGTTCAAAGTCATCCTCAGCTACATAGTGAGTTCCAGGCTAACATGGACTACAGGACACCCTGTCTCAAAAAATAACAGCAAAATTAGCCTGTGAGGTGGTACAGGCTTCAAATCTCAGCACTCTGGAGGCAGAGGCAGGCAGATATCTGTGATTTCCAGACCAGCCAGAGCTACATAGGTGAGATTTTTGTCTTAAAATATTTATAGAGAGGCCAGCCTGGTCTACATAGTGAGTTCCAGGACAGCTGGGGCTACAGGGAGACCCTGTTTCAAAAAGACAAAAAAAAAATTATAGAGAGAGTCAGGCATGTTGATACATGTTTTTAATCCCAATACTTGAGAGGCAGAGGCAGGCGGGTCTCTGTGAGATTGAGACCAGCCTGGTCTACATAACAAGTTCCAGGCCAATTGGGGCTACAGGGAGACCCTGTCTCAAAAAGACCAAAAAAAGAGGAAATATATATTTGTATGTATATAAAATATGTATAGTATATGTATGTATAGTATATGTAGAGAGATAGAATATACATGCATACACACGAGAGAGAGAGAGAGAGAGAGAGAGAGAGAGAGAGAGAGCGACAAAGGTGGAAAGAGCCAAGGAGAAATGGAGAGACACACTCTCTGGTCCCTCTCTCTTTTATTTTCCATCTCCTCATCTCCCTGTGATTGCATTTAAATCTTAGAAGTCTGAGGATAGACGGTCCAGTTGCATCTAAAACAACACTAAGGAAACAGTCGCCCTGCGCACTCCTAGGCTCCATCTCTCTTACTCCCTTCTCTTCTGTATGTCCCTTTGGACCGGTCCCCAGAATCCTTATTGTTGGACCCTCACCCCCTCCCAACCGCGAACCCTAGAGGTGGCTGCCCCTTTAAAAAGCAGCTGCCCCCGGCAGGGTTATTGTCTGGCTTCGCAGCCAATCGGCGGCGCCGTTGGGGGCGGGGGATTCAGCCTCCTGATTGGTCACCGCCGCGCCCCGCCCCGCCCGGGATCCCGGGAGCTGTCCGGCCACCTCGGTGCTGATCCCGCCGCCGCCCACGGGCCGCGAGTCGCGTACAGAGGGCACTATGAGCGGGGGCGTCTATGGTGGAGGTGAGCCGGCCTGCGGCATCGGGCTCGTGGCCTGGTCCGCAGCCCTGCATCCCGAACCCGCGCATCCCAAGCCCTGAGCATCCCTGGGCCTGTCACCTCCTGAGGTTTGGGTCTCCCACTACTTCTGCCTTCACCCTCCCTCGACTCCCAAGCATGCACTGAGGCCTGACTCCTCCATCATTCAGCCCTCTACCTCCCAGTGCTTGGTTCCCTCTTTCCTTGGCAGGCCCAGGGTAAGAGGGAACTCTGGTGCCTTTGACTCTCCACTCCCAGGACTCCCTGAACTCACGGTTCATTCCCACCTACCCCTTGCTCAGACTGTGGCTATGAGCTCAGGCTCCCTCCAAGCTATTCAGGGTTAGTTTCGGAGAGCCCCTGCCCCTCACATGCCTGTCTCCTTGCACAGATGAAGTGGGGGCGCTCGTCTTTGACATTGGTTCCTTCTCAGTCCGAGCTGGGTACGCTGGGGAGGACTGCCCCAAGGTGAGCCTTCTAGCCCCCTCCCCAAATCCCATGGGCTCCAGACTCCCACCCACCAGGCCAAATGACCCAAGAGCTCACAGTCCCATTCAAGTAGCTCTCCTGAGTCAGGGCATGGGAGGAAGCCCAGGGGTGGGCTGAGGGCCTTGAGTGTGGTTGGACAGGAGCAAGAGGGGTGATCTGGTTCCCTGTCCGTGTTCCTTATTACCAGGCTGACTTCCCCACCACTGTGGGGCTGCTGGCCGCAGAAGAGGGGGGCGGGCTGGAATTGGAGGGTGAGAAGGAGAAGAAAAGGAAGATCTTCCATATCGACACCAACGCCCTGCACGTGCCTCGGGATGGAGCTGAGGTCATGTCACCCCTCAAGAATGGCATGAGTAAGGGCCCCCCCACATCCACCACCTCCTGACAGACTGGAAGCCCATCCACCCCCACCCCTACCTACCTCCTATGACCAGGACACAGCAATTCATACCCACAGAGTCTTGCTTACAGCTGCCCAAATCCCAGGGACTGCCTCCCTCCTTATTACGGCCACCAGGATCTCAACCCAGTGCCCCACTAGATTCCTGGGACTTAGGGGAGGGGGCTTTGTCGCTGAAATTGGACTCACCCCTTCTTGGACTTGGCCTCCCTCCCTTCTTTTCTTCCTGTCTCTCACTCTCACCTTCCTTCCCACCTTCCCATCTCTCTCTCCACGCTGGTCCTCTGTCCCTAGTTGAGGACTGGGAGTGCTTCCGAGCCATCTTGGATCATACGTACAGCAAACATGTCAAGTCCGAGCCAAACCTACACCCGGTGCTCATGTCGGAGGCTCCGGTGAGTGCCTCAACCAGACCCACATCTAGCCCTGGGTCCCAGTGACATATTCCATCATCACCTCCCACTTGGGAGCCATGGCTGTTAGTCACTTCACATCCCTGTTCAGATTTTTCCTTCCTACCCTGTCATCTTCAGCCACATTCCTCCCTTAGTCTCCATCCCCCCTTCTCTCTTTCAGCTCCATCTAGTCCATTGCCTTTTGTCATCCTCACACACACACTTACATTTTTGGTCAATGTTATATATTCACGTATTATCAGTTTGCTTGAGGATGTAGCTCAGTTGGGAGAATGCTTGCCTGGCATGCATAAGGCCCTGGGCTCAATCCCCAGTACTGGAAAAAAAGTTAGACCTGTAATCCCAGTACTCAGGAGATAAGAGGTAGGAGGAGCAGCAGTTCAGGGTCATCCTCAGCTACATAAGTTCAAGGCCAGCCTGAGCTACCTGAAAACTTGTTAACATAAAACTCTTCAGGGTTGTTTCTTTTTAATCTTCTTTTTCTATTCCCACTTTTCCAAAGGTAACTGCTTTTCTCCCTTTCAGGTAAATTTTAAATTTTTTCCTTCCATCTGGGCAAAATAGCACACACCTTTAATCCCAGCACTTGGAAGGTTGGGGTAGGCGAATCTCTGTGAGTTTGAAGCCAGGCTGGTCTACCTAGTGAATCCCCTGTAGTGGGCCTACAGGGAGATGCTGTCTCAAAAAAAAAATCCTTCCACATCTTTTTTACTGTTTGAGAATTTCATAATGCATATAATGTGACCAAATTCACACCCATTCCCTCTCTATCCACTTCCCCACATTTCCCTCCCAACTTTGTGTGATTAATTAATTAATTAATTAATTTATTTATTTATTTATTTATTTATTTTGAGGGGGGTCTTTTTGAGACAGGGTCTCCCTGTAGCCCCAACTACCCTGGAACTCACTATGTAGACCAGGCTGGCCTTGAACTCACAAAGCTCTGCCTGCCCCTCCTCCTGAGTGCTGGTATTAAAGGCATGCACCACCACACCCAGCATTGTGTGCTCTTTTTTAAACCCACTTAGTCCATTAATTGCTGATTGTGTATGCATAGGTGTGGGACCAGCTACTGGAGCATTGGGTAGCCTTCCAGGGCCTGCATCCTTGAAGAAAACTGATTCTCCCTCCCCCAGCTGCCATCAATTGCCAATAGCACCTCAGCTAGAGTGGGACTTCCTGAGCCCTCCCCCATCCATGCTGGGATTTTGGCTGACTTTTTGTTTTGTTTTAATGTATATATGTCTATTTTATTATTTATTTATTTTCAAATATTTTATTATTTTTATTTTATGTGTATGAGTGTTTTGCCGCATGTATGTAAATGCATGTGTGCAATGCCTGAACAGGTCAGAAGAGAGCATCAAATTCCCTGGAACTGGAGTTACAGACAAGTGTTAGCCACTAACGTGGGAGCTGGGAACTGAACCCTGGTCCTCTGCAAGAACAGCCAGTGGTCTTAACCACTGAGCCGTCTCTCCAGCCACTATTTAGCCAACTCATAGGCCCTGTTAGTCCATTTTAAAGCTGGGATATCCCCATGTAGCCCAGCAACCTCAAACGAGATCCTTCTGCCTCAGCCACCTAAATGCTGTGATTACTGATGGACACATCAGTATTTCGTGTGTGGGTGGGGAGGTCCACAGGTCAGAAGACCTCTCCTTCCAGCATGCAGGTCCTGAAGATCAAACACAGGTCATCAGGCTTGGTGACAGACACCTCTACCAACTGAGCCATCTTGCCAGTCCTCTTGTTTTATTTTAGACGTTACCTATGGATTTCCCACAATGGAAGATAAACAAGTGGCTCTTTCTTCCCCCAGACTATATTATAAGTCTTTCCCATTTCCCCACTTTTAAATACAGTTGTATTTTAGACTTTTACAAACATCAGTACTCAGTGGCTGGACAGATGGCTCAGTGGTTAAACGTACTTGCTGCTCTTACAGAGGACCCCAACTTAATTCCCAGCACCTGCATCAAGTGCCTGTAACTCCAGATCCAGGGAAATCTGATACCTCTGGCCTCTATGGGCACTTGTATTCACACACAGAGACACACACAAACATACAAAATAGTTAAAAATAAAATCTTTTTAAAAATAAATACTCAGTTTATAGTCTTTTATAAGTAGGTAGTCTAATAACAGCTGAGTCAGGCAACTTTTTGTCTTCTCTAGAACTAAAAATTGTCTTGGCTTTTATGTTGATTCGTTTTCTGTCCATTTATCAATATGACCCTAAATCATCCATCAGTTATCTCTGTATTTTCTCAAGACACTTATTTCTTTAGATATTTTGTTAATTTCATCTTCTTGAAGAAATCTCTCCATAAGCCCACTGACCCATTCCACTTTGGTTTTGTTTGTTGTTTGGTTGGTTTGGGTTTTTTTTTTCTTTTTTCTTTTTTCTTTTTTCTTTTTTCTTTTTTCTTTTTTCTTTTTTCTTTTTTCTTTTTTTTCCCCCCCCTCAGTGGCAAATAGTTAAATACTTTTTTAAATAAATAATTTATTGAGAATTTCATACATGCATATAAGGTGTTTTGATCAAATCCATGCTCACTCCCTCCCCTCCAACTCCTCCCATATCTCCCCATCACTTTTTTTCTGATAACTTCATGTACTCTTTCTTCTTTGATTAATTAATTTATTTTTAAGAGGCTTTTGGCTACTCTAACATTGCCCCCTATGAAGAGGTAACCATAAAATCTTTTAAGGACTAGATGCAAGCTCCCAAATACTTTCAACATTTTTGGCCTTTGGAACAGAGTATGTTGCTAAGAGGCCCAAGGACATTGTGAGTTTTAGCCAAGAAACTGGCTACTTTCCTTTGGGGTCTTTAGTGTAAAACACTAACTGCCCAGGAATTCCTACCTCCTATTCTTCTCACACCATCCTCTGAAGAGGTTGCCCAACTTGCAGATAGGGAATCGGGACACAGACCACTCTGGCTTCTTCCAGTACTGAACAGGGACTCAGGGTGAGGCAATTGGAGTACCCCTTCAGTGGGTCTATCTAAGACTCCCAAATTGTATAACTCTTATCTCTAAGGGGAAAAAGAAAGTTCTTGAATCGTGAGTAGGAGATGTGAAGGAGAAGTAAACGCAAGAGTAATTAGCATTATAAGTCCCAGACAGAGAACTAGAAAAAACCCAGAACAGGGCAATTTTCAAATGTTCATGTAAGAGTCCATTGGAATTTTTTGACAAGGGCTTCCGAAAACATCCCTCTATTGGGTTCCTCCTCATTTTTCTTTTGTCTTCCAAGGCTGGACTCTAGACTGATGGATTCAGGGTTTGCTTTCAGGTATTTTGATAGCTGTTGGAGTGGTTAGAATCAGTGTCAGTTCCCCCTCAAAAGCTTCTAGATAGGGGGAGAAAACAAATTTATCCATCATTTTAGAACAATAGCGGGTTGTCTCCCTTAGCTACAGGTGGGCACTACAGTATTGGAGACCAAGATTTGAAATCTTACATCTGAGCAG